>NW_004444010.1:6930603-6958361 GCF_000243295.1 Trichechus manatus latirostris
TCTTTCTATTGTTTTTCTATTCTCTATTTCATTTATTTCTGCTCTGATCTTTATTATTACATTTCTTCTGGTGACTGTGGTCTTCTTTTGCTATTCTCTTTCTATTTGTTCGAGTTGTATAGCTAATAGTTTGAGTTTGTCCCTTTCTTCTTTTCTGCTATGAGCAGCTATTGCTATAATTTGACCTCTAAGCACTGTCTTTGCTGTGTCCTAAAGATATTGGTATGATGTGTTTTCATTCTTATTTGACTCTAGGAATTATTTTATTCCATCTTTGATTTCTTCTATTACCTAGTGGTTTTTAAGCAGAGTGTAATTCAGTTTCCATGTATTTTATTTTTTTCCTTGCTCTTCCATTATTTCTACTATTATGGTGTTATGATCAGAGAAGATACTTTGTATTATCTCAGTGTTTTGGATTTTGTCAAATGTTGCTTTGTGACGTAAGATGTGATCTGTTCTGGAAAACATTCCACGTGCATTGGAAAAGAATGTGTACTTTGCTGCTGTTGGGTGGAGTGTTCTATATATGCCTATGAGGTCAAGTTAGTTGATTTTGGCCTTTAGATCTTCTGTATCTTTGTTGGGTTTCTTTCTAGATGTTCTGGCCATTACCGAGAGTGGTGTGTTGAAGTCTCCCACTATTATTGTGAAACTATCAATTTCTCTTTTCAGTGCCTTTAGAGTTTGTTTTATGTATTTTGGAGCCCTGTGGTTGGGTGCATAGAGATTTATTATGGTTATGTCTTCAAGGTGGATTGTCCCTTTACTCAAAATAAAAATGCCCTTCTTTGTCTTTTATGGTGGATTTTGTTTTAAAGTCTTTTTTTAATCTGAGATTAGTATTGCCACTCCTGCCGTTTTTTGTTCGCTGTTTGCTTGATATATTTTTTTCCCTCCTTTGATTTTTAATATATTTATGTCTTTGTTTCTAAGGTGTGTCTCTTGTAGATAGTATAGTGATGGGTCTTGTTTTTTTATCCATTCTGTCACTCTCTGTCTCTTTATTGGTGCATTTAAGCCATTTATTTTCAGTGTGATTGATAGGTGTGAGTTTATTGCTATCATTTTGTAGTGTTTTTTTTTTTTTTGGTGGTGCTGACATTTCTTTTGTTCCTCTTACTCTTTTGTGCTGAACTCCTTTTTTTGTGATTTTTTTTTTCATTTATTTTTCTTGTATATTTTGTTTTTACTGAGTCTGTATGCTTTTCTTCTTTATTTTGATGAGTATGTTTAACTTTCTTTGTGGTTACCTTGAAATTTACCCCATCTTCCTAAGTTTGAACCAGTCTTTTATTACTTGATATTACCTTGACTTCCTCTCCATTTGAAAGTTATGTACCTACACCATTCATTCCCTCTTTTATTGTTCTGACGTTGTCATTTACAGATTGACCTCTCCGGTTGCTTGTTGCAAATTTTTTAGGTTTGTTTTATCCTTGAGAGTTCATCATCTAGGTTGGTATTTGGCTGATGCAGTCTATGTCCTAGATTTACGCTGTTGTCTGATGTTGTTGGTTCTCTAACTGAAGGACCCTCTTTAATAATTCTTGTAAATTTGATTTGTTTCTTACGTAGTCCCTTAATTTCTGTTTGTCTGGAAATTTCCTAATTTCACTATCATATTTGAGCAAGAGTTTTTCATGGTGTATTATTCTTGGTTGGCAATTTTTTTCTTTCAAGGTTTTATATATGTCATCACATTGACTTCTTGCCTGCATGGTTTCTGCTGAGCAGTCAGAGCTTAGTTTTATTGTTTTCCCTCTGTATGTGACTCTTCGAGCTGCTCTCAGGGTTTTTTCTTTGTCTTTGGTTTTATCAAGTGTGATTATGTTATGTCTTGGTGATTTTCTTTTGGGGTCTGTCCTATATGGAGTCCCTTGTGCTTCTTGGATGCTCAGATTTTCATCTTTCATGATATTAGGGAAGTTTTCTGTCTTTGTGTTTTCCATTTTCTCCCCCTGTTGTAGAACTGTAATCACACACAGGTTTTTGCTTTTGATTGTATCCCACATAATTCTCAGGGTTTCTTCATTTTTCTTCTTTCTTTTCTCTGATTTTTCTTCAAAGTGACAACCAAGTATTTGTCTTCAATTTCGCTGATCCTATCTTCCATTGTTCCAAATTTGCTCATAAAACCGCCTATAGCTCTGTCCATTTCTGAAATCTTGTTGTTTATCTTTTGGATTTCATATTGCCGTTTTTGTATGATTTCTAGTTGTTTGCTTATTTTGACATTTTGTTCCTGAATTATTTTCTTGAATTCTTCCATTGTTTTGTCTGTATTTTCCATAGGTTTGTCTGTATTTTCCATGACTTTGTCTATTTTTTTCCTTATTTTTTGTCTGTGTCCTTTGTCTCCTGGAGAGCCCTGAATTTTGAATTCCTTATCAGTTAGTTCCATTGCCTTTTCTTCTACTGGAATGTCATCTGGTGTTTTATTTTGGATGCTTTCTGAAGCCATCTCATCCTGTTTTTTTTTTTAATGTGTTTTGACATTGTCTGTTGTCTTTGGGACATTCAGGAATTATTTTCTTCTTTTATTAATTGTAGATTTGTTTGTTTTGTCCTGCTTTTTTGTTTTATTTGGTTATGTCTGGGCAGGGAGGCTGGGAGTTCTTTGTTGTTTGCTTGCCTGTGGGCACGATATTTCTCACTACCTTGTCCAGGTGGGCAGGGCCAGTCACTTAGCTATGGTGCATCAGGGCAGGTCAAGCCAATTGGGAGGGGTGGGGATGGGTTGTTTACGGCACATACTGCAGCCAATAGGGCAGAGCTTGGGGGTAGTGCAGGGTGGTGTCTGGTGGTCTGCACTTGTGCTGCTTGGGGGTGCAGTTCTCAGTGTGCAGTGCAGATAAGCAGGAGGGAAGAGAGAGGATGTGATGTGTGGAGCTATGTGTATGTGGAAAAGAAGAGAGAGAAGAGAAATAAACAGAAGCCAAAAACAAACAAACAAAATAATGGTGCTGGGGAAGCCTGTCTGTGGAGTGGTGCAGACCCGGGGAAGCCATGTGTCGGTGGCTTTCTAACCAGGCAGTGTGGCACAGCCCATCAAGAAGGGACAGAGATGGCACTCATGGCCCTGGTTACCACGTGCTCTGTCTCCTGCTGGGAGCTCTGTGAAATTGCCTTCCTGTACTCACTGTCCATCATTCTTGGTGGCTTAGGGGACCAAGACGGCATGTCTATGACACGTTAGCTGGTAGGGGACCTCCACTCTGTAGTTCTCCTTATTCTCTGTTCTCTGTCAGTTTCTTATTCTATTCAGTGCTTGGTTGAGTTCTTTATCCCTTCGTTTGACAGTTAGGGGTTCAGGATTGATGATTGTATCTGTTTTAATTAGTTTTCCAGGTTTTTGCTGTTGAAGGACAGTGTGGTGCTTCTGTCTATAATGCCACGTTGGCTCTGCCTCCATGAAAGATTTTTGAGGCGAGAGTACCACAATCTGACCTGGTCTTTACAAAGATTAATTTGGTGGCAGTGGAAACAGTATTGGAAAAGGAGGATATTGAAGACAGGAAGAGAATTAAGGTAACAAGGGCCAGAACAAGAGAGTAATGATAAGAGGAGAAGTGAAGACCAAATACTGGAATCAGTGAATAGCTGAATATGAAAAGCAAGGGGAAAGTTGAAGGGGACTCAAAGACCATGGTTTTAAAAGGAAAACAATGAGTTCTCTGGGGGTGGTTAAGTACAGAGTGCTTTGGGACATTCATATGGAGATGTGCTGAATCAACTTCAGCCCCAGGAAAACTGATTTTATCATCTGGCTTTGCTACTCAGCCAAGATTCAGCTGACATCAGCAATGATATCTCTCATTCCATGTCCTCTTCTGAATCCAGATTGAATTTCTGGCAGTTCCCTGTTGATGTACTGCTGTAATAACCACTTTTGAATTATCTTCAGTAGAATTTTACTTGCTTGTGATATTAATGATATTGTTTGATAATTCACACATTCATTCGGATCACCTTTCTTTGGAATGGGCACACATATAGATCTCTTCCAGTTGTTTGGCCAGGTAGCTGTTTTCCAAATTTCTTGGCATAGACAAGTAAGCAGTTCCAGTGATGTATCCATTTGTTGAAACATCTCAACTGGTTTTCTGTCAATTCCTGGAGGCTTGTTTTTTGCCAATGCCTTCAGTGCAGCTTGGACTTCTTCCTTCAATAACATATGTTCTTGATCATATGCAACTCCTGGAACAGTTGAACCTCGACCAGTTCTTTTTGGTATAGTGACTGTGTATTCCTTCCATCTTCTTTTGATGCTTGAGTGTGGGGCATTGTTCAATATTCTGTCCATAGAATCCTTCAATATTGCAACTCAAGGCTTGAATTTTTTCTCCAGTTCTTTCAGCTTGAGAAATGCTGAGCACATTCTTCCCTTTTGGTTTTCTAACTCCAGGTCTTTGCACATTTCAGTATAATACTTTACTTTGTCTTCTTGAGCTGTCCTTTGAAATCTTCTGTTCGGGTCTTTACTTCATTATTTTTTCCATTTTCTTCAACTACTCTAAGTTAAAGAGCAAATTTCAGTGTCTCTTCTGACATCTATTTTCGTCTTTTCTTTCTTTCTTGTCTTTTTCAGGACCTTTTGCTTTCTTCATGTATGATGGCCTTGATGTCACCCCACAACTTGTCTGGTCTCAGTCCTTAGTGTTTAATATGTCAAATCTATTCTTGAAAGGGTCTCGAAATTCAGGTGGTATATACTCAAGGTTGTATTTTGGCTCTTGTGGACTTGTTTTAATTTTCTTCAACTTCAGCTTGAACTGTATATGAGCAATTGATTGTCTGTTCTATAGTCAGCCTCTGGCCTTGTTCTGACTGATGATATTGAGCTTTTCCATTGTCTCTTTCCAGAGATGTAGTCAATTTTATTTCTGTGTATTCCATCCGGTGAGGCCAACATATATAGTTGCCATTTATGTTGTTGAAAAAGGTATTTGCAATGAAGAAGTCCTTGATCTTGTGAAATTCTATCATGCAAACTTCAGTGCCATTTCTATCACCAAGTCCATATTTTCCAACTACTGATCTTTCTTTTTTGCTTCCAACTTTCTCCCTCCAATCACCAGTAATTATCAATGCATCTTGATTGCATGATTGATCAATTTAAGACTGCAGAAGTTGGTAAAAATCTTTAATTTCTTCATCTTATAGATGATTACTAGGCAATATTTGCTACCTGAAATTTAAATTGAACTTAAAAGTGCATGTTGGATTATCTCCCAACAGGATGGGAATGAATCAGAGTTTGTAAACTTCAACATTCATCTCAAATGCATGCTTTAAAACATAAATTATCACTCTAAATATGTTGTTTATAAACATAAAAATCAATACAGCAGCTCACCAGCCTCATGTTATTGTATGCCAAATATTTGTCCAAAATCAAGATCACTTTGGTATCATAAGAAATCCTATATTTAAACCTATTTTTGACTGGATATTGAAAACAACTTTTGGGAAACTTGAAATGTAGTTCTGTATTGAACCCAAGTTAAAAAACAAAACAACAAAAAAAAAAAACAGGGAATTTAATATGGATGGCATTAATCTGTGGAGCTCTGGTGGCACAACTGTTAACAGCTCAGCTGCTTACCAAAAGTTCAGCTGTTCGAATCCACTAGCTCTCCTTAGAAACTCTGTGGGGCAATTTTACTCTGTCCTATAGGGTCGTTATGAGTCAGAATCGACTCAGCAACAATGAGTTTGGTTTGGTTTTTCTTTTTTTTTTTTTTTGCATTAATCTATGTGTAATATCACAGTTCCATTCATCTTTTTAATATCTTTACACTCTTGTTGTTGTTATTGGGTGCCATCAAGTCAGTTCTGACTCATTGCAACCCTATTTACAACAGAACAAAACACTTCCTGGTCATGTACCATCCTCACAAATGTTGTTATGTTTGAGCCCATTGTTGCAGTCATTATGTCAATCCATCTCATTGAGGGTGTTCCTCATTCTCACTGACCCTCTACTTAATCAAGCATGATGTCCTTCTCCAGGGAATGGTGTCATAGGTTGAATTATGTCCTCCAAAAAATGCGTATATCAATTTGGCTGGGCCATGATTCCCAGTACTGTGTGGTTGTCCTCCATTCTGTGATTGTAATTTTATGTTAAAGAGGATTAGGGTGGGATTATATAATACCCTTACTAAGGTCACATCCCTGATCCAATGTAAAGGGAGTTTCTCTAGGGTTTGGCCTGCACCACCTTTTATCTTACAAGAGATAAAAGGAGAGGAAAGCAAGCAGAGAATTGGGGACCTTGTACCACCAAGAAAGAAGCACCAGGAGCAGAGCGCGTCCTTTGGACCGGGATCCTTGCATCTGAGAATCTCCTCAACCAGGGGAAGATTGGTAAGAAGGACCTTCCTCCAGAACCAACAGAGAAAACCTTCCCCTGAAGCTGACGCCCTGAATTTGAACTTTTAGCCCACTAGACTGTGAGTGAATAAATTTCTCTTTGTTAAAGCCATCCACTTGTGGCATTTCTGTTATAACAGCACTAGATGACTAAGACAACTGGTCCCTCCTGATAACGTGTCCAAAGTATGTGAAACAAAGTCTCACCATCCTCACTTCTAAGGAGCACTCTGGCTGTATTTCTTCCAAGACAGACTTGCTCATTCTTCTGGCAGTCCGTGGCATATTCAATATTCTTCACCAACACCATAATTCAAAGGCATCAATTCTTTTTCTGTCTCCCTTACTCATTGTCCAGTTTTTGCATGCATATGAGGCAATTGAAAATATCATGGCTTGGGTAAGCCTCACCTTAGTTCCCAAAGTGACGCCTTTGCTTTTTAATACTTTAAAGAGGCATTTTACGGAAGACTTACCTAAGATATACCTGTTATAGGTAGTATTTATACTCTACAATCTATAATAATTTTTTCTAAAGAGATTTATTTGATTTCAGGTTAACCATTTTAGATGAAATTACAGAGCCATTTTTATATTTTCAGATTTATACGTTGATGCACAAGTATTAAGGAAGCTATTGCATCAATGACAAAAGTCAGAAAAACACTTCAAAAGAGAAAACAAATTTAAATTACTGATGAGATTTAGGATATATTCGGTATGTGATTTTTAACCATCCATATGACATCTCACAAGTCTAGCCGGTATCATAAACATTTACTGTGATAACAGTAGGCGAGTCACTTTTCAAGGATGGTTGACTTTCCATGGTTCTCAGGAAGTGGGAAAATGTCCATTTCTTCTAAAAAGAAATTTCTCTGAAAAAAACGGGTACAAAATTTTTTTTTTGGCTTTAGTTATTGCTACCTTGATTATCAGCTATTCCAATCAGCATGGAGTCCCTGGGTAGTTCAAATCATTAATGTGCACAGCTGCTAAATTAAAGGTTAGAGATTCAAGCCTATCCAGAGGTACCTCACAAGAAGTGCCTAGCGATCTACTTCTGAAAAATCAGCCATTGAAAACCCTCTGCAGCAGTTATACTCTGACACACATGGGGTTGCCATGAGTCAGAACTGAGTTGACTGCAACTGGTAAAAATTCTAATCAGCACAGGCTGGGTTATGCTGCAGTAATGAACAACCCTAAATTCTCAGTAGTCTGAAACAGCAAGGTTCATTTCTTACTCAGGTTATATGTCCATCATGCTTCAATAGCGAGCTCTGCTTAACATCTGCACTCAAGGAAATAGGCTAATGGGCCTCCACTAACTGAAACATTGGTGATCACATTTATATGGGGAAAGGAACATGGTGAATCTCTGGAAAACTCTTAAATACTTCCACGCAGGAGGATACGTATCACTTTCACTTACATGTCATTGGTCAAATCAAACCATATCGCTGTGATTAATATCAGGTAAGTAGAGAAGAGTAACTCCATTAATGCCCAGAAGGAAATTGAAAATATTAGTGAAAAGCACCAGTGTCTACCACACTGTCTTAGTCATCTAGTACTGCTATAACAGAAATACCACAAGTGGATAGCTTTAACAAAGAGAAATTTATTTTCCCACAGTCTAGTAGGCTAGAAGTCCAAATTCAGGGCATGAGTTCCAGGGGAAGGCTTTTTCTCTCTGCTGCTCTGGAGGAAGGTCCTAGTTGTCATCAGTATTCCCCCGGACTAGTATCTTCTCTGTGCAGGAACCTCAGGTCCAAAGGACACAGTCTGCTCCCGGTGCTTCTTTCTTGGTGGTATGAGGTCTCCAACTCTCCACTTGCTTCCGTTTCCTTTTATCCCTTACAAGAGATAAAAAGTGGTGTAGACCACATGCTAGGGAAACTCCCTTTATGTTGGATCAGGGATGTGACTTTAGTAAGGGTGTTACAATCCCACCCTAATCCTCTTAAACATAAAATTACAATCACAAAATGAGGGACAACCACACAGTACTGGGAATCACGGCCCAGCCAAATTGATACGCACATTTTTCGGGAGACATACATCAACCTTTGTTCAAAATCTCCTATTAGTTTCAAAAGTGAGCTGCCAGATCAAGTGCAATTTGAGAGAACTGAGCTTGGCATTTGGTTGTTCTTGAATTTCAAGACGAAAGCAGTACTAGAATTAACATGGATTTAGTCATCTTGATGTAGATTGGCCTGTCTTGAAATCTGCCTGACAAGGACATTTGGTGAGCAATGGGTGTGTGGTCACAGGCCAAGCCAGAGTGAGGGAGCGTTTCTCTCTGGAAGGGGGATCTGCCTTTAGATCAACTTGCTTCCTCAAAAGCTGGTCATTCTTGAATGGCTCTAGCATTTTTGCTTTGGGAATGCCTTATTTGTTGCTTAGGGAAATGCCTCCTGCCAAATGGTCTTAATGTTGTTTTTTTTTTAACTTCTCTTTCTTGGTATCATCTGTATTCTGTTGAGAGGAATAGTTTGGGAAGACGTTAATATAAACCACTCCAAGTTTTCTTATTTTCCAATTCATTACTTTTTATTTTGGATTGAAGGAATTTTACCCCTCCATTTTTACATTTTTCCCTCATTAAATGATTGACAATGCTGATTCTTAGAATTTTTGAAGAATTTGGTAATTTGACATTAAACACATTGTGCCTAATTTGACCCAAGCACATACTAATTTTCCTGTCACTCTAATTTTTTTGTTTGTTTTAATGTTTTCTGAAACCAAGTATGGTACAACTTAAGTTTTATTGTCTTTATTTAAACAAGGTAATCACCATTATGAAATAGCCTCTTCCAAATTTTGAACAATCAAGAAATTCCTTTAAATCATTCTATAATCTGGAAGCAGCAGAAGTTGGAATGAATTTAAGCCCTAGTTTGATTTGAGGACAGGATGAAGGTTCCACTTGGCAAGGAGAAGGAGCTGGCTTTAGGACAGAGTCAAAGTCAAGTCTTTACGGAAGGTTCCCATTCCAGTAATAGGCTATGGAATTGCTGGGATTGCTGGATCCATAGAAATTTGCTGGAGAAGAAAGAAGAGAAAGAGACTAGCCAAATGCTACTCTCCAAAGACATCCTAAGGACAAATTATTTCAAAAGTTGGCATTTCTCCATCCAGTTAGAGTATAGATAAATACAGGAAGTTCCAGGGTTATGAACAAGATCCGTTCCTAAGTGTGTCTTAAAGTTTTGAAGTCTAATTTGTAGGTCAGTTGGAACAGGTGCATATGGTCCTTATTTAACCTTACTTGAGGAGCCCTGGTGGCACAGTGGTTAAGAGCTCAGCTGCTAACCCAAAGGCTGGCAGCTCAAATCCACCAGCTGCTGCTCAGAAACACTATGGGGCAGTTCTACTCTGTTCTATAGGGTCGCTATGAGTGGAAATTGACTTGACAGTGACGGGCTTGGTTTGGATTTGGCTTAGTACAAGAAATTCAATGATGTAAAAGCTGCATGTGCAGCAAGTGAAGGTGACTGTGATGAGGAATTTGTTGTGAGTAGGGGTTTGTTCAATCATTTCAAAGTGAGGACAAATGTACATAACGTTAAAGGGCAAGTACCAGTTGTCATTAAGTTCGATGTTTGTAACACAGGGACTTACTGTCAAGCTTTTCATGCCAACCACCTATAATTTGAGTTTCATAAATCAAATTAAGTCTCATTGTTTTTTAAACTTTAAAATAAATACATTTAACAAATAGGCACCAAACATTATAAAATGAGTCAGAATTCAACTGTAGTGGTGTTAAAAAGGAAATACACACACACACATACACACATGATTGTTTTTTGGTCGCTAAATCAAGCTTTCCCCTTGCTGGCGTGGTTGTTTTCTCTCTTCCTGTTTGTGGTTGTCTCTGTTACGGGTGTTTGTGTGGGAAAGGCAAGAGTGGTGTTCTGGGATGGATTTCAGAGCTCTTGAGGCCCCTTCCTCCCCTCAGCCTTCCCTCCTTCCTGGAACCTGGAATCACTCAGCTGGGGCTGGGTTTCTGCTCCACCTCCTTTAAGAGTTCATGACCAGGCTTCTGGAACCAGCGAATGTCATCTGAACACAGGACTCAGGACAGAAGGAGGTCACCATTTCATGTGTCATCTGGTCTATTGAGGTTCCCTGCACAGACAAGGGTTTAAAGAGAGAACCTGGGGCAATTGCTCAGAAATAGTAGTGCTGGTGACGCGAAAGTTGGGTAGATTCACAAGGGGGCATCAGGACCGACTCCTTGTCCCAACATTTTCTCTATAGCTTTCCTGAAATCTCACCATTACTCACTGCCTTCTCCCTACATGTTGTTGTTGTGGGTGATGGTGGTGGTGATTTTCTAAGAATGCCTTTTATAGGGGATAAAGACTTTCACTTCCCTTTCATTTATTTTTGAAATGACCTTTCAAGGCTGCCTCTTAGAGATCTTACTTTCTAGAATTCTATGACTTGACTGCCAACTGATTTCCTTTCACACCCTCCCACCACCAGCCTAGCATACATACATACACACTGAGAAGGCTCTGTGGTAAAGATAACTTGGCCATTATCCAGGCTGCATCTAGGCATCTGACCTGCCTCTCAGTAAGAACATAGCATGTGAAGTCAAACTGTTGAGAGTGTGGCTCCACCTTAGTGTGAAATTTGGCTTCTCTAGTCAATACTTGGAGCCCTGGTGGGCAGTGGTTAAGACCTATGGCTGCTAACCAGAGGTCAGCAGTTCGAATACACCAGCCGCTCCTTGGAATCCCTACGGGGCAGTTCTACTCTGCCCTACAGGGTTACTATGAGTCTCGACCTGTAGGAGTAGAACTGCCCCGTATGGTTTCTACTCATTGACAGCAGGTATGGGGTAGTCAATATTTGGGGTCCCTAGATAGTGCAAATGGTTAACACACTCAGCTGCTAACCAAAAGGTTGGAGGTTTCTGCCCCACCCCCCAAGAGGTGCCTCAGAAGAAAAGCCTGATGATTTACTTCTGAAAAATGGGTCATTGAAAACCCTATGAAGCACAGTTCTACTCTGACATACATGGGCTGCCATGGTTCGAACTCAACTCAGTGGCAACTGATTAGTGTCCATAGTTATGTGAACTTGGGCTGGTTATTTAGCCTCTTTTGCTTCAATGTCCTTGTCTTTAAAACGAGGATGATGATAATAGTATCCACATGTACAGTATATGGCAAAAATATGCCACTCCTTTTTCCTCACTAATTCATCGTTAATAATGGCTACATTTATTGCAGCCTACCAGATGCTGTTCTGAGTGCATAATTTAGTAGGTAGAACAGGGAGAAATTGCTAGGGGAGTGGTGCCTGGGGGTATGAAGTGGGATAAAGAAAAACGGTACCAAAACAATAGGTAAACTCTGCAGAATGACAAAAACTGAAGTTCAGTTCTAAACAAACTTCATGTCCTTTGCATTTCCAATTTTCCTAGACTGAGTCCTGATCTACTGCTTCAGAAAACCTCTAAACAGCAGGAATGTGGTTAAGGAGTGAGGACCGATATCTCATTTCTCCCACTCCTCCCTTGAAAGAATCCAGTGCTTCACTGGGGACCTCTCAGTCTACCTCCCACTCCTGGAAAACAGTGTCTATCTGTCAGGGGCTCTGGAAACCCCACTTACTCGAACAAATGAAGCATGCTCAGATTCAAAATTCTGAGAGGTGCTTGCCGTTTTCCAGCTGAGTCAGTAAGATCAGCACAAGGCATGTGAGTTCAGGTTGTGGAAAATGGAACTTTTTACTGCAGCTGGAGATTTTACAAATTCAGAAAATTCCAGAGGAAAGGACTACAATAGTAGCAGGAGCAAGTAATGCGAATAGCAACCCTACTTTCAATTTGCTCAGGGCTTCACAACCAATCAGTAAGAAACCCAGAGTGGTGTGTTGCCTTTGTTTTACAGAGGTTCAATGACCTTCCCAAGGTCATACAGCTAGAAAGAAAATGGTGGAGTTTCCTGATATGTGTTTTAGTATTTTTTGTTTGTTTGTTTTTAATGACCTATTGACTACCTCCTATTATTTAAATAGTTATACTTAGTTTTCCGGTCCTGATCAGATTACAGTTGTAGAGAAAGATTTCCTAAATAAGGCAAAAAAGTATAAACTGCAAAAGAAAAGATTGTTTATTATGGTTTGGGTTGTATATGGTTTTAAAATTTTAATGTAGTCAAATTTACCAAAGTAAAACTACAAACCACTGACTGGGAGAAGAAAACTGACCCTCATCTAACCACCAAAGGCAAAATATCCAGCATATATAAAGGATTCCTACAAATCAATAAGAAAAAAGGCAAAATATCTAATAGAAAAAAGTGTTAAGGTTATAAACCAGCAACACATAGAAGAGGAAATCAGAATGATAAATAAATATGAATAAATGCTCCATTTCACTGGTAATCAGAAAAATGCAAATTAAAACAACTATGAGATTCCATTTCTCCACAATGTCTCTAGCATTTGAGGTTATATGGTGTGTACATTTGCATCAATCTGATGAGTGTGAAATGGTAACTCTTACATAATGTTGTGGGGGTGTAAATTGGCACAACCGATTTGGAGAATAATTTGACTATTCATAAAGATAAAGATGTGCCTACCCTTAGACCCATCAATTTCACTTCTATGTATCTACCTCTCAGACATATACAAGGATACATTTATAAGAAAGTTCATTTGTGACATGTTCATAATTGTGAAAAATTGGAAATAACTTAAATGTCCATCAACAGAAGAATGTATAAATAAATTGTGATATATTCCCACAATGGAACCTCCTCATCAGTTACAATTAATGAAACAGAAGTACATATGTCTATAGATACGAATCTCAAAAACACATTGCTGAGTGATAAAAGAAAGTTGCAGATAGATATATACAATTGATATCATTTATATAAAATTTTAAAACATGCAAAACAAAGCTAAATATTGTTAATAGATGTATACAGAGATGTTAAATAAATTTCTTGGGAAAGATAAGCACCAAATTCAGGATAGTGGTGATTGTGGAGAGTGAGAGAGGGGAACTGGATTGGGGATGGGTACATAATGGGATTTAACTGTATCTGGCATGCTTTTTTCCCGAATACATTGCCATATTTGATCAAATCTTTTTTTAAAGATGTTCTGAAATAATCTGTATGGTAGATACATAGGTGTAATGTTATTATTTAAACTTCCTTGTAGTTCGAAGTAAGAAGCCCTGGTGGTATAGTGGTTAAGCACTTGGCTGCTAACCGAAAAGTCGGTGATTCTAACCCAGTAGCTGCTCCATGGGAGAAAGATGCAACAGTCTACTTCCATAAAGATTACAGCCTTGAAAATCCTATGGGGCAGTTCTACTCTGTACTATAGGGTCGCTATGAGTCAGAATACACTCAATGGCAACAGGTTTCATAGTTTGAAGTATTTCATAATAAATAATAAAACAGAGAGAGAAATACCTCCTGTGACAATGTGTAGATTATTTTGGAGAGGAGCAAGTCTGGGGACATGAAGACCCGTTAGCTCAGTTATGAAGCTGTGGCAGCAGGATGAGAAAGTGGTATGAAAGGTCCAGATTATGGCAAAGAAGTGGGGATGGAGAAGATGGGGATGTTTCCAAGGTAGATTCAACAGAACTTGGAGATTCATTAGATGTGGAAAATGCAAGAAAAGGAAGAGTCAGTGATGACCTATGGGATTTCCAACTTGAAAGGCAAGGTGGCTATTTTGTTGGGAATATAGGAGGTTGAGTTTGAACAGGCTATTTGAGGTGTCTGTGTGTCATTCAGGCACCAATGTCTGGTAGAAATATAAGCTAGCCTTGGAAAGAGTGTCAATTAGCTTTCAGTCCTTTGAACAGTATCTCACATGAATCCATGCAGCCACCTACCCACCCACCCGCACATGACTCAGGAATTCCTTCAGGCCACCACTCTTCCTTCTTTAATAGTTTGATGGTCATATCAATTCCATTCTCTTTGGCATTTCTGGTTTGACTGCACATTCTGGCACCCACACTGATGGCTCTTTCTATCTTAATCCTCTTATTTCTCGCTAATGGTTACCTCTGGCCAAACCTACCTGAAGCCAGAGGGCAAGGGAGCTTGGTTGATGCAGTCTGTTAAGATTAGCTTCTTAGGGAACAGAGCAAGAGAAGGGTGGAGAATGGATCCTTGGTGTGTGTGTGTGTGTGGAGTACAAATGGAGAATAACCAGGATAGCCATATTCGATCCAAGAGTGAGAATATAACCCAACACTTGTCAGCAGAGGGCTGGTGTGCAATGATTAACTCGGCCTAGATTATGGATCACAGTCAGGGGAAAGAGTTTGTTTTCAAAGGTAGGAAATTGGGAAACTTGCTGGGTCTTGAAAATCTACCACGAAACCCAACTAAACAGTCTGCTACAATCAGGCATGCAGATGCAGTTGTTGAAACTACAGAGGCACTTACCCTGGGAGAGGATATAGACTGAGGAGAGAAGAGAGCTGAAGATGGACTCGACTGAAGTACTGACGTCTGAGGAAGAGTTCTGAAGAAGAGGTGCCTTCAAGAGACTGAAAATAAGTATAGGAAGAAAACAAGTGTACTCCAGAGTAGTAGAAGGAAAACCAAGAGAGGTGATATCACCAAAGCTGAGGGAGTGAAGAGTTACAAGGAGAGAATGGTCAACAGTGTAAAATGCCAAGCTCACAAAACTAATAGAAGAGTATGGGGGCAGGGGAGGAGGGAAGGAAAGGTAAGAAAGGTAAGACAAGATGACCACATTCACTGAAGGGGACCACTGAAAGTAAAGGAAGTAAAGAACAATAGCACGGTGATGAGATGGCAATAAAACTGACCGCCAAGAAGGAACAGAAAAGGTAGATGCAATCCATCCAACCCTAAAGCAGATTTGAGGGAAATATGACCTGGATTATGCCAGAAAATTATAGTCATTTTTAAATAGAAATGGATTCTTATATCTTCTTCCACTTATATATTTAAGTGATCCCTTGAGATTCTGGAGCCTCTGCTTACTTTTTTCATTCTTAAATTACAGCCCATCAAACTGTCTTTCTAGGAGAAAGAAGTAAGTGAATAGAAAGACATTTTGCAGTTCTTCAGCAGAATGAAACATGGAAGACAGGGTGAGGACAGAGAGCCACAGCCTGGGAGGCAGGAGTCTCCAACTCTAGCGCCAGTCCTGCCATGAATTCATTGCTAAACACTGGGCAAATCACCCAGTGTCCGCAGGCCTCACTTGGGAGTTGAACTAGGCCTACTTGGTGCTCCTTCCACCTTTGACAGCCTGTGGATCTGATCCTTGGAGGTACGGAGGAAAACCCTGGAGGAGGATTCCGTGAAAGCATCATCCCTCAGTGATCAAGGGTCCTCTGTGGCAGATGTTGCTGTTGTTAGTTGCTGTCAAGTCAGCTCCAACTCATGGCAACCCCATGTACAACAAAACAAAATGAAACAAAATGCTGCCCAATCCTGTGCCATCTTACAGTTGTTGGTATGCTAGTGTCCATTGTTGAGGTCACTATATTTTGAGTGCCTTCCAACCTAGGGGGCTCTTCTTCCAGCACTATAAAACCAGAAAAAACAAACCAGTTGCCATAGAACAGATTCCCACTCATGGCAACCTCATGTGTTGTAGAGTAGAGCTGTGCTCCATAACATTTTCAAGGCTGCGACCTATCAGAAGCAGATCACCAGGCCTTTCTTCCGAGGTGCCTCTGGGTGGGTTTTAATTGCCAATCTTTCAGTGAGTAGTCAAGTGCAAACCATTTGTGCCACTCAGGACTCCTTTCCGGCAATGTATTGGTCAATATTCTGTCCAAGCAGATAGGCCCAAGCAGAGGCCTCTGAGGCATCTCGTTCCTCTGCTCATAGGTGTGCTGCCCTGCTGGGGTCTCTGGGATGTGCTTGCCCCAGTGCACATCCAGAGCCTTTCAGCTTGCTCCTCTTTCCACAGATCGACCTGGGGTAAAGTAAGCAGCTATGCTGGGGCAGGAGGGAGCCCCTTGGAGGTGAGAAGCTGGCACAGTGCTTACAGAATGAGCTCAAAAAGCAGGAAGGGCATGGGCCCTGCAATGGGTGGAAAGTCAGAGGCTGGGTGGCTGTGCTGGGAGCCAGAGCACTTTGGGAGAAGCTGCCAAAATCCCTTAGACAAGCACTTGGGGGAATTTCAGTTGTCCCCAAAGTACCTTTTAATTTGAAAACAATCAGGAGGCAGGTCAGAGGGTTTTTCATCATTTGGCAGTGAGTGGCTCTGCTGTGGTCTCAAGAGTCTGAGCTTTGTTGCTCTAGGCTCCAATTAGGTGTGAGAAGTGGTTACTAGTGCCTGCCAGCTGAGGAGGAGCCAAACAGCTCATCATCCCTTGTCTAATAAACACAAGGAGCTCCAGCACCAAGCACAGAAAGAAAAATGGCACCATTCAAACACTGCAGGAAGATTCCAGGTTCTGCAACAAATCTATGCACCCCAGGGCCTGAGGTGACACCTTCCAGAGATTCCTGAAAGCAGAGAAGCTGGTGACAGAGGGAATGTAAGTGGGAAGACGGCCCTGAGCAACTTCTACCACTCATTCTTGGCAGGAGGGGCACCAGGTCTATGCCAGGAGAAGGCGGAAGGGTGAGGAGAGCTTTAAAGGGAAACTTGGGACAGAACCCTGGGAACACTTTCCAGAACAGTCTCCAAGGTATGGGCTCTGGATCAGGCTATCTGGGCTACCAGCTGGGTGGCATCTGCTTAACCTCTCAAGTCTCAGTGTCGTTGATTATAAAACAGGGTGAATGATAGTGCCAAATTCATAGGCTCCTGATGAAAATAAATGAGACAATCAACATGAGCATTTGGTATAATTCAAAAAAGTGCAAGTAAGTTCACGTCAGAGAGTATGTAAGAAACAAGCTATAAAATAGTTCTCCCAAGGTTCTGAGAGGCTCCGTTTAAAGACCGCCAGTTGCATGGCACTTTGGACTGAGCCTGAGAAGGACTTTTTAAATGTCAGATGTTATCAGTAGCCCATTTTATAGATTAGGAAAATCAGCCTTCTCAAAGTGATGGTTTATATGAATTCAAGCAATTAGCTTGTGAAAAAGTCAGGATTCAAACCAAGGACTTTTGACTCTAAAGCCTGTCTTTTCATCATACCATGCAACAAGCCATTAAAAAATTTTACATCAAATGTCTTTTAAAGCAAAATTATGCAAGGAATAGCAAGCAAGTAGATGTCAGAAGAGCAGAAAAAAATAAATCTTCAAATGTCCATGTTCCTGTTTCCTAACTCGGAATTCCCCTTAATAGTGAGACAGCTGCAGGTCACTTCAGTGTGACCTGAGCTGCGCTACGTTGTTGTTGTTGTCAGCTGCTGTCAAATCGGCCCCTGACTCATGGCGACCCCACGCACAACAGAAGAAAACACTGCCCAGTCTCGCACCATCCCCATGATCAGTTGTGGATTGGACCGTTGTGATCCATAGGGTTTTCATTGGCTGATTTTTTTGGAAGTAGATTGCCAGGCCTTTTTTCCTAGTTCATCTTAGTTTGGAAGCTCCACTGAAACCTGTTCAGCATCATAGCAATACAGAAGCCTCTGCAGACAGATGGGTGGTGGTTGCCCATGAGGTGCTTTGACTGGGAAGGAACCTGGGTCTCCTGCACAGCAGGTGAGAATTCTACCACTGAACCACCAATGCCCCCATGAGCTGTATTGTTGAACCCTCCTAACTAGAAAGAAATCTTCCTCTGATTGCCCCAAAAGTTGCACACCTGTAGCAACAGGTGCCTTTTGAAGGAAGTGACACCACTTTTGCAATCACTTTCTATGCAATATTTCCTTTAGTATCACCTTGATGTAACAAAGCAAGAGTTACACAACATCTACCTTTACTATTGTTTTTCTTAAGAAATTGCTTCCACAGAAGCTATTTCTAAAAGACACAGAACCCTGGAGGGAAACCCTCAGAAACCTGTAGTACCCTAGAAATGGGGACTTCCAAACACAGGCTGTTTACACAATCTATGCTAAGAGAAGGTTTGACCCCTTAAATCAGAGCCCCTTCGGGGGGTCTCCAGGCAGAAGGGACAGCAGTGATTTCTTTACACCTCATAGAGGCAAGACCTGCATTCCCTAGAGTTCCACCTTTCTACCGCTGTATTCCTTTTAGCTCTGTTATAGTAATTATCTCCTCACATGCTGTTATGGATTGAATTGTGTCCCCCAAAAATGTGTGTCAACTTGGCTAGGCCACGATTCCCAGTATTGTGTGGCTGTCCACCATTTTGTGATCTGATGTGACTATCCTATGTGATGTAAATCCTAACCTCTTTGATGTTAATGAGGCAGGATTAGAGACAGTTATGCTAATGAGGCTTATTCAATCTACAGGACTAGATTGTATCTTGAGTCAGTCTCTTTTGAGATATAAATGAGTGAATAGAGCTGAGAGGAGAGGGACCTCATTACCACCAAGCAAGAAGATCCAGGAGTGGAGCACATCCTTTGGACTTGGGGTCCCTGGGCTGAGAAGCTCGTAGACCAGGGGAAGATTGATGACAAGGACCTTCCCCCAGACCTGACAGAGAGAGAAAGCCTTTCCCTGGAGCTGGCACCCTGAATTTAGACTTCTAGCCTCCTAGACTGTGAAAGAATAAATTTCTGTTTGTTAAAGCCGTCCACTTGTGATATTTCTGTTATAACAGCACTAGATAACTGAGACGCAAGCTATTCATTTATTTACATCCCCCACTCTCCACCCCCCACCCACACACCCACTTGAGAGCAAGGTCCAGTATCTGCACTTTTGTGCACAGAGCCCAGCACTGATGGTACTGCCAAACTAAATGCATTAAAAGGGAAGAGAGCATTCCCTTATATTCTGGATCCTATGGCTGAGTGAGACCATTTTGATTTTAACAAATGATATTTTATTTTCTTTCATCTAAGTATTACCCAGATGTTATCTAGTGACTCCCTGGCCCTTGTGGATCTAGATCAAATTAACTGGAGCCACTCTCCCAAATCGATACTTGTAGATGCCTAAAGCCCCCCCTAGGAATCCCATCAATTCTGGGAGTTCAGTTTCTCATGAGGTTCTCCTCCTATGCTTGTTATCTCTGTGTTGTACAGTATTATGAAACAGCAGACACTTTTCTGAGTTTCACCAAAAAGAAAATATCAATAGTGATGTCTTTATTGATAAGGTTGAAGTAGAAATGCAGAAGAGTCTTATGACACAGCAATTTCATATGGAAGAACAGCCCTTATCATTCTTTTTAAATGCGCTTTGCCACCTTTTCTTTGGTCAGTGACCTCACCCGGTCCCACTCTCTCCATTTTGTTCAATGATCTCTCTCCTTCCTCGTTCCATTCTTCCTTTGCCCTCTTAAGACTTCCCCCTTCATCTCCAAAGTGAAAAGTAAATTTCTCTCCTTGTCCAAATCAGGCCAGATTCACTTAATTGTTTGAAGCTTTCTGACTACCAAACACCCAAGTCATCCGGGTCCCAAGAACATTTCCAAACAATGGCTATCGAGATAATAAAATTTTGTTTCATCTCATTATATAAGGATCCCAAACAATTTACAAATATTACCTGATAGAACGTGCTAACCAAGTCTTATATCAAGAGAAAGTGAATGCTCTGATATTCTGAGGGAAAGTGAAAATAGAACCTAGTTTTCAGCTAATCATCCTGGTTCTCTTATGCACAAGATGAACATCAGTGAAAGCCCTGACCAAATTGTTCTTATCTGACTTGGAGTTGGCTACCATCTCATGGCAACTTTATTTACCATGCAAAGATATGTTGCCAGGTCCTGTGCCATCCCCATGATAGGTTGCAGATAAGACTATTGTGGTCCATAGGGTTTTCATCGGCTGATTTTCACAAGAACATCAACAAGCCTTAGTCTGGAAGCTCTGCTGAAACCCACCTCCACTGACAGGTGGGTGGTGGCTATGCATGAGGTGCTCTGGCCGATAACTGAACCCAGGTCTCCTGCATGGAAGACAAGAATTCTACCACTGAACCACCAATGCCCCTCTGCCTGAGTTACAAACATCCAAATCCGAATGTTCTCTCAGACTTATGCTTCCAGGGCTGGATCTATCCGTTTAATCACCTCTTCTCTCATTTCTCTGCCTTGTCATGAAAGAGAAACCCAACCACCAGCTGAAATAAGTAAATGGGCAAAGTGGGGCATCTTCTAACCTCTGTGGTCCACTCCCACACTCAAATCATCCACCTTTTCCCGCCTCCACAGGCAGAGATAGAGACCTGTCCATCTGAGCAGGGGACAGAACAAAAGGGCACCACACTCAGCTTTATGTTGGCAGGAAGGGTCCCATGATGAGGGCTGAGTGGGGAGCACTCAAGGAAGGGGAAGAATCCCATAACTGCAAGACCCACTGACAACTGCCTCACCAACAGCCTCTGTGACCTGAATTTGAGGAAATAGTCGTTTGGATCTGTCAAGAGAGCATATTAAGCACCTCGATCATTTAAAACCCTAATTGACTTTTTCCCTCATACTAATTGCAGCAAAGTGAGTTGTGTTCCTAGGGGTTACTTTTCCTTTGATTGGCAGCCTGGGGGCAAGTCTCTGTCCCCAGGGCTCTGGGCTCCAACCAATTTGAAGAGGAACTTTCAGGATCCTACTTAATTGCAATGTGGGGACAGCCTGAATTTCACTGTTTGGTTGTTTTCACCAAAAGGCTTTAATTTCTTAGTCCCCTCTTCTCTCTTTAGCCCCATCCCTTCCTAAACCAACAAAAGCATTTAAAGGTAAATAAATTCTTCAGGGTAGCTCATAGCCTAGGTTTTACTGAGACTAGTAAAACAAGCCATAGTTGGTTATACTTCCCCAATGCTCGTCTACCTCCACTCCCAAAAATAAAAAACAACCCAACTCTTTTTCTGTGTCTATTTTTCCTGTTAAAAATAGATGTTCCTGAATCTAGCATGTGTTACAAAAATAAAACTTATTTGCAAAACGGACAAAGAACTTAATGCCAAGAAATTGCATTTAGATTGATCTGGAGGGGACAAATGCAGATGGTTAAGTATTAAAATGGTTGCCACAGCTGAGGTTTCTGCTTGATTATATTAACCCCAGAACGATATGAATGCATCCTCAAACACAGAATAATTTAATCAGACTACTTTTCAATGGTTTGAGGGATGGGGTGTGGCTAAGGAATGAAATTTTGTTTTTACCAACCTCCATAGTAAGACTCTTAGTACTTAGTCATTTTAATTAAAGCAACCATGATATAGTGGTCTAACCAGGGGTTACCAGAGCCAAAACTCCCTGCAAGATGACTGACAAGTTATCTCCCAGGTTCCTATTTTAGAGCTATTCCTACAATTCTAACCCAGTTATAGATACTACTGGCTTTAGAGTGACCTACTTTCATTAAGAGAAATAACTGGATTCTTAAGAAAACTAAAAATGTAAATACTTTGAATCAATTAAGTGCTTTTGGCTGCTATTAGGGATTGTCACTAGCTTCCCCCCGACCTAATAATCCAAATTTTACTGTTTCTCTGAAGTCATTGTTAAACATGAGAAGCATGGAGGATGAGTTTGGGAGACTGTATACTAAGTCTTAATGCTCCTTACAAAGTGAATTCCAAGAAATTTCCTGAAAAGTTGTCCAAACTGGCAGAAAGAACAAGGAAGATTTTCCATCATTTGGATAATGTTCTTACAATCAAAGCACCTCTAAATAATAAATGTCTGGACCCATAAGGTACAAGGCTGAAATCAATGAAGACTTGAGTGTCACAGGCTGGGCTCCCTAGGAAGCAGACTTGAACACAGAGATTTGTGTACAGGAGGCTTATTAGGGAATGTTAAGAGCTTGGCTGCAAACCAAAAGGTTGGCAGTTCAAATCCACCAGCTACTCCTTAGAAACCCTATTGGGCAGTTCTACTCTGTCCTATAGGGTCGTTCTGAGTTGGGATCAACTCAACGGCAGCAGGTTTGGTTTTGGTTTTGATTTTCTTGGGATTGACCCTTGTGGAAGCGGAGACAAGAAAGCCGGATAGGGCACAGGGAGAAATGAACTGCATGCTGGATATCTCCATAGAAGACTCAGTCAACTCTGCGGAAGTTCTGAAGATGGAATAATCCTTCAGAATTGTCCCATGCAGGGTAGAGTGAGGAAAGCACCTTATACCTCCAAGTTCATTAGTCATTAGATAAGGGCCACACAGGAAGAAGGCGAGACCTTGGGCTAGAGGACTCTCTTGAGTTGAGGTAAATACCATCAAGGCTGACAGCTCAGGGCTGTCCCAGCAGCTGGGGGAATAAGTGCTTTACTCCTAAAGGAGGATCTGGGCAAAACATCCCATCTACCACCATCCACATGTTACACCACTTAGGTCCACTGCTTTGAATAGGGGCTGGAAGCAACTCGCCCAGAATTCCAGAGGGCCCCTCTTCCTACAGAAAACAGGAGAGGAAGGTAGACTCTGCTGGACTTGGTGGCTTACCTGGTGCTGTGGATCAGACCCTCAGTCTAAAGGGTCTGAGCCCCTGATCACCATGTCCTTCTCAGGCTGGGATTGCTGTATTTGTCCATTAATTGTCAAAGTTAAGGAAGAGAATACCAAAAGGCACCCAAGTGGGTCACCTGAGTGCCAAGTATATTCCTCTCTGCCCCATTGTGTAACAGCAGGGCTCAATTACCCTGCCAAGATGGTGATTCTCCTCCATGCCTGCCTATTCCTTAACACAAGGAGCCTAAAGTGCCCAAACACCAGTCCTGGCTTATAGATCATGGGACTCTAGTCATTTCCTCTGATGGAAGTGTACCCCTTTTAGGAGCCAGGAGCTCTAAACCTGTTAGTGATGCTAGTTCTCCCTCAATAGAGCATTCTAATGGCTTTGCTAAATGGAGTATCCTCTGGGCCTTCCTGTGAAACACAATCTTGTGGTTGGTTTTCTGGATGTACATAGTATATCTATTCTACCATGCCCACTTCTCTGATCCTTTTAATTGCTTCTCTCACCCTCTGTGATGACAATTTTTGCATTTCTACCTGACTTAGTGTAGACTATTGCTTTTTTACTTGCTTCTAGAAGCCAGTAGTGTTTTTGCACCATCTCCTGAGTTCCTTGCCAGGTAGTTAAATCTGATAGTCCAGAAGTGTGCTCCAAAATCAATGAACGCTCAGTTATCCAATCTTATATTCCAGACGTCTTGATCAAGTAAGTTTCCATTTCTACTCTCCTGGCTTTAGCTGGTACATGTTGGTAAGATCCTGCAACTCCTTGGGATCTAGTTTCTTTTCTCACTTATCAGACTGGCAGGTTCTTGGCTAGGATATGTTGTGACTTAACCTTAGGTATTGACATAGTGCCAAGAGGGGAAGTGGGAACAAGCCCTGAGGGGGCACATGTTATCTTATAGGAGAGAGGCCTATCCTCATCTTCAAGGAAGGTGTTATGGATTGAATTGTGTCCCCCCAAAAATCTGTCAACTTGGTTGGGTCATGATTCCCAGTATTGTATGATTGTGTAATCTGATGTGATTTCCTTATGTGTTGTAAACTCTATCACTCTATCACTATGATGAGGTTATAGTAATGAGGTCTACAAGATTGGATAATGTCTTAAGCCAATCTCTTTTGAAATATAAAAGAGATAAGCGAGAAGAGACACATGAGATCCTCACACCACCAGGAAAGTAGTGCCGGGAGCAGACCACATCCTTTGGACCTGAGGTTCCTGTGCTGAGATGCTCCCAGACCAAGGGAAGACTGATGCGTCACAAGGACCTTCCTCCAGAGCCTACATAGAGTGAAAGTCTTCTCCCTGAGCTGATGCCCTGAATTTGGACTTGTAGCCTACTGGACTGTGAGAGAATAAACTTCTCTTTGTTAAAGCCATCCACTTGTGTATTTCTGTTATAGCAGCACTAGATGACTAAGACAGAAGGTGAGGAGCAGAGGGCCACTTCTGCAGTCTTAGAGGCTGAGAAATCTGGAGATTCAAGATTTTCAGAGGCATCAGTTTCCTATTTTTAAGTGCCCCATTCTTTTCAACCCTGAGCTTGGCATAGCAGACCTGTCTTTCTTAGGAGTTTAACCTTCTTTGCAGCTTGGCTATCCTGATGATTAAGTCTGGCCTGTCCACAGCTTTCTCTGCCCCCCTGCTGCAAGAGAGGTTGTTGTTGTTGGATGCTGTCAAGTCAGTTCAACTCATAGCGACCCTACATACAACAGAATGAAACACTGCCTGGTCCTGCGCCATCTTTACAATCTTTATGCTTGAGCCCATTGTTGCAGCCCCTATGTCAATCCATCTTGTTGAGGGTTTTCCTCTTTTTCACTGACTCTCTACTTTATCAAGCATGATGTCCTTCTCAAGGGACTGATCCCTCCTGATAACATGTCCAAAGTATGTGAGATGAAGTCTTACCATCCTTGCTTCTAAGGAGCATTCTGGCTGTACTTCTTCCAAGATAGATTTGTTCATTCTTTTGTCAGTTCATGGTATATTTAATATTCTTTGCCAACACCATAATTTAAAGGTGTCAATTCTTCTTCGGTCTTCCTTATTCATTGTCCAGCTTTCACATACATACGAGGCGACTGAAAATACCATGGCTTGGGTCAGGCTCACCTTAGTCTTCAAGGTGACATCTTTGTTTTTTAACACTTTAAAGAGGTCCTTTGCAGCAGATTTGCCCAATGCAATGTGTCGTTTGGGGGCTTGTGTGTTGCTGTGATGCTGGAAGGTATGCCACTGGTACTCAAATACCAGCAGGGTCACCCATGGTGGAGAAGTCTCAGCTGAGCTTCCAGACTAAGGCAGACTAGGAAGAAGGACCTGGCAGTCTACTTCCGAAAAGAATTAGCCAGTGAAAACCTTATGAATTAGCAGCTGAACATTGTCTGATATAGCGCCAGAAAATGAGCCCCTCAGGTTGGAAAGCACTCCAAAGACAACTGGGGAAGAGCTACCTCCTCAAAGTAGAGCCGACCTTAATGACAAGTATAGAGTTAAGCTTTTAGGACCTCCATTTGCTGTTGTGGCTTGACTCAAAATGAGAAGAAACAGCTGCAAACATCAGTTAATAATCGGAACATGAAATGTATGAAGTATGAATCTACGAAAATTGGAAATCGTCAAAAATGAAATGGAACGCATAAATATCGATATCCTGGGCATTAGTGAGCTGAAATGGACTGGTACCGGCCATTTTGAATCAGAAAATCATATGGTCTACTATGCCAGGAATGACAACTTAAAGAGGAATGGCATTGCATTCTTCTCCAAAAAGAACATTTCAAGATCTATCCTGAAGTACAACGCTGTCAGTTGTAGGATAATATCCATACAGCTACAAGGAAAACCATTAATACGACTATTGTTCAAATTTACGCACCAACCACTAAGGCCAAAGATAAAGAAACTGAAGATTTTTACCTACTTCTATACTCTGAAATTGATCAAACATACAATCAGGATGCATTGATAATTACTGGTGATTGGAATTTGAAAGCTGGAGAAAAAGAAGGATCGGTAGTTAGAAAATACGGCCTTGGTGACAGAAATAATGCTGGAGATCACAAGAGATGAGACTGTCTTAATATACAGCAAAGAGACCCTCTGCTTTCACATTTAGCTTTTAATTGCTGATTAATTGCTGTCCCTTTTTCTTTACGTTTTTTGAGAACATCAGCATAGCAATAGCCCTCTGAGTCCATTGTTTCCCCTGTATTTCTCCAATACCTGATACCTTTACCTTATAACCCAGCTAATGTGTTCTCTTCCACTGATAGGCCATCCCGGTTTACAACCAGTGAAAGTTTCAACAATTGATCTGCCACCTTGAGCCAGGGACTTTCTGCTCTGTACCTACCACAAGTGATGGGTCCTCATTGCTAGGTGGGCAGTGGGCCATCCAGTTCCAAAATCCAATCCCAGCATTTGCTTTCCTGATCATTCCTGATACCAACTACTACAATTTGGATTCACTGAGAAGTAGACTCTGAGAAGGAGTGTACCATGCAGGAGGTTTACTAAGGAGTGCTCTTGGAAATGACACCATAGAGAGGAAGGGAAGGAAGCAGGTTTGGACATGAGGGGTTGTTGAACAGTGATGCAGTCTCAACAAAAGTGTGAGATGACCCCACAGGGAGTTCTGAAAATGGGATAACTTTCAGAGCTGGCCCAAGTTGAGATGTAGTGGCCTGGACTTGGCCAGGACTTTATAACTGGCATTGATCCGTCATTAGATGTGAGTCACCCCAGGAAGTGAGTGGGGTGTAACCTTGGCCAGGGGCTCCCTTCAGCTGAGACAATCCCTATAGGCAGCCATCCCTGCAGGAACAAGTCTACTATCCCTAAAGGGAGATCTGAGCTGTGCGTGACAGTGTCTACAACCCTGAGTGATGTGGAAATGAAGGAGTTATGGTAAAATGTTGGAAAATCCTAGTAGGATATTTTGTTTCTCACTTCTGAGGTAAAGAAAGGAAAAAGAATGCACTCAGAGACAGATAAGGCTTTTTGCCTCGTATTTGGCAAGATATTTCTTCACAGAGAACACTCTACTGCTTATTTACCACAGCTAGTGAATAACAACAACGTTGACCTTTTTGTAGTTTCTTATTCCTTGGAAATTTATGTTTATTTTTAAAAACAATTAACATATTTTATAGTCTGTATCTTATCTGTAAGGAGACCAGTGATTAAGCACTTGGCTGCTAAACAAAAGCTCATCAGCTCAAACCCACCCACTGCTCCGCAGGAGAAAGATGCGCCAATCGGCTTTCTTAAAGATTTACAGCCTTAGAAACCCCGTGGGGCAACTCTACCCTGTTCTATAGGGTCCTATGAGCCAAAATCAACTTGACGGCAGGGGGTTTTGTTTGGTTTTGGTATCTGTATTTTTTTTATTGTGGTAAGTATATATATATATATAGTTGTTGTTAGGTGCCATCGGGTTGGTTCTGACTCAATACTACTACAGAATGAAACATTGCCTGGTCCTGCGCCATCCTCACAATCGTTGTTGTCCTTGAGCCCATTGTTGCAGCCACTGTGTCAATCCATCTCGTTGAGGGTCTTCCTCTCTTTTGCTGACCCTCTGCTTTACCAAGCATGATGTCCTTCTCCAGGGACTGATCCCTCCTGATAACATGGTCAAAGTATGTAAGATGTAGTCTTGCCATTCCTTCCTTCTAAGGAGCATTCTGCTTGTACTTCTTTCAGGTCAGATTTTTTCTTTCTTTTAGCAGTCCATTGTATTTTCAGTATTCTTCCCCAACACCACAATTCAAAGGCATCATTTCTTCTTTGGTCTTCCTTATTCATTGTCCAGCTCTCCCATGCATATGATGTGGTTGAAAATACCATGGCTTGGGTCAGG
>NW_004444010.1:6958608-6991266 GCF_000243295.1 Trichechus manatus latirostris
AGTGCTTCAAGTCCTCTTCACTTTCAGCAGACAAGATTGTGTCATTTGCATAACGCAGATTGTTAATGAGTCTTCCTCCAATCCTAATGCCCCATTCTTCTTTATATAGGCCAGCTTCTCGGATTATTTGCTCAGCATACAGATTGAATAGTTATGGTGAAAGGATACAACCCTTACACACACCTTTCCTGACTGTAAACCACACAGTATCCCCTTGTTCCGTTTGAACAACTGCCTCTTGATCTATGTACAGGTTCCTTATGAGCACAATTCAGTGTTCTGGAATTCCCATTCTTCCCAATGTTATCCATAATTTGTTATGATAGTCAAAAAGACAGGTAAACGTCTTTCTGGTATTCTCTGCTTTCATCCAGGATCCATCTGACATCAGCAATGATATCCCTGGTTCCACATCCTCTTCTGAATCCAGCCTGAATTTCTGGCAGTTCCCTGTTGATCTACTGCTGCAGCCGCTTTCGAATGATTTTCAGCAAGATTTTACTTGGGGGTAATATTAATGATATTGTTTGATAATTTCCTAATTCGATTGGATCACCTTTCTTGGGAATAGGCATAAATATGAATCTCTTCTGGTCAGTTGGCCAGGTAGCTGTCTGCCCAATTTCTTGGCATAGACCAGTGAGCACTTCCAGCACTGCATCCGTTTGTTGAAACATCTCAATTGACATTCTGTCAATTCCTGGAGCCTTGTTTTTCTCTAATGCCTTCACAGCAGCTTAGACTTCTTCCGTCAGTGCCATCGGTTCCGATCATGTGCTACCTCTTGAAATGTTTGAACATCGACCAATTCTTTTTGGTATACTGATTCTGTGTATTCCTTCCATTTTTTTGATGCTTCCTGCGTCGTTTAATATTTTTCCCCATATAATCCTTCACTGTTGCAGCTTGAGGCTTGAATTTTTTCTTCAGTACTTTCAGGTTGAAAAATGCCTTTTGGTTTTCTATCTCCAGCTCTTTGCACATTTCATTATAATACTTTACTTTTTCTTCTGGAGCCACCCTTTGAAATCTGTTTGGCTCTTTTACTTCATCATTTTTTCCTTTTGCTTTAGCTGCTCTACTTTTGAGAGCAAGTTCAGAGTCTCTTCTGACATCCAGTTTGGTCTTTTCTTTCTTTCCTGTCTTTTTAATGATCTCTTGCTTTCTTTTTTTTTTTTTTTAATTGTACGTTAGATGAAGTTTTACAGAACAAACTAGTTTCTCATTAAACAGTTATGATGTTGGTTAACAACCCCAGAACATGTCAACACTCTCCCTTCTTGACCTTGAGTTCCCTATTACCAGCTTTCCAGTCCCCTCGTGCCTTCTAGTCCTTGTCCCTGGGCTATTGTGCCCCTTTAGTCTCCTTTTGTTTTACAGGCCTCTCTAACCATTGGCTGAAGGGTGAACTTCAGGAGTGACTTCATTACCGAGCTAAAAGTGTGTCCGGGGGTCATACTCTCAGGGTTTCTCCAGTCTCTGTCAGACCAGTAAGTCTAATCTTTTTTTTGAGTAAGAATTTTGTTCTACATTTTTCTCTAGCTCTGTTTGGGACCCTCTACTGTGATCCTTGTCAGAGCAGTCAGTGGTGGTAGCCAGGCACCATCTAGTTGTGCTGGACTCAGTCTGGTGGAGGCTGTGGTAGACGTGGTCCATTAGTCCTTTGATGATTCTTTCCCTTGTATCTTTAGTTTTCTTCATTCTCCCTTGCTCCCAAAGGGGTGAGACCAGTGGAGTATCTTAGATGGCTGCTCACAGCCTTTTAAACCCAGACGCTACCTACCAAAGTAGAATGTAGAACATTTTCTTTATATGCCAATTGAGCTAGATGTTCCCCAAGACCGTGGTCGTCACAGCCCTCAGCCCAGCAGTTCAGTCCCTCAGGGAGTTTCGATGTATCTATGGAGCTTCCATGACCTTGCCTTGTACAAGTTGTGCTGGCTTCCCCAGTATTGTGTTCTGTCTTACCCTTCACCAAAATTAACATTTATCTATTTTCTACTTAGTGTTTTTCCATCCTCACCCCTGCCCTCCCTCATAAACATCAAAGATTGGTTCTTTTTGTGTGTAAACCTTTTCACGAGTTTTTACTGTAGTGATCTCATACAATATTTGTCCTTTTGTGATTGACTTATTGCACTCAGCATAATGCCCTCCAGATTCATCCATGTTATGAGATGCTTCACAGATTCATCATTGTTCTTTATCGTTGCATAATACTCCATTGTCTGTATCTACCATAGTTTGTTTATCATTCATGTGTTGATGGACATCTAGGTTGTGTCCATCTTTTTGCTATTGTGAACAATGCTGCAATAAACATAGGAGTGCATAGGTCTATTCGTGTGACAACCCTTATTTCTCTAAGATATATTCCTAGTAGTGAGATTGCTGGATCATGTGGTATTTCTATTTCTAGCTTTCTAAGGAGGCGCCATATCTTTTTCCAATATGGTTGTATCATTTTGCATTCTCACCAGCAGTGCATAAGAGTTCCAATCTCCCTGAAGCCTCTCCAACATTTGTTATTTCCTGTTTTTTTTTTTTTTTTTTCTTTTTTTATTGGTGCCTGTAATGTCAGGGTGAGATGGTATCTCATTGTGGTTTTGATTTGTGTTTCTCTAATGGCTAGTGAGCACAAGCATTTCCTCACGTGTCTCTTGGCTGCTTGAATGTCTTCTTCGGTGAAGTGTTTGTTCGTTTCCCTTCCGCTTTTTTAAAGTGGATTGTCTTTTTGTTGTAGAGGTGTTGGATTTCCCTGTAGATTTTAGATATTAGACTTTTGTTTGATTTGTAATAGCCAGAAATTTTTTTCCAGTCTGTAGGTTCTCTTTTTACTCTTTTGGTAAAGTATTTTGATGAGCTTAAGTGTTTAGTTTTTAGAAGATCCCAGTTATCAAGTTTATCTTCTGGAGTTTGTCTATTGTTTGTTATGGTTTGTATCCTGTTAATGCCGTGTATTAGGTCTTCTAGTGTTGACTTTTTTTTTCTTCTATGAACTTTATAGTTTGGGGCTTTATATTTAGATATTTGATCCATTTTGAATTAGTTTTTGTACATGGTGAGGTATTTGGTCCTGTTTCATTTTTTTGCAGATGGACATCCAGTTTTGCCAGCACCATTTGTTAAAAAGACCGTCTTTCCCCATTTGATGGACTTTGGGCCCTTGTCAAAGATCAGGTGACAGTAGGTGGATGGATTTACATCTGGGTTCTCAATTCTGTTCTGTTGGTCAATGTATCTGTCATTGTACCAGTACCAGGCTCTTTTGACTACCATAGCTGTATAGTTGGTTCTGAGGCCAGGTATTATGAGTCTTCTACTTTATTCTTCTTCTTCAATAGTGCTTTACTTATCTGGGGCTTCTTCCCTTTCCAAATAAAGTTAATGATTAGTTTTTCTATCTCTTTAAAGAATGTTGTTGGTATTTGGACAGGGATTGCATTGTAATTGTAAATGGCTTTGGGTAGAATTGTCATTTTCACAATATTGAGTCTACCTATCCATGAGCATAGTATGTTTTTCCATTTATGTAGCTCTCTTTTGGTTTCTTGCATTAGTGTTTTGTAGTTTTCTTTGTATAGGTCTTTTACATCCCTGGTTAGATTTATTCCTAAGTATTTTATCTTTTTAGGGGTATTACAGATGGTATTGTTTTCCTGATTTCCTTTTCATCATTCTCTTCATTGGTGTATAGGAATCCAACTGATTGTTGTATGTTTATCTTGTATCCTGCTACTCTGCTGAATCTTTCTAATAGTTCCAGTAGTTTTCTCATGGAGTCTTTTGGATTTTCTATGTGTAGTATCATATCATCTGCAAATAGAGACAGTTTTATTTCCTCCTTACCAATTTGGATGCCCTTTATTTCATTTTCTTGCCTTATTGCTCTAGCTGGGACTTCGAGTACAATGTTAAATAGAAATAGTGATAAAGGGCATCATCTTGTTCCTCTTCTAAAGGGGAATGTTTTCAGCTTCTCTCCATTAAGAATGATGTTGGCCACTGGTTTTGTATAGATGCCCTTTATTATGTTGAGAAATTTCCCTTCTATACCTATTTTATTGAGAGTTTTTATCAGGAATGGGTGTTGGACTTTGTTGAATGCCTTTTCTGCTTCAATTGAGATGATCATATGATTCTTTTCTTTCCTTTTATTTATGTGGTGGATTACATTGATTCATTTTCTAATGTTGAACCATCCTTGTTATGAATTCTACTTTGTCATGGTGTATTATTTTTTTGATGTGATACTGCATTCTGTTGGCTAGAATTTTGTAGAAAATTTTTACCTCTATATTCATGAGAGATATTGGTCTGTAATTTTCTTTCTTTTTTTATTTTTATTTTTTAGTGTCTTTGCCTGGTTTTGGTATCAGGGTTATGCTGGCTTCATAGAATGAATTCAGAAATCTTAATTCCTTTTCTATGTTCTTAAATAGTTTGAGTAGTACTGGTATAAGCTCTTATCTGAATGTTTGGTAGAATTCTCCAGTCAAACCACCTGGGCAAGGGCTTTTTTTTGTTGGAAGTTTTTTTGTTACCTTTTCAATCTCTTCTCTTGTTATGGGTCTGTTCAGATTTTCAACATCATTTTGTGTTAATTTGAGTAGGTAGTGTGTTTCTATAAATTTGTCCATTTCCTCTAGGTTTTCAAATTTGTTGGGGTATAGTTTTCCATCATACTCTGTTATGATCCTTTTTATTTCGGTTGGGTCTGTTGTAATATCCCCCATTTAATTTATTTGGGTTATTTGTGTCCTCTCCTGTTTTTCTTTTGTCAGTTTGGCCAGTGGTTTGTCAATTTTGTTGATCCTTTCAAAGAACCAACTTTTGGTTTTGTTGATTCTTTCTATTGTTTTTCTATTCTCTGTCTCATTTATTTCTGCTGTGATCTTTATTATTTCCTTTCTTCTGGTGGCCGTGGGTTTTTTTTGTTTTTGTTTTTGTTTTTGTTTTTTTGCTGTTCTCTTTCTATTTGTTATAGTTGTGTAGCTAATGTTTTGATTTTATCCCTTTCTTTTTTTTTCTGATATGTGCATCTGTTATTATAAATTGTCCTCTGAGGACTGCCTTTGCTGTGTCCTAAAGGTTTTGTATGATATGTTTTCATTCTCATTTGATTCTATGAATTTTTTGACTTCACCACTGATTTTTTCTATTATCCAGTGGTTTGTAAGCAGTGTTTTATTCAGTTTCCAAGTAATTGATTTTTTTTCCTTGAGAAGATACTTTGTATTAACTCAGTGTTTTGGATTTTGTTGAGGGTTGTTCTGTGGCCTAAGATGTGGTCTATTCTGGAAAACATTCCATGTGAATCAGAAAAGAATGTGTACTTTGCAGCTGTTGGGTGGGGTGTTCTATATACATCTATGAGGTTAAGTTGGCCGTGCCCTTTGGCTCTTCTGAATCTTTATTGAGTGTCTCTCTAGATGTTCTGTCCTTTATCAAGAGTGGTGTGCTGAAGTCTCCTACTATTACTGTGGAACTGTCAATTTCTAATTTCAGTGCTGTTAGAGTGTGTTTTATGTATCTTGGAGCCCTGTTATTCTGTGCATAGATGTTTATTATGGTTATGTCTTCAAGACATAAGGGTTATGTCATCCCTTTAATCAGTATATAGTGTCCTGCTTTGTCTTTTATGGTAGATTTTGTTTTAAAGTCTATTTTATCTGAGATTAGTATTGCCACTCCTGCTCGTTTTTGTTAGTGGTTCGCTTGATATATGTTTTTCCATCCTTTGATTTTTAATAAATTTATGTCTTTGTTTCTAAAGTGTGTCTCTTGTAGACAGCATATTGATGGATCCTACTGTTTTTTTTTATGCACTCTGTCACTCTCTGTCTCTTTATGGGTGTCTTTAGGCCATTTACATTCAGTGTAATTATTGATAAGTGTGAGTTTATTGCTGTCATTTTGTAGTGATTTTTCTCTGTGGTGCTGATGTTTTCTTTGTCCCTCTTACTCTCCTGTGCTGAATTCCTTTTGTTTGTGGATTGTTTTTTCATTTCTTTTGTTTTTGTAAATTTTTGTTTTTACTGAGACTTTATGTTTTTCTTCTTTATTTTGATGTGTAGGTTTGTTCACTTTCTTTGTGGTTACCTTGAAATTTACCCTTATCTTCTTAGGTTCGAACCAGTCTATTATTACCTGGTATCACCTTGCCTTCCTCTCTGTTAGATAGTTCTATACCTACACTGTTAATTGCCTGTTTTATTGTTCTGAAGTTGTTGTCATTTACAGATTAACCTCTCTGGTTTCCTGTTGTAATTCTTTTGGTTTTGGATAGTCCTTGAGAGTTCATTTCCTAGGTTAGTATCTGGCTAGTACAATCTTGTGTCCTAGATTCAGGCTGTGGTCTGATGTTTGTTCTCAGACCACAGGACTCCCTTTAATAATTCTTGTAAATTTGGTTCGGTTTTTACATATTCCCTCAATTTCTATTTACCTGGAAATGTCTTAATATCACCATCATATTTGAATGAGAGTTTTGCAAGATATGTTGTTCTTGCTTGGTATCTTTTTTCTTTCAAGGTTTTGTGTATGACATCCCATTGTCTTCTTGCCTGCATGGTTTCTGCCAAAGAATCAGAGCTTAGTCTTATAGTTTCCCCTGCGTATGTGACTTTTCATTTTTCTCATGCTGCTCTCAGGATTCTTTCTTTGTCTTTGGTTTTAGCAGATGTGATTATGATATGCCTTGGTGATTTTCTTTTGGGATCTATCCTATACGGGGTTCACTGAGCTTCTTGGATAGCCAGCTTTTCATCTTTCATGATATTAGGGAAGTTTTCTGTCAGCAATTCTTCAATGATTCTCTCTGTGTTTTCCATTTTCTGCCTCTGTTCTGGAACTCCAATCACTAGCAAATTTTTGCTTTTGATTGTGTCCCACACACTTCCCAGGGTTTCTTCATTTTTCTTCATTCTTTTTTCTGATTTTTCCTCAAACAGAGTTGTATCCAAGTGTTTGTCTTCAATTAGGCTGATTCTGTCTTGCATTGTTTCAAAACTGCTCCTTAGCCCTTCTATGACACGGTCCATTTCTGAAATCTTGTTGTTTATCTTTTGGATTTCTAATTTTTTTTTTTTTTGTATAATTTTCAGTAGTGAATTTATTTTGGCATTTGTTCCTATATTATTTTCCTGAATTCTTCCAGTTTTTTGGTCTGTATTTTTCATGAATTTGTCTGCCTTTTCCATGAATTTGTCTATTTTTTCCTCATTTTTGTCTGCTTTTTGCTTCAATGCTTGGATAGCTCTGAATAGTAGAGATTTGAATTCCCTATCAGGTACTTCTAGTGCCTTTTCTTCTATTGGAAAGTCATCTGGTGTTTTATTTTGGACACCTACTGGAACCATCCTGTTCTATTTTTTTATACGTTTTGAAACTGTCTGCTGTCTTTGGGACATTCAGTAGTTATTTTCTGCATTTATTGATTGTAGATTTGTTTGTTTTGTCCTCTTTTTTGTTTTATTTATTTATGTCTGAGCAGGCGAGCTGTGCTTTCTTTTTTGTTTGCTCATCTGTGGGCATGATACTTTTCATCTCCTTGTCCAATCACAGGGCCAGTGGCTCAGCTGTGGTGCAGCAGGGAACGTCCAGCTGAGCAGAAGGGGCTGGGAGGGGTTGTTTGTGGCACGTACTTGGTAAAACAGGGAGGGCCAGGAATCAGTGCAGGGCAGATTTTCATAGTCCATGCCTGTGCTGCTCGAGTGTGTGATGTTCAGCACATGGTGCAGGTAAGTAGGAAGGTGGGGGGGGGGACTGTCATGTGTGGAGCTAAGATAGGTATGGGAAAGAGGAGAGAGAAACAGGAGCCAAAACCAAACAAACAAAAAAGAAAAAAAGAGTGTTTAGGGAACTTGCTATTGGAGTGGAGAGATGAGAGATAGAGAAATGGAGAAAAACAAAGAAAAAAGAAAAAGGAAAAAATAAAAAATAATAAAAATTAGAGAAAAGAACAGCAAAGCCCCCAGGGACCCCACTGGTGCAGCTGCGAAGACCAGGAAAGTGTCTCCCAGGCCTTGAAGTACAGCTTGGCTAGAAGGGGTAGAGGTGTCACACAGCACCAAGTATTCAGGAGACAGGAAACCAAGGTAAGTATAGAGAGATGAGAAACTGGGAAATGAAGAAAGACAAAAAGGAAAAAAGAGGGAAAAAAAAGAAATGCCCCCAGGGTTCCCAGTGGTGTGGCTGTGCAGACCGGAGAGTGGCTCCCAAGCCACACAGTACAGCCTGGCTGGAAGGGGTTCCCAAGCTGTGAAAGAAAAAGAAAACAAAGGAAGAAACAAAACAAAACAGAATTCAAACAAACAAACAAAAAGCCCTAGGGATCCCACCGGCGTGGCAGCATGGGCCAGGGTAGTAGTTCCCCAGTTGAGCGGTGCCTCACAACCTTTCAAGAAGACACAGAGATGGCACATGGGGCCAGGTGTTTGAGAGAAAGGAGGGGAAGATGATGAGAGGCATGGAAGAAACCAAAAGAAGCAGAAAAAAGCAACACCAGCAACAAACAAATGGCACTCAGGGATCCAGCCAGCGTGGGGGCAGGGTGAATCCAAGCAGCATGGGGTGAAAGCCAGTGCCTCCGGCTCAAGAAACTGCAGCCAGCAGGAAGCAGAGGAGGCTGAGCTGGGGAGAAGAAGGGTTGGGGGTGGGAAAGCATATATCACTGGTTACCAGTTGTTCTGTCTCCTGCTGGGAGCTCCATGAAGCTACTTTCCCTTACTCCCAGTCTTCCGGTCTCTGATGTGGGCAGGTCAAATCCAAGTGACACAGACCCTGTGCTTCCCAGCCAGTTGAGCGACTGCAGCCAGCTAGGAAGCAGCAGAGTTCGAGCAGCAGGGAGCAGAATGGGGGGTGGGAAAGCATATGTCATTGGTTACTGGGAGCTCTGTCTCCTGCTGGGAGCTCTGTGAAGCTGTTTTCCTGTACTCCCTGTCCGCTGATCTCCAACAGGAGACTAAGATGGCAAATCCGTGCTTCCTTAGCTGATAGGGGACCTCCACATGTATCTCCTCTTGCCCTCTTTCTCTGTCAGTTTCTTATTCCATTCGGTGCTTGGCTGAATTCTTTTTCTCTTCATTTGACACTTAGGGTTCCAGGATTGATGTATGTCTCTGTTTTACTTAGTTTTTTGGGTTGTTGCTGTGGAGGGACAGCGTGGTGCTTCTGTCTATAGCACCATGTTGGCGCTGTCTTCCTTACTTTCTTCATGTATGATGTCCTTGATGTCATTCCACAACTCATCTGGTCTTTGGTCATTAGTGTTCAACATGTCAAATCTGTTCTTAAGATGGACTGTAATTCAGGTGGGATATACTCAAGGTTGTACTTTGGCTCTCATGGACTTACTCTAATTGTCTTCATTTTCAACTTGAACTTGCATATGAGCAATTGATGTTCTGTTCCACAGTCGGCCCCTCATCTTGTTCTGACTGATGATATTGAGCTTTTCCATTGTCTCTTTCCACAGATGTAGTCAATTCAATTTCTGTGTATTCCATCCATTGAGGTCCATGTGTATAGTTGCCGTTTATGTTAGTGGAAAAAGGTATTTGCATTGAAGAAATTTTTGGTCTTGCAAAATTCTATCATGCGATATCTGGAATTGTTTCTTTTACCAAGGCCATATTTTCCAACTACCTATCCTTCCTTGTTTCCAACTTTCAAATTCTAATCACCAGGAATTATCAATGCATCCTGATTACATGTTCGATCAATTTCAGACTGCAGAAGCTGATAAAAATCTTCAATTTCTTCACCTTTGGCCTTAGTGGTTGGGGCATAAATTTGAATAATAGTCATATTAACTAGTTTTCCTTGTAGGCTTATGGATATTATCCTATTGCTGACTGCATTGTACTGTAAGATACACCTTGAAATGTTCTTTTTAATGATGAATGCAACACCATTCCTCTTCAAGTTGTCTGTCATTCCCAGCATAGTAGACCATATGATAGTCCAATTCAAAATGGCCAGTACCAGTCCATTTCAGCTCACTAATGCCTAGGATATCAACGTTTATGCATTCCATTTCATTTTTGATGATTTCCAATTTTCCTAGATTCATACTCTGTACATTCCAGGATCCGATTATTAATGGATATTTGCAGCTGTTTCTTCTCATTTTGAGTCATGCCACATCAGCAAATGAAGGTCCCAAAGGCTTGACTCCATTCATGACTACTTTGAGGAGACAGCTCTTCTCCAGTTGTCTTTTGAGTGTCTTCCAACCTGGGGGGCTCATCTTCTGGCACTATATCAGACAATGTTCCACTGCTATTCATAAGGTTTTCACTGGCTAATTCTTTTCAGAAGTAGACTGCCAGGTCCTTCTTCCTGATCTGTCTTAGTCTGGAAGCTCACTGAAACTTGTCCACCATGGGTGATCCTGCTGGTATCTGAATACCGGTGGCATAGTTTCCAGCATCACAGAAACACACAAACGCCAACAGTATGACAAACTGACAGACACGTGTGTGTGTGTGTGTGTGTATATATATATGTATATATAATATAGAGAGAGAGACCTGATTCATATATCTAAAAAACACTAAATATTTGCCATTTCAGCACTTTTACATGTACAATTCAGTGACATGAATTACATTCACTGTGTTGTGTAACCGTCACTACTATCCATTTCCAAGTTTTTCCATCACCCTTAACAGAATCTCAGTGCCCTTAAGCAATGACTTCTTTCCCCTTCCCTTCTACCCTTGGTAACCACTAATAAACTTTGATCTCTATATATTTGCTTAGTATAAATATTTCATATATGTGGATTCATACACTATTTGCCCTTTTGTGACTGACTTGTTTCACTCAGCATGTTTTCAAGGTTCATACATGTTGTAGCATGTATCACAATTTCATTTCTCTTTATGACAGAGTAATATTCCATTGTATGGATGTACTACATTTTGTTTATCCATTCATCTGTTGATGGATATTTCGGCTGTTTCCACCTTTTGGTTATTTATTCAAATTTGCAAGTTTATTTTGTTGATTGAAGTTGAGATAAAATAAAGTTATGTATTAGCCCTGCATGATTCTGAAAGCTTAAACAATATTTAAAACGCTAAGTATGAGTCTGATCTTCCATATAGACTGCAACTACATAAAGATAAGATTTTGTATCAAATTATCATAATTTCTCTACAACTAAACAGGAAATGATACCTGAACTTTTTTTTATAAAGCTATAGAAATACCTGCATCACCAATGACATTTTCATTGTTAAGTTCTTCATAATTTGCCTGAGGGGAAATTAGCTTTTTCATACCTTCTTTGAGGATGAGACAATTAAAAAAGTATTCTTTTCAAGACAGGAGAGGCGATAATTTTCAGCGATAAGGTGAAAACTCAGGTACTCTTTTAATTATGGAGCCAGCACATAGTGATTACATGAGAAAAGCCTCTCAGAGATAACAATGCAATCTAAACCATCCAGTTCAAGGTAATTTTCCCTATTTAAAAAGTGCCAAACACAATTAATGTTGAATAACTTTCAAAAGGAAAATGGACTTTCATGTTTCAGATTCCAGATTACTACCACCTGGAGAGACACGCTCCCTATTTCAGGAATTTGTCACCCACAAATGGACCCCTCATGAAAAATGAAACCTGAATCTCTTAGGATGTCAGATTTGTTTCCATGAGGTCAGTTTAAACCAAAAAGATTTCATTCTCTCAAATAAATTATCCTGTCTCCCTTGCAGCGTTGTGGTTTATAATAGTTATTATTAGCTTTGACTGCAATTATGCTGCTGTGACAGCTTCCCCACCTGCCCCAACCAACAGTGATCTCCCTATCCCTGGAATGCTGGTTGCACACAATCTTCATACCACTCAACTGGCAGTTGACATTACAGAATGTTAATTATCCTTTTATGTGCATGGCTGTCTCCTCAAGGAGACTCTGAGCCTCTAGAGGACAAAGACCCTGCCTGCTGTGCCATGCATCCTGATAGGTCCCTGAAGTGCCCAGTACCAATGCCTTCCACACAAGATGCTCAATAATGTTTGTTGATGATAATGCTGATTCGTATTTAACTTGGGCAAGATACGGATCTTATCCATTCTGTATCCTCAGCTCCTAGCACAATTCCTGGCCCAGAGCAGGTACTCGTGAAAGGTTTATTGAATGAATGAACAAATGAATGGAGGGATAAATCATTCAAATAAAACGTGGTTAGAAACACACACACATAGAGGATGGAAAAAAATCAGGCACAGATTCTTTCTCTGCCTTCCTTTTTAAAAATGCAAAAATAATCATATTTCCTTCTTTTTCTTTTAGTTGACCATAAGTGGATAGACAGACTGTGACTTAATCACTTTAACTGAATACGTTAAACCCTGTACCCTTTTTGTTGCCTCAAGGATACAGAGTATAAATGTCAAGTGCCTTAACTTTCTCCCTGATGTCATATGCCTTGTTCTGTGAACAAACCAAGAGGTCCAGCATCTGCGACCTGATTGAGTCCCTGATCTTCTGCGGCACTTTAGGAGAATGCTGACCTATTCTCTGGGCTTGGGAGAAAGCAGAACATTCAAAAGCTCTGTTTGACCATATCAAGGGACAGGTTGTCAAAATGATGTAAAGAAACAGGTTTAAACATCACACACCTTGTTGTTGCAGTTGTTAGGTGCTGTCGGGTTGGTTCCAACTCATGGTGACCCCATGTACAACAGAATGAAACACTGCCCAGTCCTGTGCCATACTCACAGTCATTGCTATGCTTAAGCCCATTGTTGCAGCCACTGTGCCAGTCCATCTCGTTGAGGGTCTTCCTCTTTTTCACTGACCCTGTACTTTACCAAGCATGATGTCCTTCTCCAGGGACTGATCCCTCCTGATAACATGTCAAAAGTACACGAGACGCAGTCTCGACATCCTCACTTCTAAGGAGCACTCTGGTTGCACTTCTTCCAAGACAGATTTATTCGTTTTCTTTTTTTTTTTTTTGGCAGTCTATTATATTCAACATTCTTCGCCAACACAATTCAAAGGCATCAATTCTTCGGACTTCCTTACTCATTGTCCAGCTTTTGCATGCATATGATGCGATTGAAAATACCATGGCTTGGGTCAGGCACACCTTAGTCTTCAAGGTGACATCCTTTAATTTCAACACTTTAAAGAGGTCTTTTGCAGTAGATTTCCCCAATGCAATGAGTCTTTTGATTTCTTGACTACTTACTGCTTCCATGGGTGTTGATTGTCAATCCAAGTAAAATGAAAACCTTGACAACTTCAATCTTTGTTTACCCCTTTATCATGATGTTGCTTATTGGTCTGTTGTGAAGATTTTTGTTTTCTTTATGTTGAGGTGTAATCCATACTGAAGGCTGTGGTTTTTGATCTTCATCAGTGCTTTAAGTCCTGTTCACTTTTAGCAAGCAAGATTGTGTCATCTGCATAATGCAGATTGCCAATTAGTCTTCCTCCAATCCTGATGCCCCATTCTTCTTCATATAGTCCAGCTTCTTGGATTCTCTGCTCAGGATATAGATTGAATAGATACTGTGAAAGGATACAACCCTGACGCACACCTTTCCTGACTTTAAACCACACAGTATCCCCTTGTTCTATTCAAACAACTGCCTCTTGATCTATGTACAGGTTCTTCATGAGCGCAATTAAGTGTTCTGGAATTCCCATTCTTCTCAATGTTATCCATAATTTGTTATGATCCGCACAGTCAAATGCCTTTGCATAGTCAATAAAACACAGGTAAACGTCTTTCTGGTATTCTCTGCTTTCATCTAGAATCCATCTGACATCAGCAGTGATATCCCTGGTTGCACGTCCTCTTCTGAATGTGGCTTGAATTTTTGGCAATTCCCTGATATACTGCTGCAGCCCTTTTTGAATGATCTTCAGCAAAATTTTACTTGCATGTGATATTAATGATATTGTTCAATAATTTCCAAATTCAATTGGATCACGTTTCTTGGGAATAGGCATAAATAAGGATCTCTTCCCGTCAGTTGGCCAGGTAGCATCTTCCAAATTTCTTGGTATAGATGAGCGGGCACTTCCAGTGCTGTATCCATATCCGTTTGTTGAAACATCTCAGGCGGTATTCCATCAGTTCCTGGAGCCTTGTTTTTCCCTTTTCAATGCTTTAAAGAGGTCTTTTGCAGCAGATTTGCCCAATGCAATGGGCATTACACACACCTTAGCTAACTGTTATTTAAGTGGATTCGCACTGGGCTTATATTGGATCATTCTTTTCCCAAAGTAATATTTTCTATATCAGTATATTATTTTCTAAAACTCCCTCCAGTTCAAAGATTCAATGAACTATATTAGAAAATATAGATTTTTAGAGTTCAAAGACCTAGGTGTCGAATTCTAGCTTTACTTTTCTTTCACAAGCTGTGTGACTTTGAGCAAGTCATTTAATCTGTCTGACCCTCCAATTACTTTTCGACAGACTGAGATTTAAAATATCTGCCCTGTTTCTGACAGCATAACAATGAGACTCATTGAGAAAATGCAGATGAAAATTCTTAGCACTATTCATGTGTTAGATGTTAATTTAAAGTTAAGGAAACAAGGGCCCCAGTAAGATAAGCATCTTCCCAAGAGATTCTAGAAATCAACTGGTCAAGCATTTCTGTAGGTGTGTTTCACAGAACACTAATTTCACAAATGGAAACAGCCACAGCATGACAAAATCATTTCAAACAAGTACAGGATTTGCTGGAGGACTTACCGGAGCCATTAACATAACGATGTGTTTTGTGAATCTCTAAGCATTTCCCAATCTTAATGGACAATTAAACCCACTTTTGGCAGTACATTTTATAGGATTAGGAGTCCATGGAATATAACTTGAGAAACACTGACTTAGCTTATTGCCCAGGCCCGATTTCACAGAACTCTAATTCAGTGCTGCTCCAAGTGCCCAAATACCAGTCTGAGAAGTATTTATTTCCTGCCTGTGAGGATAAAAAAGAGCTTATGCAATAATGTAAATCAACACATTGCTTCCTTTATCAGGAAAGTCTTGCTATTAAAACAAAAGTCAGATGAACATAGTTGGTTTACATTCTAGTGCAAGCTCCTTATCAGTTTGTACACCAGCAGTGGTGCCTGGATAGGGATGTAGCCTTAGTGAAAAGGTAACATCTAAAGAAGAGAAGCCTTTTTTACACATTGTGGTTGGCAGCAGATGGTTAGTAAGAGACCCTTTGACCTTTAGGTAAGCTGGCTTGGTTGTTGGCAGATCTGCTCCACCATAACTGAAGTTGATATCACACCAACTGGCTTCAACTCTTAATAATCAAGCTGGGGAGATGAACGTCTCAATAGACCTGCTAACCTTTTCAGAAAAGAGCTGAGCTGAGGTATGTGAAGAGCAGGCAGATTAGCTCCTCATCAGCTCTGTTCAAATGCTGAGAAAATTCTTTCTGAACAACAATCTTCCAGTTAGGGTCTCCACAGGAAACAAGTGGCACTGTCAAATGGAGAGCTTAATGAAGGGGTAGTTTACAAAGAGGTGCTGAGTAAAAAGAAACCAGCAAGAAATGGTAAAGTGCCCTGCAGCTAGCAACAGTGGAGGGTGGTTACCACCCATTATAGATTGAATTGTATCGTCCCCAAATATGTGTTGAGAGTCTAATCCCTGCACCTGTAAATATGACCCTGTTTGGAAATAGGGGTGTTCTTTCATTGTGTTAATGAGATCATATCAGAGTAGTTGTCGTGTTTGTGAGCTGTCAAGTCGATTCCTACTCATAGTGACCCTATAGGACAGAGTAGAACTATCCCATAAGATTTTGTAGGCTGCAGTCTTTAGGGGAGCAGATCATCAGGTCTTTTCTTCCATGGAGATGGTGGTGGGTTCAAACCACCCACTTTTGGTTAGCAGCTGAACACTTAAACACTGCACCACCGGCTTTTTACCAAAGTAGAATGGGTATTTGTCTTAGTCATTTAGTGCTGCTATAACAGAAATACCACAAGTGGATGGCTTTTAACAAAGAGAACTTTATTCTCTCACACTCTAGTAGGCTACAAGTCCACATTCAAGGCATCAGCTCCAGAGGTAGGCTTTCTCTCTCTGTCAGCTCCGGAGAAATGTCCTTGTGATGCATCAGTCTTCCCTTGATCTGGGAGCTTCTCAGGCACAGAAACCTCAGGTCCAAAGGACACGCTCTACTACCGGCACTGCTTTCTTGGTGGTATGAGGTTCCCATTTCTCTGCTGGTTTCCCTCTTTTATATCTCAAAAGAGATTGGCTTAAGACACTACCTAATCTTGTAGACCTCATCAATATAACTGCCACTAATCCATCTTATTACATCATAGTGATAGAGTTTACAACACATAGGGAAATCACATCAGATTACAAAATGGTATACAATCACACAATACTGGGAATAATGACCTAGTCAAGTTGACAGATGCTTTTGGGGGGCACAACTCAATCCATGACAGTCTTCAACCTAATCACTTCTGAGTTATAAAAAAGGCAGACTAGACACAGAAACACACACGGGTGAAGATGCCATATGAAGACAGACATGCACAGCAGTTTCATCTACAAGCCCAGGGATGCCAAGGATTGCCAGTTGCTACTAGAAGCTAAAATAGACAAAGAAGGGCCTCCCCTAGAGTCACACCCTGAATTCTGTCTTCTAGCATCATGAAATGTGAGAAAATAAATTTCTGTTCTTTCAAAGTCACCAACTTGTGATATTTTTTGTTACAGCAGCACTAGGTAACTAAGACATCACTCTTAGATCAGAAGGATGAGGAGCGGTTGGCTACTGGACCTGGAAGAGAGGCTGGTAGCTATGGAAGAGGGCTGCCTACTCAACAGGAGCTGTGTCCTTAGGTGGAAGAACACAGTCTCTGGAACCCATGGCCCTGCAGGGAGGGAGTGAGGGAATAGATACCCCAACGTCACTTTCCTCTTTCCTTCCAATCTCTGCCAGTGCATCTCAGTGTGCCCTAACCAGAGCCAGAGAGCAAAAGAAATTGTTGATCTGGTCCATAAATATCCATAAACAGAGCAGGGTGGATGGTGGATCTGGAGGGGCAAACACAAAACTTCCATCACAGTCCACCCCTTGAACTCCTCTGCAGCTCTCAGCCAGGGGGCCTTGAGGAGTTCACAAAAGGCACAGAGCAGTATGGAGAAGGGTGGACAGTGAATCTGGAAGGGAAGATAAAAGATATCCAGCACAGCATTATTTCCTACTGAGCTCAGAACATGAGTTGTAATAGCCAAGGCTCTTGGTTTCTGTTGGCCTCTCTTGTCAAAACGTTTTCCAATCCAGCATTCCCCCACCTCTTTTCAATGCTTTCATAGTACCATAGTTCCAACATGCCTTTGCACTGATGTTCACATTTTTCAAAATTCTCAAGACAAAATAGGATGCATATGTTTGCTACCATCAACCTCATAAATCTTCACACATACTAAAAATTATGTTAATAAGCATTGATATTTCAACTCTAGATCTCACTTATTTGATTTTTTCTGATTTTTTTAGAGATAAGTCTGATTTAAAATGATTTTCACATTTTCTTATTTCTTATTTAAAACGTTTCCCTGTATAAACCTATTGATTTCTACTTGCCAACTCCCTAAAGACCCCTTGCCATTGGGAGCTTCATGACATTATTACTATTAAGGACACATGAATATTAATCTTTTGCACTGAATGTCAGTGAGGCTGAGGATTCGGGCATGCCTGAGCACTATGCAGGGTAAGGCTGAATAAGTGCCCTTTATGCACATCCCATCCTATTAGACCACTTATCACAGTGTAGGAGTCCCTGAGTGGTGCAAATGGTTAACATGCTCAGCTGCTAACTGAAAAGTTGGAGGTTCAGGTCTGCCCAGAGGCATCTAAGAAGAAAGATCTGGTGATCTACTTCCAAAAAATCAACCACTGAAAACCCAATGGAGCACAGTTCTACTCTGACACACATAGGGTTTCCATGAGTCAAAATCAACTCAATGGCAACTCGTATCACAGTATAGCATAATGCTTGACTTCTTTGTCTGACTAGGACTCCAGGAGGGTGGGAGCTCTTTGAAAACAGATATCTGTATTATTTCTCTTTGGTTACCTCCATTGTCTCCTATGGTTACCAAGGGACCATACACTGAGTTTTTAACAAACTGGCCAGAAAGACTATATCCGACTAAGTGTTCTGCTTTTAAATACCTTTGTAAACAATTTTATTTTTCCAACACTGCTAAAAGATCTTGGTCTGCAGCAACCTTTTCTGGATAGTTCTCAACGGTAAGAATTTTTTTTTTTTTTTGAGGACATATTTTTAGGTTTATTTTATTTTATTACTTTATGGATAACAAGTCTGACAAATGAGTCATGAATCTAATACAAGTTTGAGTCAAAAAAAGAGCTGGAATTATAACATGATTGGATTGGTTTTCCTGTGTGTCTAGCATATCATTTCAGGTTCAGTTGCAGAGAACAGAATCCACTCTAGCTAGTTTAAGCAAGAAATAATTTATTACAGAGTGTAAAATGAAAGTAGGGAAACAAACTTACCAGGTTGCTCTTTCGAGAATGACTCCCAAAGCCATCCCCTGAACTAGGCCTCTGAGGCAGCTTCTACCTTCCTCAAGATTGGGAAAATGCTGGCTCAAAAACCACGCCACTACTGCCACCATTGAGAAGCCTCTCTGCTGAGGAAGCCACCACACCTGCCACAGGTAGTGAAATTATGCCACACCTGCTATAATCAACAGCAGCAAAATGGCGACCCTACACCCTGCCTTTCAACACCAAAAGTCTTTGTGCCTGGACTCTGGGATTTCTGCCTAGGTGGAGGCAGAAAAGCCAAATGCCTTCATGATCCATTTTGCCAATAGAAATGGCAGAATCATGAGAGCCAACAAATTTCTTGTGCCAAATCTTGTATACAAGCACCTGAGGCTGAACCGAAATCACATCTGGAAATGGAGGACAGGGAAGGTAATTTTGGCCTCTGGTGTATCAAGGTTCTAGAACAGACTCCTTCAAAGTGTGCTCCTCCAAAATTCTTGAAGAATTTTTTAAAATGCAGATTCTGTGTCCCCATGCCAGATCACTAAGGTCAAGGCTCAGGAATCTACATTATAAGTACACTTCTCAGGTGATTTTTATGTCTGGCACCGAACTTTTCAAAGTGTAGTTCACCACTTTCAATGGACAGTGAAATTGATCTAGTGGGCTGTGATTAACATTTTACAAAATGAAAGAGAATATAATAAAATGTAAAATATTTCAGTGTATCACGTATAGTGGAGTCCCCAGATAGTGCCAACATTCAATGTGCTTGGCAGCTAACCAAAAGGTTGGAGGTTTAAGTCCATCCACAGGCACCTCTGAAGAAAGGCCTGGTGATCTATTTCTGAAAAGGTAATCACTGAAAACCCTATGGAGCACAGTTCTACTGTGACACACATGGGGGTCACCCTTAATTGGAATTGACTTGATGGCAACTGGTTATCACATGTAGTAACGTTAAAGTATTATTTCATGAAACTTTTGCTATATATAACATTATTTTGCAACTGTGGCTTGTAGTAAAAAAGTCTGAGAAGCGCTTCTCCAGAAAGAAGGTGGAAGGGCTGAAGAGTACTAATCCTCCCAGTCACACCAGATGGTAAACAAACTGCAGGAAGTTCAAGAAAAGAAGTTTCAAAAATATTCTGAGAAACTACAAGATCATTATGCATGTTTAATCTCCCAAGAGGCCACCTTGAAGAGGACAATTAGAGAAGAAACAGGTGCTTATTAAACTTCTACCATGGGCGGGACAGTCTGCCAAGTACTTCATATTTTTCTTGTATGAGCCTCATAACTATCTATGTGATGTAGATATTATCACTACCATTTTGCAGATAAGGAATATGACTCAGAAGTTTAGTAACTTACCCTAAATCCCCTAGGTATTAGGCAGTGGAGCTAGAATTGAGACCCAGGTGTGCCTGACACCAAAGTCCAGGGATTTTGCAAAAAGTCTTTGCTGCTTTCACCCCTGCTTCCCTTGGGGTAAACTCACAGGGGTCATTCCATGACCCTCACGATCATGTGACCTGCATTTTACACAATTAAATTTTTTTGAACCCCATTTATGGCATTGTAAGGAGCCCTGGTGGCACAATGATTAAGCACTAGGCTGCCAACCAAAAGGTAGATGGTTCTAACCCTCCAGCTGCTCCATGGGAGAAGGATGTGGCAGTCTGAGTCTGTTCCCATAAAGATTATAGACTTGGAAACTCTATGGGGCAGTTCTACTCTGTCCTATAGGGTCACTATGAGTCAAAATCAACTGGACGGCAACTGGTTTGGTTTTTTTATGCCATTGTGGTGTGGGGCTTACTGTACCATTTGTTTTAAACTGTGTGCCAATTCCATAGGTGAAAACTGGTAAAAAGTTGTTTTGTTTTTGCATTTCTTTGAATACTAGTGAGGTTGAACTTTCTTTCACAGATTTCTTGGCCATTGTTTGTTCTTCTTTCATAAAATTGCCTATACTTGTCCTTTGCCCATTTCTCTATCAGGGTATTCATATTTTTCTTATGATTTTTAAGAATTCTTTGTCTTAACTTCTTAATGCTGCTATGATTGAAATACCACAAGAGGGTGGCTTTAACAAACAAATTTACTTTTCATAGTCTAGGATACTAGAAGCCCAAATTCAGGCCCTGCTCTCGGGGAGGGCTCTCTCTGTCCACTCTAGGGGATAATCTTTGTCTCATCTTTTCTAGCATCCTTCTTGGAGGTCCTTGGAGATCTCCACATGACATCTATCTTTCCCCCATTCATGCTTGCTTGCTTCTGTGCCTAACCTTCTCCTTTTCTATCTCAAAAGTGATCGGTTTAAGACACACCCTACACTAATATGGCCTCACTAGCTTAACAAAGAAAACCCTGTTCCCTAATGGGATTGCATTCACAGATGTAGGGGTTAGAATTTACAACACATACTTTGGGGGGATACAATTCAATGCATAGCTTTCTTTTAATAGTAAGAATGGTTAATATTCAGTAAGCACTTATGTGGTCACCCAACTCATGGCCATAGAGTCAATTCTGACAAATAACGACTCTGTAGGACAGAGTAGAACTGCCCTATAGGGTTTCCAAGGTTGTAAATCTTTATGGAAGCAGACTGCCACATCTTTCTCCCTAGGAGTCGCTGGTGGGCTCTAACCGCTGACCTTTTGATTAGCAGCAGACTGCTTTAACGACTGCACCACCAGGGCTCCTTACTTATGTGGTAGGTACTGTTTTAAGAGCTGTAAATGTTTTCTTTCTTTTATTCCTCATATCAACCCTCTGAGGTAAGTATTACTATTACTATGTCTATTTTTACAATGTGAAAACTAAGACTTAGAGAGTTAAGTGATTTGTCTAAAGTTACACAGCTATAAAAAGACAGATCTGGGGTCTGCTCACAGATTGTCTAGTTCCCAAGCATTGTTAGATCACCTGATTAATCATGTGGAAAACATTTCTCCCAGTTTTTACCTTTTAATTTGTTTGGGTTTGTTTGGGATGGCAAAAAAATGTTGGTTAAATTAATTTAACAGGTGTTTCTGCATCCATCTTGTGCTCCTCTGGAAAGGAAAATGCATTCTTAACAATAGAAGTGTTTTATTTGGGTTGAGGTTGACCAGGCTCTAGAACACCTCAAGTTAGAGCCAGGCCAGACCAGATGCAAGGGGTTGCCTGGCTGATGCTTTGCTTCATCTCCAAGTGAACATTCTAGGTCCAGTCATCTCTGACCCACCAAGGACATTGCCCAGCAGGCAGATCAGCTCTTGCCAATGGAGACACAGTTAATAGTTGAATTTAAGAGGCAAGGAGTCATTTTTTTACAAGCCCACAAGCCCTTATGCGATTTCCTTGGGGGCCAAGTGTGTTTTGGAATTCAGACTAGCAAATTTTTCCTAGAGGAAATAAATAAATGTTTACCCTAAGTGGAATTTTTTTAAAAAAGCAAAAAACTGTGAATAAACTTACATTAATGACTTCACATTGTCTATGAATTTGTCACCAATTTATGAAAGTAAATCAGTTTTTAGAGTTTCGGTATTTCTGAATTGTGGAAAAAGGATTTGAGAACTGTATGTAATTAGAGGGCCCTGAGTTTACAGACAATTAAAAACGTAGTTACTTTGGAGTTGATTCTAATTCATGGCAACCCCATGTATGTAAGAGTAGAACTGTGCTCCAAACGGTTTTCAATAGCTGTGATCTTTCGAAAGTAGATCACCAGGACTTTCTTCAGAGGCACTGCTGGGTGAATTCAAACTGCCAAATTTTTGGCCAGTAGCTGAACACTTAACTGTTTACACCACCGATGATATAAGGTCAAGCACCCTCATGTAGATTCTGTCCTCTGCTGGAGTCCACTCATTATTCAATCCCCAATATTTTCAGGAGTATCATCTCCTGTTTTCTCCTCTTCCAGTTTTACAACTTGGGGAAACAGGGTAGTTATGAGTGCAACAGCTGAAATGTCAGAGAAAACCCTCAGATCACCAAGGTCTTGCTCCTTCTTGCCTCTTCCTTGGTTTCAGCAGTTCAGGAAGGTTGACTCACAACAGAAGGTCCCTGCCAATCTCTGTCCTCACATTCCCCGTGCAACTCCTTGCATCTTGAGCCAGGAGTAAGAAGTAGCTGGTGATATTTAGTAGCTGTTTTTCTTCATGAGCAGTGATATAACTTAAAAATGTCCTGCAGCTATGTAAATCTTTGCATTTTTGCCCCATCCTTAGTAGAAATGAAAAACTTGACTTGAAAAGATTGATAAGCATTTTCTGAACAGAGAACTGCCAGTTTCATCTTCCTAAAATTCGGCTTTGATCATGTCCTTTCCCTGCTCTAAAACTTCCCATCGCAAAATGAATAAAGGGGCCCAGAGTTGAAAACTTTGTATGTTTTTCCTTCTGGCCTCTTCTCTAGTCTCCTGCCTCAGCTTCTCCTTTATCCCTTCCTCTTACTCCCTCTATTCCTTTCTTCCAGTATATTTTATGTGCCAGGCAGTAAATATACAGTAGTAAATAAAGCAGTATATAAAGTCAAAAATGAAATGGAATGCATAAAGATCAATATCCTAGGCATTCGTGAGCTGAAATAAACTAGTATGGCCATTTTGAATCAGAAATTCTTATGGTCTGCTATGCCAGGAATGACAAACGGAAGAGGAATGGTATCGCTTTCATCATCAAAAAGAATGTTTCAAGAACTAGCCTGAAGGACAGTGCTGTCAGTGATAGAATAATATCTACATGCCTGCAAGGAAGACTAGTTAACATAACCATTATTCAAATTTACGCACCAACCACTAAGGCCAAAGATGAGAAAATTGAAGATTTTTACCAACTTCTGCAGTCTGAAATTGATCCAAGATGCAATCAAGATGTATTGATAGGGACTCGGACAGACATGGTTGTGGCAGCATGCTTGTCCGTTTTCCCACTCTTGCCTATTCGGTAATATTCTTTGGACTCGGACAGACATGGTTGTGGCAGCATGCCTTGTCTGTTTTCCCATTCTTGCGTATTCTGTAATATTCTTTGGACTCGGGCAGACATGGCTCTAGCAGCATGCTTGTCCGCTTCCCACTTTTGTCCTTTTGAATATATGCCGGATAAAACTTTCTTTTAGCTTTACTAAAAAAAAAAAAAAAGAGATGTATTGATAATTACTGGTGATTGGAATGCGAAAGTTGCAAAGGAAGGATTGGTAGTTGGAAAATATGGCCTTGGTGATAGAAACGATGACAGATATGGCATGATAGAATTTTGCAAGACCAACAACTTCTTCACTGCAAATACCTTTTTTAACAACATAAATGATGACTACAAACCTAGACCTCACTGGATGGAAAACACAGGTATCAAGTTGACTACATCTGTGGAAAGAGACGATAGAAAAGCTCAGTATCATCAGTCAGAACAAGGCCAGGGGCCGACTAACCATCAATTGTTCATATGCAAGTTCAAGTTGAAGCTGAAGAAAATTAAAACAAGTCAACTAGAGCCAAAATATGACCTTGAGTATATCCCACTTGAATTGGGAGACCATCTCAAGTATAGATTTGATGCACTGAACACTAATGACCAAAGACCAGACGAGTTATAGTAAGACATCAAGGACACCATACATGAAGAAGGCAACAGGACATTAAAAAGGCAGGTATGAAAGAAAAGACTAAAATGGACGTCAGAAGAGACTCTGAAACTTGCTCTTGAATGTAGAGTAACTAAAGCAAATGGAAGAAATGATGAAGTAGAAGAGCTGAACAGAAGATTTGAAAAGAGCAGCTTGAGAAGATAAAATAAAATATTATAATGAAATGTGCAAAGCCCTGGAGTTAGAAAACCAAAAGGAAAGAACATGCTCAGCATTTCTCAAGCTGAAAGAACTGAAGAAAAAATTCAAGCCTTGAATTGCCATCTGAATGATTCTATGAGCGAAATATTGAATGATGCAGGAATCATCGAAAGAAGATGGAAGGAATACAGAGCAGCTGTACCAAAAAGAATTGGTCAATGTTCAACCATTTAAGGAGGCAGTATATGATTAAGAACTGATGACAGTGAGGGAAGAAGTCCAAGCTGCATTGAAGGCATTGACTAAAAACAAGGCTCCAGGAATTGACAGAATACCAATTGAGCTGTTTCAACAAACAGATGAATCACTGGATGTGCTCACTCCATATTTATGCCCATTCCAAAGAAAGGTGATCCAATGTAATGCGGAAATTATCGAACAATAGCATTAATATCACAAGAAGAAATTTTGCTGAAGATCATTCAAAAGCAGCTGCAGCAGTATATCAACAAGGAACTGCAAGAAATTTAAGCTGGATTCAGAAGAGGATGTGGAATGAAGGCTATGATCACTGATGGCAGGTGGATCCTGGCTGACAGCAGAGACTACCAGAAAGATGTTTACCTGTGTTTTATTGACTATCAAAGGCATTCAACTGTGTGGATCATGACAAACGATAGATAACAGTGCAAAGAATGGGAATTTCAGAACACTTAATTGTGTTCATATGGAATCTGTATAAAGACCAAGAGGCACTCGTTCAAACAGAGCAAGAGAATGCTGCATGCTTTAAAATCAAGAAAGGTATGTGTTAGGGTTGCATCGTTTCACCATACTTATTCAGTCTGTATGCTGAGCAAATAAAGCACCAAGCTGAACTATATGAAGAAGAATGTGGCATCAGGATTGGTGGAAGACTCATCAACAACCTTCGTTATGCAGATGACACAACCTTGCTTGCTGAAAGTGAAGAGGACTTGAAGCATGCACTGATGAAGATCAAAGACTACAGCCTTCAGTATGGATTACACCTCAACATAAAGAAAACAAAAATCCTCACAACTGGACCAATAAGCAACATCATGATAAATGGAGAAAAGATTGACGTTGCCAATGATTTCATTTTACTTGGATCCACAATCAACACCCATGGAAACAGCAGTCAGGAAATCAAATGACCTATTGCATTGGGTAAATCTGCTGCAAAAGACCTCTTTAAAGTGTTGAAAAGCAAAGACGTCACTTTAAGGACTAAGGTGTGCCTGACCCAAGTCTTGATATTTTCAATAACCTCATATGCATGCGAAAGCTGGACAATGCATAAGGAAGACTGAAGAAGAATTGATGCCTTTGAATTATGGTGTTGGGGAAGAATATCGAATATACCATGGACTGACAGAAGAAGAACAACTTATTCTGTCTTGGAAGAAATACAGCCAGAGGGCTCCTTGGAAGTGAGGATTGTGAGACTTCGTTATAAAGACATGTTATCAGGAGGGTCTAGACCCTGGAGAAGGACATCATGCTTGGTAAAGTACAGGGTCAGCGAAAAAGAGGAAGACCCTCGACAAGATGGATTGACACAGTGGCTGCAACAATGGGCTCAAACATATCTACAATTTTGAGGTTGGTCCAGGACCAGGCAGTGTTTCGTTCTGTTGTACATAGGGTCCCTATGAGTCGGAACTGATTTGACAGCACCTAACAACAACAACAAATAAAGCAGACTTAGTTCCTACCTTCATCAAACTTTCTTGTAACCTGTACTGCTGTAGCAGCCACTGGTTCCCTACCCATCTCCCCTCGTCCTTACTACTTCAGTACACATCTGTCCCACTTCCAACTTCCAGCACCTGCATTTCTTTGCCTGGAGGTTTTCTCTGGCCTACAGAGCTTATTTTGTCACCTACATGGCAGGCAGGAAGTGCTGGGTAATTTGTACCTTCCCCAAACCCTGAGCATCCTTCAACCAATGACTAGGGTATATGATCGCCCCAGCTCCCTTTCCCCCTTGGGGTGGGATAACTGTGATGCATGCTATTTACTGGCTCTCAGAGTTCTCCAGGAGGATTCAGCTCTGGTTCCCTACAGTGACAACTTGCTCATAACGGATCTTTCATTGGTTGTCTTCTCTTCAGTGTCTCATCTCCCAATCCCCTACCAAAGTTTTCCAGGTATCAACTTGAAAATAAACTACTTACGTTTGAATCTTATCTCAGTCTGTTTCAGGAGACCCCAAAGTTATTTCCTGAATAGTTTGCCCTTTTCTGTCTCTGTAGAAGAGGCAGCACAGTGTGGTGAGGAAAGCACAGATTCTATGTCAGACAGACCTGGGTTAGAATCTTGGCTCTCTAGGCTAATATGTGATCATGGGCACTTTACAAAAGGGGAGAACTTTGTTCTCAGTGCCATAGGAGGCTGATACTGATAATGACACATACTTGGCACTTGGCAGAATTTTAACTTTCCAAATTCCCATGTCTTTATTCAAGCTGTTCTCTGGCTGGAATGCTCTTTCCCACCATTTTTCCCTATGAAAACCCAGCTTTTTCCCCTAAGTCCACCTCAGCCATAATCTTTGATTAATGCAGCCAGGAATGAGGTCTTTCACTCCTCAGCTCTTTAATGTGTGTTATTATTGGCACTTAGATAGCACTGAAGGAGCCCTGATGGTGCAGTGGTTAAGCAGCTGTAACTGAAAGGTCAGCGGTTCCAACCCACCAGCCACTCTACAGGAGAAAGATACGGATCTTCTGTAAAGATTTCAGCTTTGGAAATCCTAAGTTCTACTCTGTTGTATAGACTTGCTATGAGTCAGAACTGACTAGACAGCAGTGGGGTTTTTTTTTTTTTTGGTGTTGGTGTTGTTGTTGTTGTTTAGATGGCACTGATCACAAACTTAATCTGCTTCATAATGATTCCTCTTCATCTTTTCTCTCCTACTCTTTGCAAACTGACAGGGAGCAGGAGCCACATCAGGGTCTTAGCAAGGCATTTTGTCTGCTGAGCATCTGGTAGAGCTTCTCCTAATCGTGTGGTTGCTGGAATTGCCATGACCAGCTCACGAGCTGGGGGAGCAAACCAAGATCCTGTAGCACCAAGCTTTAAACCCGTATAATTTTGCTTCCATTCCAGATTATAAACACTCTGGCTTTTAACAGTTAAGGAAAAAAAAAATGGGCTGACTTTTTCTTTCCCAGGATCTTGGGACCTAAGGCAATGAGAGTCAAGGCAATTTCTGCCAGTAAACTGTTCCCTTTAGTCAGACAAAGCCCTTCTTTGTATTCTCAACCTATCCTTCCTTATGGGAACCTCCTGGAAGGTGAATATCCTGAATGTTTTATTCATGGCCACCGAGCCTCTCTGAGGAGATTTCTTAGAGGAACAAGGGGTACACTGCACTGTTGCTGCTGCTGCCCTGACGCTGTTGATGATGCTTCCATAGGACCCACCAGGCTCCTTGCAGATGACTACCCCCTTCAAGCCATCGGTCCACCTGCCATGGCAACAGAGGACAAAATGCATTGCAAGAGCACATTGTATCTTTTGCCTGTTTGTTAAGCTTAGCATTTATGTTATGGAAGTTTTACATGTACATAATATTAGTTAAATAGACCACAAGACTTATTACCAAGACCAAGAATAATTCTCCCTGCCCAGCCCATTCTTGTTCCCCAGAGACAATCACATGCAAGAATTTTAACTTCTTCTTTTGGTAGTTACCTCCATACTTATATTGCTACTTCTTCATTCTCTATTATGCCTAAAACTAAAAAATTGAGATTTAACTTTTTTTCATAGCACTGCCCTCTCTGTCCCACAAGCCCACTCCCTATCCCCTTATTCTCTCAAAATAGTTACATCTTAATATAAAACTACACCAATAATCAATGTTTATGTGATTAAAACTATGTAAACACTGTTCACCATTGAAACATGTAGTATACTCATACTTTTCCTGTCTTGAACATTTTTTTGTTTTGTTTTCCCAGAAGTTAGTGATTGTCTTATTTTATCATTTTCTTGGTTTTCTCTGTACTAATCATTAATTCAGCTCCAAACACTACCCATAATAGTTTAAATGTTCTCCTAATATTTTAAGTTATGTCAGGTATTCTATCAATGTCAACTTCTTGAAGACATCTTTCCCAGAGAGAATGTTCTGACATGTTCCACCCTGGACTGGTTGCTCTCTACCCTTAGTACACAATTGTTATCTTGGGAATCTCCTTTCACCTTCTTATTTCTCTCTTTTTGAGAACTTGAATGTTTGCAAATGCTATTACTCTACTATCACACTGATTCAATAGTTTAGCTGGGTAAAAACTTTCTCTCACAATTTCGAAGGCAATCTTCTATTGTCCTTTAACTTCCACTGAGGATGTTGAGAGATCTAGTCATTCTAATAGCTGATTCTTTATATGGAAACTGTTTTGTCTGTCTGGAAACTGGCAATTTTTTTTTTTTCTTTTTGCCCAGTATTCTGACATTTAATAATGATGTGTCTTGGTGTAGATCTACTTTTATCCATTGGGTTTACATTTAGTGTGCTCTTTTGATTTGGAAACTGGTGTTCCAAATTTACTTAAATTATTCTATTTGTTGATTTATTTCCCTCAGTTTGCTCTGTTCTCTTTCTGGAGCTCCTATTTAGGAAGATAGATTCTCTAATTTTCTTATATTTCCTTCTGTTTTCTTCAACTTTATTTTTCAACTCTTCTAAAGAATTTTACATTTCTATGATCATAATTTCAGTTCCCAAGAACTCTTTCTTATCCTATATTTATCCTGTTTTTATGACATCTCATTCTTGTTCCATGGCTGTAATAATTTCTCTTATTTCTCCAAGGACATGAAAGTCAATTTTTGAAAAGTTTTCATCTCCTGTCATAGTTTCTGTTTCCTCTAAGCTGTCTTTAGTTTTTGCTATTTGTTTGTTATCATGAACTGTGATGGGTCTGAGATTTTACCCCACTTAGATGGCAACAAGTTAGCTTTCCACAGTTGCATGGATGTTGACAAAAAAAACACAAGACTCCTAAATCAGAGACAAAGAACTTTATTACTCACAGCAATAACAGAACCAGAATATCAGCATTTGTATCAGTTCCTCAAGCATCAATTCCCACAGGGCAACATAAAGAAGCCTAGGTGATGCCTGCATGCATAGTAGTTGTGTTATAGGAGAGGAACTCCAAGCTTAAGGAACCCTAATCTTTTGTAATAGACAGTAAGCTTTCTGACCTTTTTCCCAGAGTGAGACATTATTTTCATTATTGTTGTTGTTAGGTGCCCTTGAATCTACTTTTGACTCATAGCAGCACCATGACAGAGTAGACCTACCCCATAGGTTTTCTAGGCTGTAATTTTATGGAAGCAGATTGTCAGATCTTTCTCCTTTGGAGCCACTGGGTGAGTTTGAATCTCTAACCTTTTGGTTAGCAGCAGAGTGCTTAGCCATGGCGCTACCAGGGCTTCTTATCTTCAACAACAAGGTTGTTGTTGTTGTTAGGTGCTTTTATGGATTGAGTTGTGTCCCCCAAAAATGTGTGTCAACTTGGCTAGGCCATGATTCCCAGTATGGTGTGATAGTCCACCATTTTGTCATCTGATCTGATTTTCCCATGTGTTGTAAATCCTACTTCTATGATGTTAATGAAGTGGGATTATTGGCAGTTATGTTAATGAGGCAGGACTCAGTCAACAAGATTAGATTGTGTCTTAAGGCAATCTCTTTTGAGATATAAAAGACAGAAGTAAGCAGAGAGACAGGGGGACCTCATACCACCAAGAAACATGAGCCAGGAGAACAGCACATCCTCTGGACCTGGGGTCCCTGTGCTGAGAAGCTCCTTGACCGGGGAAGATTGATGACAAGGACCTTACCCCAGAACCCACAGGGAGAGAAAGCCTTCCTCTGGAGCTGGCACCCTGAATTCAGGCTTCTAACCTCCTAGACTGTGAGAGAATAAATTTCTCTTTGTTAAAGATATCCACTTGCAGTATTTCTGTTATAACAGCACTAGATCACTAAGGTGCCGTCAAGTTGGTTCTGACTCATAGTGACCCTATGTACAACAAAACAAAATGCTGCCCATTCCTTCATCATCCTCACAATCATTGCTATGTTTGTGCCCATTGTTGCAGCCATTGTGTCAATCCATCTAGTTGACGATCTACTTCTTTTTCACTGACACTCCACCAAGATGGTGTCCTTTTCCAGGGACTGATCTCACATGTCCAAATAAGTAAGCTTCTGAGGAGCATTCTGCTGTACTTCTCCCAAGACAGATTTGTTCATTTTTTTGGCAACCCATGGTATATTCGATATTCTTCGCCAACACCATAATTCAAATGCATCAGTTTTTCTCCAAGAATCTTCAATGTACTTGACAGTAAACAAACCTGTCTTTGCTGTGGAGGGAAATACTATCTCTATCTTGAAGATTGTTTGCTATACAAGTATCCTTGAAAAGACAGCCTAGAACAAAAGCAGTCAGTGCCTTTGCTCATAAGACATGCAGAAATGTGAGAGACCAGTGGAGAACTGTCCTTCAGCATTTGTCCTTTGCCAGCAGACACTATCTATATCTTTAATGACTGTTTCTATAAAAAGAATCCTTTAAAAGATAGCCTGGAAAAAACGCAGTCAGTGCCTTTGCTCATAAGACATGCAGAAATGTGAGAGACCAATAGAGAATTGTCCACCAACATTTGCTTGTTCTCTATCTTTTATATTAAGCACTTTCCTCAAATGTCTGGTGATCCTTGGATATCTGCTCATATTAAAGTATGAACACTACCACACTATCATTACGTCCATTTAGTTGTTTTTAGCCACTGTTGAGATGGATCCCAACTCATGGTAACCCCAAGCATGTCGAAATGAAACATCACCTGTTCCTGCACCATTCCCTTGACTGGTTGTGGATTGGACCATTGTGATCAATAGGGTTCTCACTGGCTGATTTTTTCGAGTAAATTGCTAGGCCTTTCTTCTTAGTCTGTCTTAGTACTGAAGCTCCACTGAGGGCTGTTCAGCATCACAGCAACACACAAGCCTCTGCTGACAGACACGTGATGGCTGTACATGAGGTGCATTACCTGGGAATCAAACCCAGGTCTCCCAAATGGAAGGTGAGAATTCTACCACTGAACCACCAATGCCCTCATGTCCATTTTACAAATGATTAAACTGAGGTACAGAGAGGTAAAGCACCTTGCTCAAGGTCAGACAACTATTACGTGTTAGAGCTGGGTTATGAATCCTGTCCACCTAAGACCAGAGTTTATTCTCCATTGGGCTTGGATGACTGGGACGTAAAAACAAAACACATCCTCTAGGAAGAAAAGAGGTTAAAAAGTGGCAGAGGCCAAAGTCACCTTTCAACAAAGGCCTTAACTATGCAAACTGCATTCCTGTTGAAGTCTTATGTCTATTGTTTTTAGACTTAGATAATGAGAACAGAAGAAACATCCCTTTTTATTGTTGTTAAGTGGCTTAAATCATATAGGGTCCATTCATGATGACAAGTATACAGGTTTCAGGAAAAACGATCAACTGTGAGTCTGAAATTGATAAAAACTCCCCAACTCCCAGTGAACTGGGGACAGAGAGACATGCACATTTTCATTGACCTAACTCATCAGTTTGGTGCAGCCTTTGTTTCAGAGCTGGTAAAAATGTAAGGGAGTGTCTTAGGCTGGGCTCTCTAGAGAAGAAAAACCAGTTAAGTGTATAAATATCTATATAGAGAGAGATTATATCAAGGAAACAGCTCATGCGATTGTAGAGGCTAGAATGTCCCAAGTCCATGGATCAGGGTAGAGGCCTCTCCCAAGTCACGCAGCTGCAGAAGCTGGCAAGCCCAAGATCGGAAGGTCGGAAAGCAGGGCTCCCACTCACAGGCTGTGCAGATCAATGAATCCCAGGTTCAGCAGATAAGCTGACAGCTCAAGTCCCAAGAACAGGAGATAAGACAACAGGAAGCAGCTGCAGGATCCAGAGAGAGCAAAAAACCAGAACGTCTGCTTATATACAGATGTGGGCCACACCCCCACAGAGACTCCCTTTCATCTGATTGGCTACTCACAGTATATTCAATCATGGGAGTGATTACATAAAAACACAGAGAATCATGGCCCAGCCAAGTTGACACACTGTCTTCACCATCACAGTCCACCCCTTGTCAACTTGGCACATGTACACATCTCCTTAAACTAGACATTGTCGCAGCGGCGACGGTAATCGGGACGGCGAAGACAGTAACCAACTGCACAACTCTTACAGAGAAGTGGGGCCAGGAGGGTCACTCTGAGGAGTC
>NW_004444010.1:6998848-7000440 GCF_000243295.1 Trichechus manatus latirostris
TTTGTCAGGGATCCAATGTGGGGGTTCTGCCAGTTGCTGAGTATATCTATTCCAATTATGCATTCTGGAACTGGGGAAATCACTACAGGATGGGTTCAGGGATCCACTGAACCTACTGTGAGATGGACATGAGCCAAGACTCCATGAATAACCTGACCTCCATAGGCCTCCACTCTGACTGGTGGGCCACAGTGACATTTTGGGTCTCCTGGAATTAGTGTCAGCTCAGAGACAGTATCCAGTAATCCCCAAAAAGTCTGATTATTTCCTTTCCCCCAGTGAACAGTCACTCTCGTAAAAGGCCGTAGATCCCTTTGGGGAAGACAGGGAGAAAGATTGACATTAAAAAGTTTTTGGCAGTGTATTGGAGTCCTTCCTCAAGGGGACCCTGCCTCCCCTATATTCAAGGGGTTGTGGGACTTTAAATTCGCTCAAATCTGGGAATTGATTGAGGGACCGTGACTCTCTATTCTGGCGATTTGAGTTAGACTGCTGTTCACCTGACCTAGAATTCATCCGTTTGTATAGATCAAGTAAATATTTAGTAGATTTCCTATCTATTTCACTCCTAGGGACACCATGACTAAGTAGCCACCCCCATAAGTCCATACAAGTCAGACTATTCTGAATGCAGCTTTGACTCCTCTGTCCATTACTGTAACCACGCACCCCTTGTCTTTGTCAATTGAGTGCAGCCACTTGGCGCCTACTACCACGGGGTCCAATCAGTCCTATTGTGGTTAGGTGTCTTAATTCAGTTAGGGCAGTTCCCACTGTCAAATCTGGCTTACATAAAATAGCAATCACAGCAGTCTTCAAGGATGCTGGAGTTCCCTTCGCAAATTTGTTCCTCACAGTTGTGGTAAAAGGTGTGTCCTCTGGACACTCCGTATGTGGGTCTGTGGGTCTAACTTGATACATCCACTCTAGCATGCTAATTTCTCTAAGCTTTTGGATACCTTCTTCTACAGTATACCAAGGCAAGTCTGGCACTTCAACTTGATTTAGTGTCAGCCACTTCATAATCCATGCTTCAGCAACCCAACCAAATAAACTATTAGATCCTTTCCTAACTTCTCTAGCTGAAGCATTGAAGGAACACTCTGTGCTCAGTGGACCCATATCAATAAACTCAGACTGATCCATCTTTACGCTCCTTGCACCATTATCCCACACCCTTAATAGCCATTCCCACACATATTCCCCAGATTTCTGTTTGCACATATTAGAAAACTCAAGTAGTTCTTTTGGAGTGTAGCATACCTCCTCCTGGGTCACACTTTGTACTTCACCTTTTGGGGCTCGCTGGGACTTAAGCCTAGTTATAGGTCTAAAAGCCAGAATCAGTAGGGTAGAATCGTTTTGAGAACATTCAGCGTTTTCATGTAAAGCATCTGCTTCAGGCGATGCTCCAGGCAATGACTCAGGCAAGTGCTCTTTACAGGCATCTGGGCTAGGGCTAATCTCCTCAGATGGGAGTGGAGGACCTAATGGTTTTTCTGGGCAGGGTGGTTTAGCAGACAAACATGAAGTAATCTCTTCAGATGGGACTGGTTCTGCTGGCAGGAGTGATTCAATGGAATTTACAGGCT
>NW_004444010.1:7000727-7038746 GCF_000243295.1 Trichechus manatus latirostris
AGGACAAACCAACCAGCTTCCTTATACTTCTCATTCTGACAAAGCTGTAGAAAGATATCACACATGTGTGCACCCTGAGCCTCACCTTTCACCAATACCTGATCTACTGGTGGTGATATTTTGAGTATTTGTATCCCCACCTCACTCCATGGACTAGCAGTGACCTCTTTACTGCTGGAAACAGAGTCATTAACATCTTTATGACTAACCAGACTTGAGAACCAATTTAGAAAACTCATCCTTACAATTTTGTTTCTCTAGAACCATTCCCGGTACCAGATGTCTTAGGCTGCGTTCTCTAGAGAAGCAAAACCAGTAAAGTGTATAAATATATATAGAGAGAGAGATTATATCAAGGAAAGAGCTCATGTGATTGTAGAGGCTAGAACGTCCCAAGTCCATGGATCAGGGTAGAGGCCTCTCCCAAGTTACACAGCTGCAAAAGCTGGCAAGCCCAAGATCGGAAGGTTGGAGAGCAGGGCTCCCACTCACAGGCTGTGCAGATCGACAAATCCCAGGTTCGGCAGATAAACTGACAGTTCAAGTCCCAAGAACGGGAGATGAGATGACAGGAAGCAGCCGTAGGATCCAGACAGAGCAAAAAGCCAGAACGTCTGCTTATATACAGATGCGGGCCACACCCCCACGGAGACTCTCTTTCATCTGATTGGCTACTCACAGTATATTCAATCATGGAGAATATACAGTCTATTCAAACACAGAGAATCATGGCCCAGCCAAGTTGACACACAATCTTAACCATCACAGGAAGAATGTTTTAGATGTGATAGAAGCAGATCTGAACTGGAAGTCTGGATATCAAGGCTCTCAACCTGCCCCTGACTAGCTATGTTACGATGAGCAAACAGCTCCCTTGCCCCTCTCTGACGTCCAATTTTCTACTTGTAAATAAATGTTTAAACATTTAAAACTTTTATCATAAATGTTTTTCCAATACACATAACAATGAATAGTATGATACACACACTTACCTCCCGTATTTAAGAGCTGTTAACATTTTTTGCATATTTGCTTATCTCAATATATGCACACGCGTGTACCTTGTGTATGAGTATATATATTAATTTAAAAAAATTTTGCTGAACCATTTGAAAGTAAGTTACAAACATCACAGCACTTCACCCATGAATACTTTAACATTTATCTCTTAAGAATGAGTCATTCTCTAACATAACTATAGTACATTATCATATCCGTTATGCACTGAATTGTGCACCCCCCCCAAAAAAAAAGATGAAAGTCCTAACCCCTGTATCTGTAAATATTACCCTGTTTGGAAGAAGAGTTTTCTTTTATTATGTTAATGAGGTCATACCAGAGTAGGGTGAGTCCTAAACCTAATCACTTCTGAATGAACACACACGGAGGAACCTCTCTAGAAGCCAAAGAATGACAAGGACTGTAGGCAGAAACTAGAAATTAGCAGACAGGCCCATAGAAGAAATTGGCATGACCAAGACCCTGATTTTGACTTTCAGCTTCCAGAACAGTGAGAAAATAAATTTCTGCTTTTAAAGCCACCCACTTATGGGTTTTTGTTTGTCTGTCATGGTAGCACTATGTAACTAAGCACTAGGCAACTTAAGACAATAGCTAAAGAAACTAACAATTCTCTAACATTATCTTATATCCAGTCCATGTTCAAATTTCCCTCATAGTCCCTAAAATGTCCTCAGAGCTATTTTTTTCAAGCAGGATCCAGTCAAAGCCCATGTATTCTGTTTGCTCATTAGGTCTCTTTAAATCTATGAAATTCTTCTATTTTTGTTGTCATTATTATTTTTATTGTTATTCTTGCCTACACATTCTTATCACTAACAGTGCTACACAGTAATAATGATTCCAAATGAGGGTGATCAGAGCCACTTCTGGGGTGTGCATGGGACCTTGTATGTCTGCAGGAGTTAGAGGGCTGGAGAGCATTCTGAAGAAGAGAAATGAAGACTGGGCCTACATAGGACCTGGTTTGGGCTTAGGGTAATCCATTGGATGGCACTTCTGGCCAAGGCCAGTCTTAAGTCCAGGGAGAGGACTTAGAGAAATTTGAGGAAGGCACTTCAAGGTGGGGAGCCCCTGAGGTGTGAGGGCTGGGACAGGGGGCCTGCTTGCCCAGGAAGTACTGAGGGTAAGGGTAAGTAGTATGTGTATAGTTAGCATATACTGTGGTTGCTTTCTCAAGTACCACTCCAACTCCATGCATGATCCATTCCATTCATCCTTTATCCCCTCTTTATTCATTCAACAATGAATTATTGAGCACCAGCTATGTGCCAAGCACTGGTCAAGGCACAGTTCTAGAGAAAATCACCTGCCTCATAGAGCTCACATTCTAATTCAGAAGACAGAAAATAACATACATATTTCTTGTAAATTAATACATATATAAAATAGATTCAAGGGAGAAAGATGTGGTAATCTGCTTCCATAAAGATTAGACCAAAAAACCAAACCCTGTTGCCATTGAGTCGATTCCGACTGATAACAATCCTATACAACCCTGGAAATCCTATAGGGCAGTTCTCTGCTCTCCCATAGGGTCGCTATGAGTCAGAATCGACTTGATGGCACACAACAGCAACAAGAAATAGGTATGTTTTATAGTGAAAAATGCTTAGGGGTAAAAAAAGTGGGGTGGGAGGAAGAATAGGAAGTGTCAGGATGGGAATGAGATAATACAGTTTTAGATAGTGTATTATTTATCTATTTGCTAAATAGCGAATGACTTAAACCTCAGTGCCTTAAAACAACAAACATTATTATCTCACAGTTTCAAGGTTCATGGAGCCCTGGTGGCGCAGTGGTTAAGAGCTGAGCTACTAACCAGAAGGTCAGCCGTTCAAATCTACCAGCAGATCCTTGGAAACCCTATGAGGCTGTTCTCTTCTGTCCTATAGGGTTGCTATGAGTTGGAATCCACTTGATGGCAACAAGTTTGGTTTTTTTGGTTTAGTTTCGTGGCTCAGGAATCCCAGCACAGCTTAGCTGCCTCTTTGGCTCAGGCTATCAAGAGGCAGCAATCAAGGTGTTGGCCAGGCTGCAGTCACCTGAGGGCTGACTGGGGGAGGACCCACTTCCAAGGTCACTCACGTGGTTGTCAGCAAAGGTACGGTTTCTTACAGGTTCTTGACTGAGGGTCTCAGCTTCTCATCACAGTCTCTTTATTCCCTAATCTCGGAAATGGATTCCATCACTTTTTCTAAATTTTATTTGTTAGAAGCAAAGCCCACACTCAAGGGGAGAAGATTACACAAGGGCATGAAGACCAGGGGATGGGGATAATTGGGAGTCATCCTAGAAGCTGCCTACCACTGACAGAGTGGTCAATGGAGGCCTCATACCTCACTGAGAAGATGGCATTTAAGTAAAGATGTGTAGGAAGTTATCAGGAGGGACCAGTCCCTGGAGAAGGACATCATGCTTGGTAAAGTAGACAGTCAGTGAAAAAGAGGAAGGCCCTCCAAGAGATGGATTGAAACAGTGGCTAGAACAATGGGTTCAAGCATAACAACAATTATGAGGATGGCACAGAACCAGGCAATGTTTCTTTCTGTTGTATATAGGGGTTGCTATGAGTTGGAACCAACTCAATGGCACCTAACAACAACATGTAGGAAGTGAGGGAGGGAGCTGTAACTGGGGAAAGAGCATTCCAGGCAGAGGGAACAGAATGTGAAAGGTCTCCAGGCAGAAACAAAACTGGTATATTTTCCCTATAAAAATCACCGAACTAGATGACCTCCAAGTTCTACATGACTTTAACATACTCTAATCCCAAATGCACTAATCAATAAGATCTCTTCATCTAATGAACACATACTATCTCCCATGTGTCAGCCTCTGGGCAAGGTCAACTGTGTCAGCAACCCTGAGCTCAATAAATCAAAGGAAAGCTTATGAGTCCTGTACATTGGCCCTAAAGCTTTGTTTTTAAGAGAGTGACCTATGATCTTTATTATCTCACAGCACTTACCTTCAGACTCAGGAATTTTCTGGAAACAAAGATGCTCTCAATCTATCAGGGGCTGTTTACCTGGAATCTGTGGATAGAATTTCGTGTCCCCTTGGATGGGAAAAATTTACATCTCTATTTTACTTAACTTTAACTGAAATTTAGCATGTCCTTCCACTATGAATTTAGGTGTGGTAACCAGCCTCCAAGATGGCCCCAATGACCTACCGCCTGGTGTTGACACCCTTGTGTGTCCTCCCCACATTGTACCAGAGCTGGTCTGTGTGACCAATAGAATTCAGGAGCAAGGAAGAAATACCATTTCTGAGATTAGGTTATAAAAAACTGTGGCTTCTGTCTTGGACTCATGATCTCTTTCTTGATCATTCATTCTGAGGGAGGCCAACTGTCATGTCTTTGAGGACAAGTGACAAGGAAATAAGGCATCTGGCCAAGAGCCAGTAAGGAACTGAGGTCTGCCAAGATGAATGAGCTTGGAAGTAGATCCTCCAGCCCCAGATGCCCAGCTGACAGCTAGATAGCATCCTCATGAGATCCCTTGAGCTGAAACCACTCAGCTATGCCCCTACTGAATTCCTGACTCTCAGAAACTGAGTGAGCTGATGTTATTGTTAAGCTGCTAAGTCTTCCTACTCAGCAATAAAGCAATGCAGTTGACAGCAAACACAGTAGTGTTAGCAGTACCTGTGATTTTGTCAGCAATAGAGATTGTCTTAGTCATCTAGTGCTGCTGTAAGAGAAATACCACAAGTGGATGGCTTTAACAAAGAGAAATTTATTCTTTCACAGTCTAGTAGGCTACAAGTCCAAATTCAGGGAGTCAGCTCCAGGAGAACGCTTTCTCTGTTGACGCTGGAGGAAGGTCCATGTCATCAGTCTTCCCTTGGTCCGGGGGCTTCTCTGTGCAGGAACCTCAGGTCCAAAGGACTTGCTCTGCTCCCGGCACTGCTTTCTTGGTGGTATGAGGTTCCCATGTCTCTCTACTCACTTCTGTCTTATATATCTCAAAGGAGATTGGCTTAAGATACTATCTAATCTTGTAGACCTCATCAATATAACTGCCGCTAATCCATCTTATTACAACATAGTGGTAGCATTTACAACACATAGGGAAATCACATCAGATGATCAGACAATCATACAATACTGGGAATCATGGCCCAGCCAAATTAATACACACATTTTGGGGGGGACATAATTCAGTCCATGACAGAGATCAAGATATTGTTGTATCATATTATAGTTATTAGAGTGAGTCAGTATCTTTACATGAATCACTACTTTGAAGTTACAGAAAATCTTATTTTTCATATATTAATAAAGACACGCATAAATAATTTTATCAGAATTTAAAAAATATTTTGTAATTGAATTTTAATGCAGTTGGTGTCTCTTGTAATCCTATGTGTGTATTTTATCTTTTTTCATTTAAAAACATTATTCTGAGAAGGGGTTCATAAACTCCACCAGACTGCTGAAGGATACAGAAAAGATTAAGATCTGCTGATCTTACAGTTTCTCCCTGTTAATTACAGGGAGACCAATGACACTTCCCACAGCCACAAGTAAATTCTGCACAAACCAGGACTACAAGGTCTTCCAGGGGCTGGGGCCATGACGGACTGGTCTGTTGGGCCGTCCTGAAGAACGATAGTCTGAAAGAGCGGGAAGAGCAGCTTCTGTTTCAAGCCCACACTCTCCCAGCCCCAGGGAGGGCCTCCTGTCTTTGCACTGCATCAGATACTGCCCTCCCCTTTCCACCAATGTCAGAACTGCTGTTTGAGTTGGCTGCCAACCCCGAAGCATGTAGAAGGCAGAGGAATGCAGCAAATGTGCTGACAACCCACGGGAGCTGTCAGCACAAAGCGCCCACCGCACAGGAGCAGGGGCTCCGTCAGAAGGGCAGCCCAGAGGAACGAGCCGAGTGTGGGACTCCAGCTTGGCATTTCCTGACCCTGGAGAACGGAGATCATTGCCTTGCCACTTCATCCTCAGGAATTGTGTCTGAAGGTGGCTGGCCCCCAAGGGCAGCCTCCCAGGCCTTCATGGTGGGAGGGAACACCAGGCCCTTTGTTTTCCTGGTAAGAGTTTATATCCCTGATCTTAGAGGTTCCAGGTGATAGAGTTAGAAGAAAGCTACAAAATATTGGCCGTCCTCCAGTCTTAGTCCCATTTTACAGATAAGGACACCAAGACCAGGAAAGGTGAAGTATCTTAGAACCACAAAATTCATTTGCCTAGAGCCAGGTCAACACCTTGGCGTTCTGACTGTGTCTTGTTGACGGTTGTGTCTCTAAGGCCTGGCAGAGCACCCAACACGTAAAAATGTGTTGAGGGAATGAATGCATGAGCACAACTCAATCTGGTTTTCTTTCTATTCTGTCAAACCTTTACGAAACTTCACACAAGGGGAAGGAAAAAACAATGGGCCTGAGTGAACCTCCTCTTTTTAATTTTTGGTTTCTCAAAACAATTGGTAAGTCACCTAACCATCTTTCCTTCCTCCTTTCTACACTCCAAAATCTAAAAAACACCACTTTTTGGCAAGCTCCTAGGTCACAGAAATAAATTTGGTTGTGAATTTGATAATCCCAGAGTTATTATTCTTTTAACTTTAAAATGAAGCTGTACTCCAGGCCTGATGTACTTTAATACCATTCAGCCTGGGATGAGTAGGATGGAAGACATAAGTGAAAGTACTGGAAGCTCTCTGTGACCCTGGCGAGGTGGGAGGGGAGGAAGAAGGAAGTGGTCTCTGCTCTGAGGTGAGGGTTGAGCCTGGGGTCACCTGAGGAAACCTGGGCTGTGTGGCTCACCCCTGTGTCCCACTGCCTAGAACAGTGCCTCACATATAGCACATGCAGTAGGGGCTTAATAAATATTTGATGGCATATTGTTTGGCTTACAGATGAATGAAAGCATCTTATAAACTGACTCCTGGCCATAGTCACCACAGCCTCCCTGTCTTCTCCCTGTGCATGAGATGGGTTGCCAAGAGCTATGGTTCTAACTGATCCAAGCTGGAGCTACATCTCAAATGTGCCTTTTTAGGCTCCAATAATGAGGACACAAGGAGTTCAGGTAGTGTTTCATATTGCACATTTGTGCATATACGTACCTTGTCAATATGTGCCTCTCTAGGAGCCCTGGTGGCACAATGGTTAAGGGCAACCAAAGGGTCAGTAGTTCGAATCCACCAGCCACTCCTTGGAAACCATATGGGGCAGTTCTACTCAGTCCTATAGGGTTACTCTGAGTTGGAATCAACTCAACGGCAGTGGGTTTGGTTTTTGGGATATTCAGCTAACAGGAGCAGCTGGGCACCCATCAAGAGCAGGCAGCCACACCCAAAACTGTGGCATCATGATCCCAAAGCTGAAGGAGTTTACCTTCTCTATCTCCATTGTGATGGTGTTTTTGCGTGCCATTGAATCATCTAATAGTGACCCTATAGGACAGAGTAGAACTGCCCCATAGCGTTTCTTAAGCTGTAATCTTTACAGGCGCAGATACCAGGTCTCTTCTCCTGCAGAGCCTCTGGTGGATTCGAACCTCCAGCCTTTCAGTTAGCAGCCGAATGCTTAACCATTGCACCACCAGGGCTCCTCTCTCCATTGTAGACAGCAGGAACTAGGCCTTAATCCAAAAGAGTCATGTGTGGCTTTCAAAAGTTGTCCCTGGCCTAAGTTTTTTCAATGGAGGTATACCTGGTTTAACAATTTTCATCTAGAAATAGCCCCAAGAAAATCAAACAAGAGAAAAAACCAGATAGGAAAAAAAAAAAGAAAATACTATTTTAGCTTGTTTTACTTTTTCCAGTCTTCTCCAAATAGTTGGATGCATGCTAAACTGATGAGCTCATGAATTGGATACAGTATGTGTTTTGAATTTCTATAAAGTCCTTGGAAGATTGTACTAGAAAAAGCAATCTTTTCTTTCCTATGACAAATTTGTGAAGGAAGGAAAAATAAGGGGTATATGCCCCTAAATAGTTTAAGGTAATGTCATTTTATCAATTCAAATCAACAAATATTCATTGACATCCTGCTATACACAAGGCACTGAGCAGTGCCTTGGGGTCTCAGACAATCTTCATAGATTCCTGCCTTTGGATCTTGGTTGAGATAAACTGTATATGCAAATAATGATACTACCTGCAGAAAGTACTAAAGGAAATGAAAGACTCCAAAGTGTTTTGGAGTAACAAAGAACATTTTGGTGAAACAAGGGAGTTAAAGAGTGAATGGGAGGTAAGAATGAGGAGACAGTGAGGGTAGTAATTTAGAGTTAAGAAGAGTGAGGAGAATAATGAAATGAATTGGCAAAGAATTATTTTTCTCCAAATGGAGACTATGGAACCAGGATCTACCATTCAGATTCAGTGTCTCTCTGTCTCTCTCTCTCTGAACATGCTCCAGAGACACAAGGGGTTGTGGAATCAAGTGCACTGGGCTGAACAGGAGTGAGGAGAGGGTTAACATTGCCAGAGAGCACCTTTATTCACAGAAGGAAGAAAGGTTGAGGAGTCCTGTGGCCTAATTCCTTCCCATCTGAAAATCTCTCCCTTTACTTTTCCTAAGTAGTTTTTCATGTTTGTGTCTCCTGCATGGTAATGATAAATGTCAAAATCAAATTAGGCAAGTGAACGTATTTGAATCCTGCGTTTTTGCCTTTGAGCTAGGCACCTAAGTACATCCACAAATCAAACTCTACACAGAAAAAAATGGCAACATAGAAGCCATTGTCATAATCCTTGATCTCTTAACCTCCTTCTTTTAAATGACTTTCTGACCTTCTGGAGTTTGCACTTTTTCTCAGTAGTCTTTCTTCAATATTATCCTTCCTGTTTTCTTTCTAGCCATCATGTTATCTATTTTACTGTTGTATATTTTTTCCACCCTATTCACCCATTAGTTTATTTTAGCTACTTATTCTTTCCTGACTATTACCTTTTTACAAACTTCCCACATATGTCCTCTTTGGCACTTTTCCAGCCACTTTCCCTCTTAACTCCTATTTTGTGCAGAGTTCATAAAAGTGTATACGTGTTATATATATAAACCCCATTCCCATGGGTAAGCTTTACAGGAAGCATCTCACAAGGCCCCATTCATCAAATCCAATCCTGGCTCCAAAAAGCATGTTTGAGTATTGCTTTTCTGATAGCAGATTCTACTTAAGGCAGTTGGAGCTGTGTCCTAAGAATGGAGCCTACCTTGCTCTCCTGCTGGCTTGTCAAGTGAGATAATGTATATGAAAAAGCTTTGAAAACTTTAAAGCATATGTTTTGGTGGTTGTCTTTGATGTCATTAGAGTTTATTGTTCATGCATTCACTGAATAAGAATTTATTGAGCAACTACTGTGTGGCGGGCATTGGGGATAAAATGTGAATACGACAGTGTGGCTCCAGAATGCAAATAGTGAGGACAAAAAAAAGAAAATGATGCGGTCCTTAGCCTCATAGACCTTACAGTCTAGAGCAGAATATGGGTGTTAATCAGCTAGTTACATGAACAGGTATAAAATTACTACTGAGGACAGTGCTATGAAGAAAATGTTCATCACACCCTGTAGTAGGGAGCAGACACCTGATCCAATCAGGAAGGACTCAGGGGTGACCCTGATGTAGCTGAGAACTATAGGATGAGTGGGTGCCAACTATGCCAAGGTGAATGGTGGAAGAACACACAAGCAGAGTGCATAGCATTGGCAAAGGCCCCAAGTTTTTTTAGAAAACTCTTATTTTCAATGTCAGTGCTAACAAATCTGAAAATGTTGATGAGACTCAAGGGAATAAGTCTTTTAAAAGCATGTTCATGTTTCCTGCATTCCTACTAGAACAAAATAATCAGCCTCTGGGACAGGGGTATCTTCGGCTGACCAGGGAGAGAGTCACATAACAGTGCTGGGAACACAGTGAGTCCTTTGGGTCTGGGGTCCCTGCGCTGAGAAGCTCCTAGACCAGGGGAAGATTGATGACAAGGACCTTCCCGAAGAGCCGACAGACAGAAAGCCTTCCCCTGGAGCTAAACTGTGAGAAAATAAATTCCTTTTGGTTATAGCAGCACTAGATAACTAAGACACCACTGTTAAAATTTATCTTATTCCAACTTCATTTGGAACTTAGAACACCCGGAGGCATTGGCTTGTGAAAATGGCATGAGTAGAGAGTGAGAAGACCATGATCTTATCTACCATCAAGGTCTTTATCAGCTCTGATGTTGGTGTAGGTTTCTGTTGCTTATAACTGGCTGCTGCTCTTAAACTGTAGAGAATTCAATTCTCTTTACAAAGAAACCCTATTGGCTCTGATTTCTTCCCAAGTTTGGACAGTATGTGCCCTGGAAATGAATACAGAACATGACTAACAAGAAGCAACTAGTTAGTTCCAGTGGTCTCCCAAATCATGTAGGAGCTCATTAAACAAAAGACAACTCAAAAATCATGTGACTTTTTTACTTTTTCTCCTTTTGAAGGGGAGATTAAATGGAACATAATTGTTCAGACCAGACAATCTAAAGCAGACATCTTAAAGAAAGATAAGGAGACTACATAAAGACATTAGAGTCTGTTATTCGTTCTGGCATTATAACAACAAAAAAGCTTTATAAAAAATAATTGAAGTAGATAATGTGTGTGAAATCTTCACAATAACTCAATGAGATAGCCACAATTATGATTTCCATTTAAAGATGAAGAGACTGGAGCTTGGAGAGGTTAGGTGTTTAGTTAAGTTCCACAGGTGGGAAGCAAGTAGTAAATGGAACCAGGGCTTGAACCAAAATCCCCTGACTCTTGAGTCGATTTTCATTTCACTGCACAGACCTTCAGTCCTGGTGTCTAAAATATTATTCCTTTGGATTTCCAGCATCTGGTGTTTGTAGTTTTTTGTTTTTTGTCTTTTTAAGACCATTGTTGGCATTTTAATTAACCAGAGTCCAAACAAATGGTGATGCTCTGCAGACTTTCGTTACGTAGGAATTGACTTATAAGTAATTTAAATCATGCTATAAAAAATGCCACTCCTGATCTATTGTTTTAAGCCATCTGCTTTGTGAGTCTCAATCTAATGAAAAAAATTGAATTTGAGTTTTTTGTTTTGTTTTTGATGCTGACTTAGATACCAGGCATTGCTGGAAGGCATTTTCCACAAATGTCAGCTGGGTCACCTGGCTCATTTGTGTGCAGAGCAAACATCCACCAAGGCTCATCTTTCTAGGGTTTTTGTCTTTGAGAGAACAGGGTAATGGACAAAGTGAGAAGTATTTTTTTCCCACTGAGCTCTATAGATAATGGCTACTCCAGCCAGGAATAATACAGTAAGAGCAAGCAAAATATAGCAGAAAACTCATTTATATATTAACTATTCTGTCTAGGTTCTCTTTCTTTTTCTACATTATAGTTTGAACAGTTCTTACAAGTTTATATTGTCCAAAATCACAGACCAATTTGAAAAAAAGAAGAGAAGAAGGAAGGCAGAGGATTTCTCTATTTAAAACCAGTTTCCATGGAGTTGATTCTGTATCATGGCAACCCCATGTGTGTCAGAGTAGAGCTGTGCTCCATAGGGTTTTCAATGGCTGGTTTTTCAGAAGTAGATTGCCAGGCCTTTCTTTGGAGGTACTTCAGGGTAGACATAAACCTGCAACTTTTTGGTTAGGAGCCAAATGCATTTACACCCCAAGAGGCTCTATTTGTCCCTCTAAACACTTCTGAAAACCTCTGTAGAATGAGACTCTTCAAATACTAAGCTTGGTTTCTTCTTGTGATTCCTTCTGCTGAGTTAGGGCAGACTGCATCCTACCCCCACCCTATCACTTTCCTCTTTATCCCACTTTACCTAAATGAAACCTCCCTTAGTCATTCCTAGTGTGTGTAAGCTAAGCAATAATTCATTTCGTTATTAATTTAAAACTTAACTAATAGATTTCATTTTACTTGAATCTACAATCAAAGCCCATGGAAGGGGCAGTCAAGAAATCAAACAACATGTTGCATTCGGCAAATGTGCTTCAAAAGATCTCTTTAAAGAGCAGAAAAGCAAAGATGTCATTTTGAGGAGTAAGGTGTGCTGACGCAAGCCGTGATATTTTCAATCGCCTCATATGTATGCAAAAGCTGGGCAATGAATAAAGAAGACCAAGAAGAATTTACGCCTTTGAATTATGGCGTTGGTGAAGAATACTGAATGTATAATAGATGGCCAGAAGAACGAACAAGTCTGTCTTAGAAGAAGTACAGCCAGAATGCTCCTTAGAAGTGAAGATGGCAAGAGTTTGTCTCATGTACTTTGGACAGGCTATCAGGAGGGACCAGTCCCTGGAGAAGGACATCATGCTTGGTAAAGTAGAGGGTCAGGGAAAAAGAGGAAGACCCTGGACGAGATGGGTTGACACAGGGGTTGCAATCCATTATTATGGGCTCAAACACAGCAATGATTGTGATGCTGGGGCAGGACGGGGCAGTGTTTTGTTCTGTTGTACATAGGGTCACTATGAATCAGAACCGACTCAACAGTACCTAACAACAACAATAGTTTATTTCTTCATTTTGTGAAACTTCACTTAATTCCAAAACTGATAAATATAAAGCTACCTAAATTCAACTAGCTGTATGTGAAAGTGTATTAATAAACATAAGAATTATCTGACAAGGGCTATTTCTGCCCCATTATTGCATCAGATCTGAAATCTTCCCTCTTGCTGAAATTTTTTAGCATTTCTTCGTAAGCACTTTCCCATTAGGAAAAGCACTTTCCCATTAGGTCCTTTCTTAGGACCTTCAGCAAAAGGTTTAAACATTTCAGAAAAGATTTTTATCATTTAACACATGAGCAGAGACTAGTTTCAGTAATCACAATTTCTATTCACTACAGGAACCTGACAGTTAATGTCTGCGTAGGCTGAGTATAAGACAATAAGTGTAAAGCTAGGATTAGCTTTATGTGTGTGTGTGTGTGTGTTCAGTCATAATATAATTGTCAAACCAAACAAGTTAGCTGATCTCATATTTCTGACTTCCACTTTGCAATCCTGGTTTTACGTGTTTATTATGAGGACAATTGGGTAGTTATGGAGATCAGCTTTCTAAATGGATAGGACATCAAGCTAATTGGCTTTGAAGAGGGAAGGTGGTCAGGACCATGGGTCATTAGGGATCAGTGACCAAATGGTTCTGGGGGTCCTGGAGAATTAGTAGGAGGGGTTGCTTGGGGAGCAGGAAGTAGCATAATGGGAGTTGAGCAACCCCTCCTACTCGCTACCAGAACTCCCAGAATGGTATGAACATTGACCCCTGATAGGGGTAGGTAGGAGATAGATAGACTAGGCAGGAGGGCTGCTTCACAGTTCTTTCTGGGATTAGCCCTAGCTCCTGTCTCCAGTCTTTGTTTCCACTGTTAGTTTTCTCTGTTGAGAACCAAGAAGCAAAATATCACAACTGCTCTATCTGCCACATCTATAATGACTTATCAGAATACCACTGTAATGTTGAAGAAACTCTAATTTTCTTCTGGAAAGTGTTTTATAAAAACACCACAGGACCTGCCTTTTCCTGAGTAAAGACTAAGAATCTTTCCTCTCCAGAAACGCAGAACCTTTTTACTTGAAGATTCTTCAGGAGTTCAAATGCAAATGAGCACAAGAGATACCCCCCATATGATGCAGTGCCAGCACCATTTGGCCAGCGCTACACTTCCCGAGGGTGTGTCTTTCGTCACCCTTACAAATTTCAACAGGAGTTGGCAGGCAACAGTTATCTGAGAATCTAACTAAATTCAGAGAACACTCAGTCATAAGTTGGAATTCATAAGGCACATTTGTATTATCCTTGCTTTTAAAGTAGATTATAGGATCAAAGATAATGAACATGGTTTTCCTAACTCCTGGCTATAAAGTAACCTCAATGATTAAACTCTGTATTAAGAATCAGGTGTAGAGAAATGAAGGTATTTTCTCTCAGAATGGAACCTTTGAGAAGATTAATATACACGGTCATTTGGGAGGAAAGATTTTATATGTTGTTTACAGTGCTTAGGCTAACTACAATGGATTAAATTTTTGTAGATGCTATTATAATTCTCTCTAATCATTATATTTGATATTAAAAACAAAAACTAGTTGCCATCAAGTCGATTCCAACTCACAGCCACCCCATGTGTGTCAGGGTAGAACAGAGTAAGGTTTTCAAGGCTGTGACCTTTTAGAAGCAGATCATCAGACCTTTCTTTTAAGATGCCTCTGGGTGAGTTCAAATTACCAACCTTTCAGTTAGTAGTCGAGCATTTAACCATTTGCACCACCCAGGGACTCTTACATTTGATATTCGAGAGTAGAATCATTGATCATTCAAGGATTTTAAAAAATCTATTATTTAGAGCAACAGGAGACTCAGAAGCTTGGTCACATGAAATAGTGAGAAAAAATTTTTAAATACGTAAAATTTTTAGAACAAGATGTTATATTATTATATGTCTCTATATTTTGACTCCAAATTGACACCTCCAGAAATTTTCCTAGCAACGTATTTAGACTTCACACACCTAAAAATGGAAGGAGTTATATATAAGATGCACCGTCTGCCTCACTACATATCTTAGTGTTTGGAAATTGAAATATCTCCAAATTCTGATTAAAATTGAGTGCATAAAATGGAATAAATGATTCAGTAGTCTAATATTTAAATAAATTTGGGGCAATTACTTATTCTACTCAGCTTACTCATACGTATGAGGTATTAAAATGGAAAAAAGACTTGTCTGAATACATGAATGTTATTACAGTACTAAGAAACCCTGATGCTGTAACTGTTAAGAGCTTGGTTATAACTAAAAGGCTGATGGTTTGAACCTACCCAGTGGCTCTGCTAGAGAAAAGACCTGGCTATCTGCTTCCATAAAGTTTACAGCCAAGAAAACCCAATAGGCAACTCTACTCAGTCACATAGGGTCACTATGAGTCAAAAATCAACTCTATGGCACCTAACAACAACAATAAAAATAACAACATCTTAGGTGAAGGGAAGGACAGCACACACTACAGGGGAAGCCAATACAACTGGACTAAACCAAAGCTAAGAAGTTTCCTCAATACAATCAAATACTTTGAGAGACAGAGTAGCAGGGATGCGGGGTCTGGTGACCATGCTTTCAGGGAACATCTAGGTCAATTTGCATAACAAAGCTTATTAAGAAAATGCTCTGCATCCTACTTTGGTGAGTGGCGTCTGGGGTCTTAAAAGCTTGCAAGCGGCCATCTAAGATGCATCAATTGGTCCCAACCACTTGGAGTAAAGGAGAACGAAGAACACCAAAGACACAAGGGAAGTATTAGCCCAAGAGACAGAATGGGCCACATAAACCAGAGACTTCATCAGCCTGAGACCAGAAGAACTAGATGGTGCCCAGCTACCACCAATGAACGTCCTGACAGGGAACACAACAGAGGGTCCCTGATGAGCAGTAGAACGATGGGATGCAGAACTCAAATTCTAGTAAGAAGTCCAAACTTAATGGTCTGACTGAGACTGGAGGCACCCTGGAAAGCATGGCCCCTGGTCTCTCCATCACCCCAGAACTAAAACAATTTCTGAGGCCAACTCTTCAGACAGGGATTGGACTGGACTGTGGGACATAAAGTGATACTTGTGAAGAATGTGCCTCTTAGACAAGTAGATACAAGAGACCAGAGGGGCGGCTTCTGTCCAGAGGTGAGGGGGAAGGCAGAGAGAGTTAGGAGCTGCTTGAATGTTCATGGGGAATCAGGGACAGAGGGGAGGAGTGTGCTGGCACAGAGTGAGGTGAGCGGTTGGGTCTCATAACAAGTATGTAAAAAAAAAATTCTGTATGGGAGATTAACTTGAAATGTAAACTTCATTTAATTACAACAATAAAAAAATGCAAAAAAATAAAAAATAACAACAACATGGTTAGCAGCCGAGCTCTTTAACCACTATGCCACCAGGGCTCTGTGCTAACATTACAAACATTCATTTAGCTCCCTGTGCCTGGCACTCTGCTATATTCAAGAAATGCAAAGTAAAGTAAGACATAGTCCTTGCCTTTAAGAAGGTCACTATCAGATGAGGAAGACAAATTCATAAACAACTCTAAACAATTATGAGTACAATGTAATAAAAGTTACAATAAAGATACTATGAAAGTACTAGAATCATATACTGGAAACATAATATGAGATCAGGAACTAGTCATTTGGCATAAAAATCTGGTTAACCTGTTGCTCAGAAATTTCAATTGGCTTCTAGACTCCTTTGCATATAATATATTAGCTTGATGAATTTGTAAGTTTCATTATTTGATGCATTAAGGTTTGGATTTCATTTCTTCTTGATAAATTGTCCCTGTATCATTGATCTTCTTTATCTCTGGCAATATTATATTCTTTGCTGCTTTGATAAAGTTACCCTAGCTGTCTATTGTTTAGTGTTAGCATGGAGTATCTTTTTCTATCCTTTCACATTTAACTTATCTGTATTCTTATATTTTAAGTGGGTTTCATAAGCAACGTATACTTGGGTCTTACTTTTTAATCCAATCTGGCAGTCTCTATCTTTTAATCAGCATGTTTAGACCATTTATAGTCAATAGCCACCACTTGTCTGTCACTTTGTTGTACTGCGGGGCTTGCATGTTGCTGTGATGCTGGAAGCTATGCCACCAGTACTTTGAATATCAGCAGTGTCACCCATGGTGAACAGGTTTCAGCCGAGCTTCAAGACTAAGACAGACTAGGAAGTAGGACCTGGTAATGTACTTCTGAAAAAACTGGCCAGTGAAAACCTTCCGGATAGCAGTGAAACATTGTCAGATATAATACCAGAATACGACCCCTTCAGGTTGGAAGACACTCCAAATATGACTAGGGAAGCTGCCTCTTCAAAGTAGAGTCAACCTTAATGACCTGGATGGAGTAAAGCTTTTGGAACCTTCGTTTGGTAGTGTGGCACTACTCAAAATGAGAAGAAACAGCTGCAAACGTCCATTAGTATAATCAGAACATGGAACATACAAAGTATGAATCGAGGAAAATTGGAAGTTGTCAAAAATTAAATGGAACATTTGAAGATCGATATCTTAGGCATTAGTGAGCTGAAATGGACTGGTATTGGCCATTTTGAATTGGACAATGATATGGTCTATTATGCTGGGAGGGACAAATTGAAGAGGAATGGTGTCACATTCATTGTCAAAAAGAACATTTCAAGATCTATCCTGAAGTATAACGCTGTCAGTGATAGGATAATATCCATACACCTCTAAGAAAGACAGTTAATACGATTATTATTCAAATTTATGCACCAACTACTAAGGCCAAAGATGAAGAAATTGAAGATTTTTATCAACTTCTTCAGTCTGAAATTGATCCAACATGCAATCAAGACACATTGATAATTGCTGGTGATTGGAACGTGAAAGTTGGAAATGAAGAAAGAGTGGTAGTTGGAAAACATAGCCTTGGTGATAGAAACTATGCCAGAAATCCCATGATAGAATCTTGCAAGACCAACAACTTCTTCATTGCAAATATCTTTTTTCAACAACATAAACAGTAACTATACACGTGGACCTCACCAGATGGAATACACAGGAACCAAATCAACTACACCTGTGGAAAGAAACGATGGAGAAGCTCAATATCAGAACAAGGCCAGGGACTGACTACAGAACAGACCATCAATTACTCATGTGCAAGTTCAAGTTGAAGTTGAAGAAAACTAAAACAAGTCCACAAGAGCGAAAATACAACCCTGAGTATATCCCACCTGAATTTAGACACCTTATCAAGAATACATTGAACACGATGACTAAAGACCAGACGAGTTGTGGGATGACATCAAGGACATCTTCCATGAAGAAAGCAAAGGGTCATTAAAAATGCAGGAAAGAAAGAAAAGACCAAAATGGAGATCAGAAAAGGCTCTGAAACTTGCTGTTGAACATAGAGTAGCTAAAGCAAATGAAAGAACTGATGAAGTAAAAGAGCTGAATGGAAGATTCCAAAGGGCAGCTTGAGAAGACAATGTAAAGTATTATAATGAAATGCGCAAAGACCTGGACTTAGAAAACCAAAGGGAAGAACATGCTCAGCATTTCTCAAGCTGAAAGAACTGAAGAAAAAATTCAATCCTCAAGCTGCAGTATTGAAGGATTTTATGGACAAAATATTGAACAGTGCAGGAAGCATCAAAAGAAGATGGAAGGAATACACAGAGTCACCACACCAAAAAGAACTGGTTGATGTTTGTGATGATTAAGATTGTATGCCAACTTGGCTGGGCCATGATTCTCAGTGTTTTAGCAGTTGTATAATGTTGTGATCACTTCCCTGTTGAAATTCGATATGTAATCACCCCTATGATGGAATCTGCTGAGTGGCACTGGCAGAGGCCGGACCTGTGACAGCTCACTGCCCCCTCAGTTTCATCTCTCTGCCTTCTGCCAGTTACTTTCTGCCTGCTAGCCTTGCCAAGGTTTTTGTCTTCTTCCAGACTCAGCAGCTGCCTCTTGTTGTCTCACCTCCGGTTCCTGGGACTTGAGTTAGCAGCTTACCTGTTGATCTTGGAATTCGTCGATCTTCACAACAAGAGTCCAGTTCCCCAACCTGCTGATCTTGGGTTTGCCAGCCCCTGCAGCTACGTGAATCAGGAGAAACCTTGAGGTCTTGTCTACTGATCTTGGAATTCATTGACCTTCACAGACTGTGAGTGGGAGCCTCCCTCCAACCTACCAACCTTGGGTTCACCAGCTTCTGTGGCTCCATGAATTGGGAGAGGCCTCTACCCTGATACACAGACTTGGGACGTTTTAGCCTCTACAATTGCGTGAGCTGTTTCCTTGATATAAATCTCTGTATGTATATACTTATATGCTTTACTGGTTTTGCTTCTCTAGAGAACCCAGCCTAAGACAATGTTCAACCACTTCAGGAGGTAGCATATGATCAAGAACTGATGATATTGAAGGAAGAATTCCAAGTTGAACTGAAGGCATTGTTGAAAACCAAGTCTCCAGGAATTGACAGAATATCAGTTGAGATGTTTCAACAAACAGATGCAACACTGGAAGCACACACTGGTCTATGCCAAGAAATTTGGAAGACAGCTACCTGGCCAACCAACTGGAAGAGATCCATATTTGTGCACATTCCAAAGAAAGGTGATCAACAGAATGCAGAAATTATCAAACAATATCATTAATATCACACGCAAGTAAAATTTTGTTGACGATCATTCAAAAGCAGTTGTAGCAGTTCATTGACAGGGAACTGCCAGAAATTCAAGCTGAATTCAGATGAGAACATGGAACGAGGGGTATCATTGCTGATACCAGATGGATCTTGGCTGAAAGCAGAGAACACCAGAAAGATGTTCACCTGTGGTTTATTGGCTTGCAAAGGCTTTCAACTGTGTGGATCGTAACAAATTATGGATAACATTGCAAAGAACAGGAATTCCAGAACACTTAATTGTGCTCATGAGGAAACTGTATGTAGATTAAGAAGCAGTCATTCTAACAGAACAAGGGGATAGTGCGTGGTTTAAAATAAGGAAAGGTGTGCATCAGGGTTGTATACTTTCACCATACTTATTCAATCTGTATGCTGAGCAAATAATTTGAGAAGCTGGACTATATGAAGAAGAACGGGGCATCACGATTGGAGAAGACCCATTAACACCCTGTGATGTGGAGATTATACAACCTTGCTGAAAGTGAAGAGGACTTGAAGCATTTATTGATGAAGATCAAAGACTACAGCCTTCAGTATGGCTTACACCTCAACATAAAAAAAACAAAACAAAACAAAAATCTTCACAACTAGACCAACAGGCAACAGCATGACAAAGGGAGAAAATAATTGAAGTTGCCAAGGATTTCATTTTACTTTGATCCACAATCAATGCCCACGGAAGCAGCAGTCAAGAAATCAAACAACACATTGCATTGAGCAAATCTGCTGCAAAAGACCTCTTTAACGTGTTGAAAAGCAAAGATGTCACTTTGAGGACTGAAGTGCACCTGACCCAAGCCATAGGTATTTTCAGTGACCTCATCTGCATGTGAAAACTGAACAATGAATAAAGAAGACTGAAGAAGAATTGATGCCTTTGAATTATGGTGTTGGTGAAGAATATTGAATATAACATGGACTGCCAGAAGAACGAACAAATCTGTCTTGGAAAAAGTACAGCCAAAATGCTCATTAGAAGCAAGCATGGCAAGATTTTGTCTCATTTACTTTGGGCATGTTATCAGGACGGACCAGAGCCTGGAGAAGGACATCATGCTTGGTAAAGCAGAGGCTCAGCAAAAGTGAGGTAGACCCTCAATGAGATGGATTGACACAGTGGCTGCAAAGATGGGCTCATGCATAGCAATGATTGTGAGAATGGCACAGGACTGGGTAAGTGTTTTGTTTTGTTGTACATAGGGTCTCTATGAGTCGGAAGAAACTGGAATGCACCTAACAACATCAACAAGTCTCTACTTAACATGCTTAATCTTTCTTCTAGCTTCTTGGACATATGGAATAGTCCTAATGACTGTTGTAATAATGTCCTTGTCTACTGATTCTATCATCTGTATCATTTATGGGTCAGTTTTCATTGATTTTCTCCTCATTATGGATCATATTTTGCTGCTTCATTGCATGTCTACTCATTTCTTATTGGATGCCACATATTGTGAATTTTACTTGTTGAATGCTAGATATCTTTCATTCCTATAAATATTTTTGAGCTTTGTTCTGAATACAGTTACTTGGAAAAAACTTGATGCTTTCAGGTCTTGCTTTTAAGTTTTGTTGTGCTAGACCAGAATGGCATTTAGCCTAGTCAATTTTTCCCCACTACTGAAGCAACATACTTCTTAGTACTCTAATAAATTCTACTTGAATTATGAGGCTTCCCACTTAGACTATTGAGAACAAGCACTATTTCTAGCCCTGTGTGAAGTCCAAGCACTGTTCCCTTTAATTCGTTCAGGTGGTTCTTTCTTGGTGTGGAGTAGTTCTTCACATGCATGCACTGATTGATACTCAGGAGGGACCCTCTTCATTTCTCTAGAATTATGTCTCTAAGTGTGATATCACTAAGGTTGTGTGTCAACTTGACTGGCCATGATTCTCAGTGGTTTGGCAGTTATGATGTAATTTATGATGTCCTATGATGATGTGATCACTTCCATGATGAGATTTGATATAAATGTGATCACCTCCATGATGGGATCCGCTGTCAGTATCCAATCAATTGAAAGGGAGTTTCCTTGGGGATGTGGCCTGCATCTAATATAGGTGGACTCTCGGTAAAGCTCGATGGCTTTTGCTCACACTGGATCCTGCAGCTGGCTCCTGTTCATCTGACTTCCTGTTCTTGGGACTTGAACTAGCAGCGTACCTGTGGTCTTGTCTAAAGATCTTTGGATTCATTGGTTTTCACAGCCTGTGAGCCAGAACCCTGCTGTCTGACCTGCTGATCTTGGGTTCACCAGCCCCTGTGGCTACATGAATAAGGAGAAGCCTTCAGCCTGACCCATGTTCTAGCCTCTACAACTGTGTGAGCCATTTCCTTAATATAAATCTCTCTCTCTGTATATATATATAATATATATATATTCATACACTTTACTAATTTTGCTTCTCTAGAGAACCCAGCCTAAGACAGCGTAGCTCTCTACTTTTGCTTGCCAGCACTCTGTTCTGCAAACTCTAGTCACCTTGTCTTCTCTGAATTCTGAGCCCCATATCCTCAACTCAGGGAGACTGCTGTGCTCTGCCTGGGTTCCCCCTACTTGTGCCACAGCCTGATAACTTTCCCCAGAATGTAGAGAAAATTTCTTGGGCAATCATGAAGCTCACTTAGTTTGTTTCCCATCTGTCAGAGATCATTGTCCTTCATTGTCTGATGGGGAAAGTCTTGAATCCATTGTTTCATATGTTTTGTCCAGAAATTTAGTTGTTTTAGGTGGGAGGATAAATCTAGTCCCTTCCATCTTGATCAGAAATATAAGTTCTGTAGAAACAGTCATGGTACCAAGTCTTGTCATGAAATTAGAAGACAGAGAACTTTATTGCACTGAACAAAACACACAGAATACCAAAGACAAAGGAAGTTAAATATCCATCTCTAAGCTTGCCCTAGTGAGCAGGTCAAGGCCACCAATCTGTCTAAATAAACAGCTGGTGGTGTTGTTGAGGATTATTATTCTACTCCTGGGAGGATACCCAGGGACATATGGTATTCTCTCTGTGCCCTGAGAAAAACTTATGAGAAGGAATCCTAGATGGGAATATATTGTGGAGATGCTGGCTACAGCACTCCATGGGCAGGGATAAAAAGGCTCATTAGCCAGCTGAATTGGACTAAGCAGTTTCTAAAACTCCATTTTATTTTAATTTTCCCATTGATAATGCAGGGACAATCTCAACCAACTTCCTTAACCACAAGGGCTTTCCAGTTTCTAGTTCTTGATTAATCAACACTCTGTAAATTAGGGCTTCAGTGTGAAAAGCATTTTAAGCATATTAGGTGGAAATTTAAAGTGTAGTTTCAGAAAGTTATTAACCATATAGGAATGGATCAGACAGAACATTAAGAAATCAACAATGTACTTTTACAAATATTTCTCACTATTCCAGTAACCTGATTTCTTCTTTCTTTTGTATATGTTGATGCTTGAGATAGTTACTAAAGCCTCTTCAAGCTCCAACATCCTATTTTTCTCAGACATTTGCTAGTCTAATCAACTTATGAGGAACTAAAGTATAAAGAGGTAACATTTAAAAGAATCTAAATAGTAGAAAGAGCACTTGATTTAAGAATCAGAAAAATCTGAGTCAAGAATCTATGCATCTGACTGTGTAACCCTGGTGGGGGAAAGCCGCTTAACCTCTTCAGGTCTCATTATTACCTCTATGCTTTTGGTGAGTATATTCAGTCCAGACTCACCTATGACATGAAAATAAATTAAATAAACATAAAAGAACTTTTGAAGCATAAATCACAATTGCAATTGTCTAAAGCCTAAAAAGAAATTACTAGAAGGACTCAAAATAAATATCATACATCAAAGATTCTAAACACCAGAAACATCTGAACAATATAAATATTCTAATTGAATTGTTTTTATGATTGTCCATTTAACAAATCACTTCAGAGTAAAAATTGAAGGATGATTTGCCATATTGTGTGGCCTGTGGTATAATGTTTAGTGATGTCATTGTGGCCAAATGTGTATCAACAAAGCAGAGAATGATTCAAGGGGTTATCAGATGGTGACCAGAGACATCCACTGGGTTGCTGTGGCAGCCGGACTGTGCAATTATTCCAGCCAGACATCATTGTGAAACAGACATGGGATGAAGTCCGAGAAATGCCCATTTATGAAGCATGCCCATGTCACAGACCTCAGGGTGTTTGATCTTCTGGTCGTTAAGAGAAAGATGGGACTGGAGGAAATGATTAAAGTGTCGAAGCAGCAGACACAAGTTGTGTGGTTCACCCATGAAACAGAAACGCTTGTGATGTGACGATTCACCATTTAGATGTTTGACCGGTTATAAAGTATTTAATTGCTACCGTGCAACTCTATATCATGTGATGAAACATTTTTTTGTGATCATTACTCAGTTTCTGAACATTCTAGATAAATGGTCTTTGGAGAACCCTGTCTTCTGACAGAGACTTTATGTCCTTTGTCAAGCCACCTTCCTCCCTTACTTTCCCATCACTTTACCTATGGCTAGTAGAGAGCTCACAATAGCAGAAACCTCTTAATTTTCAACCAGAAACAGATCATGAAACTCACTTTGCATGCAATGATTCCATTCCCACCCTCTCAACCAGAGTAACTTGGTTGGAAATAAAAAGACATGTGAGGAATCTCACGGAGTTGTAATGGTCGGTCTAAACGGAAAAGAAAACTATGGAAATTTGCAAAAACTCTTACCAATTTGGACAAGGAGACATATCTTCTGTAACTCACAGGCTCTTCATAAAATTAATCATCTTTTACCCCTGCTGTTATGCCAAATAATAAAGAAAATTTCTTTCAAAACTGGAGATAGAATCGGGAATGCTGGAACCAGTGCTGGGGCTGTTCCCAGCCTATTCCCTTGTTTGGAAGACTATCAAAGACAAGGGGTCATCCCTGACCAGTCAATTGCCCTAATAATGTTTTAAGAGTTTCTGCTCTACCTCTTAGTTCAAAGAGTTGTGCCTGGGGTCTTAAAAGCTTGTGAGTGGCTATCCAAGATACAACAATTAGTCACTAGTCACCTGGAGCAACAGAGGAAAAGAGAGAACTAAGAATTGCAGAAGGAAATGGCTTGCAGGTCTAATTGCATCCATAGACTACTACCTCCCTTGCCATGAGATCAGAAAAAATGGATGGTGCCCAGCTACTATTACTAAAGGTTTTAATCAGAAACCCAATACAAGAATCTTGATCAAAAGGATAAAAATTGTGGAACAGAATTTCAAATTCTTATTGGAAACCAGACTTACTGGATACATTGAGACTGCAGGAACCCCTGAATCTATTGCCTGGAAACAACTTTTAAACCTTGAACCGAAACTATCCCATGAAGTCATCTTTAAACTAAACAACAATTTGGCTCAATAAATAAAGAAAAGTCTGCCTTGAGCATTGCACCGTCTTAAAGAACTACGTATACGAGACCAAAATGGAAACAGTAACTCTAAAGCATAGATGAGAGATTTTAAAGGGCAGAGTCTAAATTAACAGTGTGAAACAATATGGGCAAAGATAGTGAGAGTAGTGACACAATGTAAATTGAGTAACCACTGTCAATGAACTGTACATGCAAAAATTGTTGAATGGGTGTGTGTTTTGTTTTATATCTTTTCACCAAAAGAAGAAAAAAGAAGAAAGGCCCTCCTTGGTAGCCTGTAGCCTTTGCTGCCCTGTCTCCAGGCAAGGATGCTTGTGACTATTCCATCATATGACTGTGACTCCCCATGAGCTCACCCTTGTCTGGTCCAGCTACAAAAAAAGAAATGCTTAGAGTCAATTAGCTTTGCCAATCTCTGTAACTGTAACTCACAAAAACTGAAACCCAGTGATGACAATGAAAACACAACATCTACAATTAAATGAAGCATCTGCTACAGTTTATGGAAAAGAATTTTGGGAGAACGTGTTGAGATTAGTTATAATTAGGGATACACAAAAAAACAGGCCTATTATATGCTATGCTATATCATAATAAAATTAATATAATAATATCCGCTGTATTTAAATACTTAGAATACATTTAAAACAATGCAACTAATTGAAAATCTTTTGCTATGCACAGAAACAGTGATATTATCTAATTTTTTTATTTTTTAAATGTTAAGTGATGACATTTCAAATATACAAATATAGAAAATATCATTCACAGATACTCATCTACCCGCCTCCCAGATTAACAGATGTTAACATTTTGCTTTATTTGCTTTGGAATCAATTCTCTGTCTTTTTCAGAAAAGAAAGCATTAAATACAGATGGAGCACCCCCATCCCATCCTCCATCTCTCTCCCCAGAGGTAATCACCTCCCGGAAGTCAGTCTGTTTCATCTTTATATATATTTGTTTAAATATTTATTATATGATGTGTATCAAATGACATATACCATTGTTTTATGGGCTTAAATATTTATGTAATTACTGGAAATCATACAGTATATTTTCTTTCATAACTTGCTTTTTTTATTATCATGTTTAAAGAGTTATCCATCTTGATATATGTATCATATTGTGATGCAAATAACGCACGCCTTCTACATTTGTTTGCCAACTGTCCCCTCCCCCCACAAGATATTTTCGTAAGCACTGCTATGCCAATTCTTTTACATGATTCTGTAAAAAAAAAAAAAAACGGAAAAAAATTATCATGGTTTGCTTACAAAAATACCTTGTGAGGGGAGGGCGTGGTTGGCATAAAAATACAGTAGATCTAATGTGTTCATTTTAACTTGCTGTAGTATTTCACTGTGTGAACAAACCAAAATTTATTTACCCATTGGCCTAGTGAGAACAGTTTGTTTGAAGTAGCAGAAGCTGGAAACAATCTGTGCTGCAAGGAGGGTTTCTGTGCATGTATCTTTGTGCACATGTGTCAGAGTTTCTACATGGTATAGACCTAGAGGTGGAATCGCTTGAGTGATAGAAACGTGTTCATTTTCAGTATTAGTAGGTGTTGAAAACTTGTTCTCCAAAGTGGTCCTACCAATTTATACTCCCACCGTCACTGTGTGAGTTCCTTTTTTCCCATATCCTCATCAATATTGTCTCACATGGCATCATTTTATTAATTTTTGCAACTAATTGTTCTTGAATGCACTTGAAGATATTTTTAACACAAACTTAATTGCTTTTGATTCATGTGTAAAGATTTTTCTTTATACTCGGGCAATCCTGTTTCATTACTTGAAAAGCTAGCCTTTTTACAAATAATTCTGTTTCTACACGTAAGCTTGTTTATAAACAAGCACCCTCTCATATAGGCAAGGAAAAAAAATACAAACAAAAATAACTCTTCCAGAGTTTTGAGAAAAAGCATAGAAAGTTATCTAACAGCCACCTAATGAATAAGTAAAGGCTTTCTTACCCAATACTCCTTTTCTCTTTCTGTTTTGTAGTTGTACTTACCTGGGGGTAAACATTAACTTATATTCTACGCAAGACATTTACAAACTGAAAACATGCAAAGCGCTTTGTCTGGTAGAAATCAGTAAGTTGATCAGTATAGCTCAGAAGGAAGGGCAGTAAGGAAAGTTCGGGGGAGTTGTACAGAAAAGGGCAGGATATATCTCAAAAGGGCAGGATATACCACAAAAATGAACTTTCATTTGAATTATTTTATATTTTTAAACCCAATGACAAAGATGACTTATTTTTTTCCCCTTAAGATCTCCACTTGTTGATCACGTGCCCCAATTGTTTTTTTTTTTTTTTTTTAATTTTTTATTGTACTTCAGGTGAAGGCTTACAGAACAAATAGTTTCTCATGAAACTGTAGTACACATATTGTTTTATGACATTGGTTAACAACCCCACAACATGTCAGCCCTCTCCCTTCTCAACCTCTTTTTTTTTGGTGAAAATATTCACAAAGATATACACTTTCAAAAATTTCTACATGCACAGTTCAGTGACATTGACTACGCTCTTCCAATTGTGCTGCTATTCTCACTTACGATGAAGGCTTACAGAACAAAATAGTTTCTCATTTAACAGTTAGTACACATGTTGCCCTATGACAATGGTTAACAACCTCACGACACATCAACACTATCCTTACTCAACCTTGGGTTCCCTATCACCAGCTTTACTAATACTAAACAGGCAATAGATAAGTGGTATCTTGGGTGACGGGTGAGACAGTACTCAATACAGGGGAAACCAGCACAACTTGTACAAGGAAAGGTCATGGAAGCTCCATAGACACATCCAAACTCCCTGAGGGACTGAATTGCTGGGTAGAGGGCTGTGGGGACCATGGTCTCAGGGAACATCAAGCTCAATTGTCATGACACAGCTTATAAAGACAATGTTCCACATTCTACCTTGGTGAGTAGCGTCTGCAGTCTTAAAAGCCTGTGAGCAGCCATCTAAGATACTCCACTGCTCTCATCCCTTCGGGAGCAAGGGAGAATGAAGAGAACAGGATACAAGGAAAAGATTAGTCTGAAGGACTAATGGACCACAGCTACCAAAGCCTCCACCAGACTGAGTCCAGTACAGCTAGATGGTGGCATTTCTCCAATGGCTAGTGATCGCGAGCATTTCCACATGTGTCTGTTGGCCATTTGAATGTCTTCTTTGGTGAAGTGTCTGTTCATTTCCTTTGCCCATTTTTTTAATAGGATTATTTGTCTTTTTCTTGTAGAGGTGTTGGATTTTCTTGCAGATTATGGAGATTAGACCTTTGTCTGACTTGTACTGTCCAAAAATTTTTTCCCAGTCTGTAGGTTCTCTTTCACCTCCCCCAATTGTGTAAATCATCCCAGATCTTTGAACCTTTATTTCTGTCATTCACCTTTTCAGCTGAAAAGGAAAAGGCAAGTGGCTCAGCCATTTGATTGTCATGTTGTGGGCTGTTTCAATGCCCATTGCTTGTCATATTGACTGAAGAATGTCTCCCCTAAATAGTACATGGACAGAAATGATGCTATTAATGGGCCCACAGTGACACTAACCCCCCATTACCAATCTTGCATCTCAATTGGCCACAGGTCTGATGACATATTCAATACTTCTGCTTCTCTTGGCATGCACTGTATTTTCTCTGAGACCAGTTTGTAATTTGGCTTTTAATATGATGATGTCAGCCTTTTAAGTGAAGTGAGGGTCTTGCCTACCAAACTTGCTTTTCATCTTATAAAACTGAAAAGGTGGTGGAGGTGGAATGATAATAAAATGGATGCTTGTACTCTAATCGTTGACCGTCTACTAACTACATAATCCTATTTTCTCTACTTTTTGTAGAGGAAAAGACACTTTTTTTGATAGCTCAGCCTAGAAAATATGATGCATTTGCTGGGGTGTTTTGTTTGTTTGTTTGTTTCCAATAGTCTTCCTTTCATGAGTCTTCTAATAGCATCAAAAGGTTTCTTTTCTTTTCTTTGAGAATTTAATTGCTTTTGATTTTTGAAGTTCTCTGGCCCATAGATATTATAAACAAAATTTCCTCAAATTAACATCTGCAATAGGTTTTAATATATGTTTGCTCCACTAACATTAAAAATAAAATGTGGGTATAAATAAAACATTTAATACTAATACCCTCTTCAACTGTGTAGATCATAACAAATTATGGATAAGATTGTGAAGAATGGGAATTCCAGAACACTTAATTGTGCACATGCAGAACCTGTACATAGACCAAGAGGCAGTTGTTCAAACAGAACAAGGGGATACTGCATGGTTTAAAATCAGGAAAGGTGTGTGTCAGGTTGTATCCTTTCACCATACTTATTCAGTCTGTATGCTGAGTAAATAATCTGAGAAGCTGGACTATATAAAGAAGAATGGGGCATCAAGATTGGAGGAAGACTCATTAATAATCAGCAGTCAGCAAAAAAGAGGAAGACCCTCAACTAGATGGATTGACACAGTGGCTGCAACAATGGGCTCAAATATAGCAACGATTGTTAGAATGACACAGGACCAGGCTGTGTTTTGTTCTGTTGTACGTAGGGTAGCAAAGAGTCTGGCTTACATCCAGCTTAACTGCAGCTTCTTCATTCCCCCAACTCTCTCCAATAGTTATTTCCATGAGTTGCCAGGGGTGCCTCACGCGTGGTTTTATGCAGCCCTCTCATATGTGTGTGCTTTGGCCTCCTTGTTGGTGTCTGCCTCTTTCAAAGAATTTGAAGTTTTGTGTCATCCTTGTCTTAGAGAACTGGCATCCGCAGCACTGAGGTTTTACTGTCTAGAGTCTTGTTTCCTAGAGTACTGCTCTCTAAACTGCAGTACTGGAGAGGAGCCAACCCCTCACCCTTCACAGTGACCAAGCTTACTGGGTTCCACTGAGAAATGGGGAAAACGTTCCTCTTCCCAACTCCTTGTCACCTGGGCCTTGATGTACACTAGTCTTGCCAGCCTGTTTGGCTATTTCTGTCCCTTCTCTCCACTGGGCAGGCTGGGAAGTAGCCAGTGGCTACCACACTGTCCTCTTTGCTGTCCTCTCTCTCACTCTGGTACCTGGGCCTACAACTTCCTCCTGGTGTCCCCCATTCTCCACGCATATTAACTCATGCAAATACACTTCTGGATTTCTCTTTAGGTTCAGCCAAGATCCCTGCCCACAGATGTAACACATACACACACACTCACACGCATACTTACACACACACTCACAACCTACCACATCACACCACTCTACACCAAACACTGTATCTTTGCTCTTTAATGTCTCCTTTTCTGCTGACTCCTTCCTGCTGTATTTCCACATGCTCAAGTCTCTCCCATCCTTGTTATGGAATGAATTGTATCCTCCCAAAATATATAGTGGAATCCTGGTAATATGCTGTTAGGATTTAATCATCTTATTAAATCAGTTGGCCTTGGATAGAGCAGATTACCTTCCACAATGTAATATAATCACTTTCCATAGTGTAATCAAATGTAATATAAGCAATCAGTCTATTGAGGCCATACCAGTGTAGGGTGTATCCTAAACCTAATCATTTCTGCATTGTATAAAGAGCAAGACACAGAGACACATATATGGGGGAAAATAAGTTCCTTGGGTGGATCGTCTATAAGACAAGAAACACCAGAAACTAGAAGAGAGGCTCACAGAAGGAACTGACAAGGCCTAGACCCTGATTGGAGCCCTGGTGGCACAGTGGTTAAGAGCTTGGCTGCTAACTAAAAGGTCAGCAGTTTGAATCCACCAGCCTGTCCTTGGAAACCCTATGGGGCTGTTCTACTCTGTCCTGTCGGGCCACTATGAGTTGGAATCGACTCAATGGCAATGAGTTTGGACCCTGATTTCTCCAGAACTGTGAGAAAATAAATTTCTGCTTCTTAAAGCCACCCACTTGTGGTATTTCTATTATGACAGCACTAGGTAACTAAGACAATCCTGAAATAAACAACAAAAACCTTCAATAGACCCACCTTCTCTCTAATTATTGTCTTATCTCTCACTTGTCCTTCACAGCCACAAGTCTTTCTTTCAACCTAGTTTTAAAATCTCATTGATGTTTAGGTCACTGGATGGCACAAATGGCTTGCACTCAGGTGATAGCAAAAAGGTTGGCAGTTCAAACCCACCCAGAGGTTCCTCAGAGGAAGAGCTTGGTAATCTGCTTCTATAAAGATTACAATATAACCCTATGAAGCAGTTCTACACTGTAACACATGGAGTCACCATGAGTTGGAATCAACTCAACAACAATGGGTTTTATTGATGTTTATCCTATACACACCTGTTGCCATCAAGTCGATTCCGACTCATAATGACCCTATAGGACAGTGTAGAACTGCCCCATAGGGTTTCCAAGCCTATAATATTTACAGAAAGCTGGACAATGAATAAGGAAGACTGAAGAAGAATTGATGCCTTTGAATTGTGGTGTTGGTGAAGAATATTGAATATATCATGGACTGCCAGAAGAATGAACAAGTCTGTCTTGGACGAAATACAGCTAGAGTGCTCCTTGGAAGCAAGGATGGAGAGACTTTGTCTTATATACTTTGGACATGTTATCAGGAGGGATCAGTCCCTGGAGAAGGACATCATGCTTGGTAAGGTAGAGGGTCAGTGAAAGAGAGGAGGACCTTCAATGAGACGGATTGACACAATGGCTGCAACGATGAGTTCAAGCATGACAATGATTGTGAGGATGGTGCAGGACCGGGCAGTGTTTCGTTCTGTTGTACATAGGGTCACTATGAGTCACAACCTATTTGATAGCATCTAACTACAACAACAACAATCTTTACTAAGGTAGACTGCCACATCTTTCTCCCGTAGAGCTGCCGGTGGGTTGGAGTCACCAACCTTTTAGTTAGCAGCCAAGTGCTTAACAATTGTGCCACCAGGGCTCCTTTAAATTTTTACAGTGAACATATATTACATTTATAACTAAAAAAATATATAGTCTCTATGCTGTGGGTTGATTTGTTTCCCCTAAAAAGATATGTTGAAATTCTAATCCACCAGTGCCTGTGAATGTGAACTTTTTTGAAAATAGCATTTTTGTAGATGCATTAGTTAAGTTCACATGAGGTCACGCTGGAGTAGGGTGGGCCCTAATCCAACATGACTGGTGTCGTTATAAGAAAAGGAGAAGACACATAGAGACACAGACACAGAGGGAAGATGACCATGTAAGAACAAAGGCAGAAACTCTGCTGCCACAGCCAAGGAACACTTTGGACTACCAGAAGCTGGAAGAGACAAGGAAGAATTTTCTCCTAGAGCCTTAAGAGAGGGCACGGCCCTTAATTTGCACTTCTGGTGTCCAGAATTGTGAGAGAATAAATTTCTGTTTTTGTAAGCAACCCAGTTTGTGGTAGTTTGTTATGGCAGCCCTAGGAATCTAATATACTCTGTATCTCCATTACCAAATTCTGGTGGTATCCTCCACCTGTCTCTCTCCACTGCCCCACCTCCCACTCAGTCATCAACTCACTGTTATCTGACTTCCACACCCATTATTCTGCTATTCAAATACACCAGTGATCTTCTTGTTGCTAGTTCCAGCTGGACTTCCTTCAGCTCTTATATTTTCTAACCTCTCTGCAACATTTCACATCGTTTATGGCACCTTCTTCCTGAAAGACTATCTTTTCTTGGCTTCCATGATAACAGGCTCCTGGATTTTTCTCCCACTTCTCTGTTTTTTCTTAGTACCCTTTGGATTTCCCCATCTTTTACTTATTCCTTAAATGGAGATTTTCCTCAGGGTTCTATCTAGAGCCTCTTACCTTGTCACATATAAACACTCCATGGGGAATCTTATCCATTCCTATTCACTTTAGGCACCATCTGTAATCTTTATGTCTAATCAGAGCATCCTGTCAAGCTTCAGAGCTCATTGTTTGATAGAAAAAGAAACCCACTCAAGCTAGCATAGGACCAAGTAGCAAGAATTACAGCCAAACCTCGCTAAAGGGTGAACTGAGAGCCAAAAAATTGCACAGGGCAAAGCAGCACCCTTCTCCATGTCCCTTTACCCACATTCCCATCTGGTCCCTTTGGAGCAGATACCCAGAAAGAAGCATTTGATTACTTCCTCTTGGCTCCCTCTGCTTGTTCCTAGAATGAAGTTCAAACTCTATTACATAGTATAAAGGCTGTGCATGATCTGATCTCTTCTTTTCTCTCCACTTCTCTTTGCTCCTTCAATCAGAAGCTATGCTCCAACCATACTCACTCCCTCCAGTTCCTCGCATGCATCAAGCTTCTGTCCTCTGAGACCTATTGTCATGTATTGAATTGTGTCCCCAAAAAATATGCATATCAGTTTGGCTAGGCCATGATTCCCAGTATTTTGTGATTGTCCACCATTTTGTCATCTGATGTGATTTTCCTATGTGTTATAAATCCTACCTGTATAATGTTAATGAGGTGGGATAGGCAGCAGTTACGTTAATGAGGCGGAACTCAATCTACAAGATTGGATTTTGTCTTGAGTCAATCTCTTTTGAGATATAAAAGAGAGAAGCAGGCAGAGAAACATAGGGACCTCACACCACCAAGAAAGCAGCACCGGGAGCAAACCACATCCTTTGGACCAGAGGTTCCTGCACTAAGAAGCTCCCAGACCAAGGGAAGATTGATGACAAGGACCTTCCTCCAGAGTCAACAGAGAAAGAAAGACTTCCCCTGGAGCTGATGCCCTAAATTTGGACTTGTAGCCTACTAGGCTGTGAGAAAAGAAGTTTTTTCTCTTTGTTAAAGTCATCCATTTGTGGTATTTCTGTTACAGCAGCACTAGATGACTAAGACACCTGAGCATGACTTCTTCCCTTGGCCAGGAACAATCCTCCTCTCTTTTCACTTGATTAACTCCAACTGTCCCAGTACATCCCAGCTTAGATTCCACTTCCTTTTGGAAGTTTCATCTGCTTACTTCCACCCCTCCCCAAGTCAGAGTTTATTATTCTTGCTCTGGGGCCCTCTAGACCCTGTGCTTTCTCATATCTTGCTCATTATCCTTTCATTTATTCTTCTGTGTCCCTCACAGACCTGAAAACACCTTCAGGACACAGATAGGCTTGTTAGGATGTTTTTGTTAAAAATCACAAAAACACCCTTAAACTAATCTAGGCCAGTGTCAACCTCAGCACTATTGACATCTTGGGCTAAATGTGGGGGCTGTCCTGTGTATTGTAAGAGGTTTAGCAGCATCCCTGACCTCTACCCATTAGATACCATTAGTACCACCCCCTACCAGTTGTGGCAGCCAAAAATGTCTCCAGACATTGCCAAATGTCTTCTGGGGTTCAAAATCTCTCCCATTTGAAAACTACTAGTCTAAGCTAAAAGGGTGTTTATTATAGGGATACTGATGAGAACAGACTAGAAACCAGGGCTGGCATAGTATAGGGAACCTAGAAAGTACCCTTCCTGCATCCCCTAGAATATAGACATAGGGATTGAAACAGTATAGTACATTAGGTCCTCAGGAGTGTGGTATTTGTGGAACATGAAGGGCAAGATGCAAACAGCAGGAGCTGATCCCCAAGATTAGGTAGGAGGGCCTTAGAAGTCATGCAGTTCAGTGACTTCAGGCTTTAACCTAGTGGATGCAGACAGGAAGTGCCACAGTCATATCTGCATTGTAAGCAGATAGAGGGCAGCAGTGGGGGGCGGGGTGCAGAGGGTAAAGGGTTAAGGCAGGAAGTTTGAACTGTGCATTAGACAGTCAGAAGGGAGGCTGTTGCAATGGTCTAAGTGAGAAATTAAAAGGCCTCAGCTCAGACAGCAGCTATTACCACTGACTTCCTCTTACTATTTGTAATGCTTCGATAAGTCCATTTTTAAATCTCTTTCTTTTTCCGTGATAACTTATTTAAGTACAATTGCTTTGAATATAACAAAGGGGATTAGGTGGTTCCAAAGTGACCTTATCTTTTGTTGAAAGCTTGACTTAGCATTCAAAGAAGAGGTACCCCTTAGTCCTTATGTATGTCTGATAATTTTATTGCCAGATCCAATTCCAGAGAAGATATGGCTTCCATCTCTGCCCTTCTAGATCTCAGGTGGGAGCACGAAGTTTGAATTCATTAGGAAGGCCTAAGACTCCTTCAGAGGTCCCTGGGTGGCATAAGTGGTTTGCAGCAGCCTGCTAACCTGAAGGTTGGCAGTTTGAACCTACCCAATGATGCCGTGGAAGAAAGGCCTGATGATCTGCCTCTTTAAAGATTACAGCCAAGAAAACCATATGGAGCAGTTCTACTCTGTAACACATGGGGTTGCCTCAACAGCATTGACTTGACTGCAATGGATTTAGTTTTGGGGGTTTAAGACTCCTTCAGGAAGTTCCTGACTTCAGGTTTTTACTTTCAAAGAGCCCACCTTTGGCCTGATAATTCATAAAACAAGATCTTGAATAATATCAAAAATTTAAGTACAATGATATTCTTCTCCACTGATTATTTTCCAATTATTTAAACCATTTTATTAAGGAAAATTTTAAACATATGTAAAAGAAAAGAGTATTATAAAGCCCTATGAACCCCTCACAAGTTTCAGGAACTGTTAACACATGACAGATCTTGTTTCACCTATAAACTTCACTGTCTCAGTCATCTAGTGCTGCTATAACAGAAATACCAACAAAAGTGACTGGCTTTTAACAAAGAGAAATTTATTCTCTTATAGTCTAGTAGGCTACAAGCCCAACTTCAAGGCATCAGCTCCAGGGGAAGGTTTTCTGTCTCTGTCAGCTCTGGAGGAACGTCCTTGTGATACATCAGTCTTCCCTTGTTCTGGGAGCATCTCAGTGCAAGAATCTCAGCTCCAAAGATGTGCTCTGCTCCTGGCACTGCTTTCTTGGTGGTAAGAGATCCTCATGTCTCTCTGCTCACTTCTCTCTTTTATATCTCATTATATCACATTACATTTTGTTGATACCTCTCTTTTAATCAATATAGTTAATTTATAAACTTTCCCCTCCCTCTTTCCATACTTCCCTTCCCCTGTAATTTATTTATTGAAGAAATTAGGTCATTTTTCCTATGGAGTTTCCCAAGTTTTGAATCTTGTTGACTGCATACTCATGGCAGCATTGTATATGTTCCCCTTTCCTTAACTGACAGATCTAGAGCAGGGCTGTCTGATAGAACTTTCTACACTGTTGGAAATTTTTGTATCTGTGCTGTTCAATATAGTAACCACCGGTCACATGTGGCTAGTAAGACTTGAAATGCAACTAGTGCAACTGAGAAACTGAATTTTTAATTTTAATTAATTTTATTAAAAAACTAGTTGCTGGAGGCAGAGCCAAGATGGCAGAGTAGTCAGACACTTCCTGTGGTCCCTCTTACAACAAAGATGCAAAAAAAAAAACCAAGTGAATTGATTATATATGACAATCTAGGAGCCCTGAACATCAAAGGCAAAGTTGAGGAATCGGACCAAGTGACAGGTGGAGGGAGAGATGGTTCAGAATCAGTGAGGAGTCGTCAGACCTGACCTGGTGGGAACTGGCACCCTGCAGGCCAGATAGGCTGGTATGCACAGTGAGGAGAGCAGTGGCACTCGGGACACGTTTTCCACATCAGGAGAGACCGAGCAGCAGAGAATCTACTCAAGCATCCAGAATCAGTGAAAAGCAGCGCTCAATCAGCAAAAGATAAGTACACGCGTCTAACTTGCCATGCGGATCAAAAAACACTCCCTTTGGGAAAAACCTCTCTCCCCTTTACCTGCCTCCTCCCAACTCTGCACCAGGTCCTGGCCTGGCTTCAGCGACCACCATGTCCCCTGGGCTGGAAATAGGACTTGTTATGCACCCTGAGCCATTCTCTTGGCCTTGGAGAGGGAACAAATTAACAAACAGGGGAAAAAATAATCTGCAAGCTCCCCTAAGCCAGGAAATCAGAGTAGGCACAGCTCCTATGCTTAGGCACAGGCATAAGGGGTCCATGGACTTTGAATGCCTTTCACCCCTGCATAAACCTATGTGGGCCCATTTAAACAGCATAGGCCCTCACTAGCACAGTACAACAGGGTGTATACCTGAAGCCTAACTTCAACTATATCAGCTATATGGTGGAGTGACAGGTTCGTGACACTTGACACCACTCTGCCCATTAAACAGCCTCCTCACCTACCCACATCTGGGCTCCACCCACGCCACCTAGCCACTCGAGACGGGGTCCAAGAATAAGCGGCATCTCCCAGTCCTTACAGTCAACAGCATTGGATGCCCATAGTCCAGCTGCAAAACCCACTCACCTATGTACTCTAGGGAACAGGGACATGTTTTCCTCCCAGACACTCAGGGGCAGCTGTCAGCCCCCGCCTTGATCAGCATGTGACCCCCTACTGAAGCCAGATACCTGTGCCTACTCCAATCACCCCTACCCACCTAGGACTGTAGGTGAGAGCCTGCACCACACATGTGGTAACTGACTACCTGGATGCCTGAGCTGAATCCATACAAGAAAGTAAATTGACTCCTAGGCTCACATACCTTGCAACAGATCTAACCACCTGGTGACAGGATGTAAGAGCTTCAAAGGTGCCAATAATCAAACTAGCTCACATGAACAGCCTATTTGGGCATATCAAAACAAAATAAAACAAAACAAGAAGCTAGGACACAGTAAGCAAACATAAAATAAATATAATAATTTATTGATGGCTCAGCGACAACAGTCAATGCCAAATTACATAAAGAGGCAGACCATGATGGCTTCAGCAAGTGACTAAAACATAGAATCAAGAAATCTTCTGGAGGAAGAGAACTTCTTGGAATTACCAGAGGTAGAATACAAAAGATTAATATACAGAACTCTTCAAGAGATCAGGAAGATTATTCAAAATGCAGAATAAGCCAAGGAACACATAGACAAAGCAATAGAGGAACTTAAAAAGATTATAGAAGAGCATAATGACAAATTTAACAAGATGCAAGAATCCATAGAGAGACAGCAAACAGAAATCCAGAAGATTAACAATAAAATTTCAGAATTAGACAACTCAATAGAAAGTCATAGGAATAGAATTGAGGCAATGGAAGTCAGAATTAGTGAGACTGAAGATAAAGAACATATTTGAGGAAAAATCAGATAAAAGAATTTTGAAAAAAGAATAAATCCAAAGAATTATGTGGGACTCTATCAAAAGGAATAACCCACGAGTACTGGAGTACAAAAACAGGGGGGATAACAGAAAATACAGAGAGAATTGTTAAAGATTTGTTGGCAGAAAACTTCCTTGATATTGTGAAAGATGAGAAGATATTTATCCAAGAAGCTCATCAAACCCCACACAAGGTAGATCCCAAAAGAAAGTCACCAAGACATATTATAATCAAACT
>NW_004444010.1:7038846-7042398 GCF_000243295.1 Trichechus manatus latirostris
CAATCAGACTAAGCTTGGACTACTCAGCAGAATCCATGCAGGCAAGAAGGCAAAGTATATATAAAGCCTTGAAGGAAAACAATTGCCAGCCAAGAATTATATATCCAGCAAAATTGTCTCTCAAATATGATGGCGAAATTAGGGCATTTCCAGATAAACAGAAGTTTAGGGAATTTGCAAAAACCAAGCCAAAATTACAAGAAGTACTAAAGGGAGTCCTCCAGTTAGAAAATTAATAACATCAGATAACAACCCAAGACTAGAACACAGGACAGAGCAACCAGATATCAATCCACATATGGAAGTCACAAAAATAAATCAAAGCTAAAACGCTGAAAATAGGGAAACAGAGACATCAACATGTAAAAGATGACAATATTAAAACAAAAAAGAAGGACTAAAAAATGTAGACAGATTTTTCATATGGAGAGGAAGTCAAGGCAATATAAATAAATAAAAGATTTGTTTAAATTTAGAAAAATAGGGGAAAATATTAAAGTAACCACAAAGGAAACTAAAAATCCTACACATCAAAATAAAAACAAGAAAAACATAAAGACTCAGAGAATACAAAATCAACAACAAATGAAAAAGATGAAAAGAAAATACATAAAGAAAAACAATTCAGCACAGAAAATTGAGTGGAACAAAGAAACTGTCAACAACACAAAAAAAGACATCAAAATGACAGCACTAAACTCACACCTATCAATAATTATGCTGAGTGTAAATAGACTAAATGGACCAATAAAGAGACAGACAGTGGCGGAATGGATAAAAAAAACACAATCTTTCTGTATGCTACCTAAATGAGACACATCCAAGACTTAAAGACACAAACAAACTAAAAGTCAAAGGTTGGGAAAAATATATATCAAGCAAACAACAATCAAAAAAAGAGCAAGAGTGGAAATATTAATCTCTGACAAAATAGACATTAAAGAAAAATCCACCACAAAGGATAAGGAAGGACACTATGTAACGATTGAAGGGTCAACAGACCAGGAGGACATAACTATTATAAACATTTATGCGCCCAACGACAAAGCTCCAAAATACATAAAACAAACTAACGGCATTGAAAAAAGAGATAGCTCCATGATAATAGGAGGAGACTTCAACACACCACTTTCGGTGACAGACAGAACATCCAGAAAGAAGCTCAATAAAGACACAGAAAGTCCAAATGCCACAATCAACCAACTTGATCTCATAGACATATATAGAACACTCCACCCAACAGCAGCCAAGTATACTTTCTTTTCCAATGCATATGGAACATTCTCCAGAATAGACCACGTATTAGGCCATAAAGCAATTCTTAACAAAATCCAAAGCATCAAAATATTACAAAGCATCTTTTCTGACCATAAAGCCATAAAAGTAGAAATCAATAACAGAAAAAGCAAGGAAAAAAATCAAATGCATAGAAACTGAACAACACCTTGCTCAAAAACTACTGGGTTATAGAAGAAATTAAGGACGGAATGAAGAAATTCAGAGAATCAAATGAGAAGGAAAACACATCCTACCAGAACCTTTGGGACACAGCAAAAGCAGCGCTCAAAGGTCAATTTATTATAATAAATGCACACATCCAAAAAGAAGAAAGGACCAAAATCAAAACATTAACTCTACAACTGGAACCAAGAGAAAAAGGGCAGCAAAAGAAGCCCTCAAGTACCAGAAGAAAGTCAATAATAAAAATTAGAGCAGAATTAAATGAAATAGAGAATAAATTGAAAGAGTTAACAAGACCAAAACCTGGTTCTTTGAAAAGATCAATAAAATCAAAAAACCACTGGCCAAACTGACAAAAGAAAAACAAGAGAGGAAGCAAATAACCCAGACAAGAAATGAGATGGGCAATATCACAACAGACCCAATCAAAATTAAAAAAATCATAACAGAATACTATGAAAAATAGTACTCTAACAAATATGAAAACCTAGAGGAAATGGACAAATTTCTAGAAACATATTACCTACCTAAACTAACAGAAACAGAGGTAGAACAACTAAATAAACTTGTAACAAAGGAAGAGATTGAAGAAGTAATTTAAAAACTTCCAACTAAAAAAAGCCCTGGCCTTGATGGTTTCACAGGAGAATTCCACCAAACTTTCAGAGAAGAGTTAACACCACTACTACTAAGGTATTTCAGAGCACAGAAAAGGGTGGTATACTTCCAAACTCATTCTATGAAGCCAGCATAACCCTGATACTAAAACCAGGTAAAGACACCCACAAAAAAAGAAATTACAGACCAATGTCCCTCATAAACATAGATGTAAAAATCCTCAACAAAATTCTAGCCAATAGGATGCAACAACATATCAAAAAAAACATTCACCATGACCAAGTGAGATTTATACCAGGTATGCAGGGATGGTTCAACATTAGAAAAACAATCAATGTAATCCATCGCATAAATAAAACAAAAGATAACAACCACATGATCTTATCGATTGATGCAGAAAAGGCATTTGACAAAGTCCAACACCTATTTATGATAAAAACTTTCAGCAAAATAGGAATAGAAGGGAAATTCCTCAACATAATAAGGGCATCTATACAAACCAATACCAACATCATCCTAAATGGAGAGTCTGAAAGCATTCACTTTGAAACGGGAACTAGACAAGGATGCCCTTTATCACCACTGTTATTCAACATTGTGCTGGAGATCCTAGCCAGAGCAATTAGGCTAGAAAAAGAAATAATGGGCATCCAAACTGGTAAGGAAGAAGTAAAAGTTTCTCTATTTACAGATAATATGATCTTATACACAGAAAACCCCAAAAAATCCACAAGAAAACTACTGGCACTAACAGAAGATTTCAGCAAAGTATCAGGATACAAGATAAATACACAAAAATCAGTTGGATTCCTCTATACCAACAAAGAGAACTTCGAAGAAGCAATCACCAAATCAATACCATTTACAATAGCCCCCAAGAAAATAAAATACTTAGGAATAAATCTAACCAGAGACATAAAAGACCTATACAAAGAAGACTAAAAGCCACTACTGCAAGAAACCAAAAGGGACCTGCGTAAGTGGAAAAACATACCTTGCTCATGGATAGGAAGACTCAACATTGTGAAAATGTCAATTCTACCCAAAGCAATCTACCGATACAATGTAATCTGGATCCAAATTCCAATGGCATTTTTTAATGATATGGAGAAACAAATCACCAACTTCACATGGAAAAGGAAGAGACCCTGGATAAGTAAAGCATTACTGAAGAAGAACAAAGTGGGAGGCCTCACACTACCTGATTTCAGAACCTATTATACTGCCACAGTAGTCAAAACAGCCTGGTACTGGTACAACAATAGATACATAGACCAGTGGAACAGAATTGAGAATCCAGACGTAAATTCATCTACCTGTGAGCAGCTGATATTTGACAAAGGCCCAAAGTCCATTCAATAGGTAAAAGACAGTCTCTTTAAACAAATAGTGCTGGCATAACTGGATATCCATCTGCAAAAAACTGAAACAAGACCCATACCTCACACCATGCACAAAAACTAACTCAAAATG
>NW_004444010.1:7042498-7138318 GCF_000243295.1 Trichechus manatus latirostris
TAAATATAAAATCTAAAATGATACAGATCATGGAAGAAAAAATAGCGACAATGCTAGAAGCCCTAATACATGGCATAAACAGAATACAAAACATTATTAACAATACACAAACACCAGAAGAGAAACTAGATAATTGGGAGCTCCTAAAAATCAAACACTTATGCTCATCAAAAGACTTCACCAAAAGAGTAAAAAGATGACCTACAGACTGGGGAAAAAGTTTTGTCTATGACAAATCCAATCAGGGTCTAATCTCTAAAATCTACAAGATACTAAAAGACAAAATAACCCAATCAAAAAATGGGCAAAGGATTTGAACAGGCAGTTCACCAAAGAAGAAATTCAGGTGGCTAACAGACTCATGAGGAAATGCTCATGATCATTAGCCATCAGAGAAAGGCAAATTAAAACTACTATGACATACCATCTCACCCCAACAAGGCTAGCATTAATCCAAAAAACACTAATAAATGTTGGAGAGGTTGTGGAGAGACTAGAACACTTATACACTGTTGGTGGGAATATAAAATGGTGCAACCACTTTGGAAATCGATTTGGTGCTTCCTTAAAAAGCTAGAAATAGAAGTACCGTATGATCCAGCAATCTTGCTCCTTGAAATATAGCCTAGGGAAATAAGAGCCATTACACAAATAGATAATACGCACACCCATGTTCATTGCAGCACTGTTCACAATAGCAAAAAGATGGAAACAACCTAAGTGCCCATCAACAGATAAATGGATAAACAAATTATAGTATATTTACACAATGGAATACTATGCAACAATGAATCCATGAAACATCTCATAACATGGATGCATCTGGAAGGCATTATGCTGAGTGAATTTAGTCAGTCACAAAAGGACAAACATTGTATAAGACCACTATTATAAGAACTCAAGAAAAGGTTTGAACACAGTAGAAAACATTCTTTGATGCTTACGAGGGTGGGGAGGGAGGGAAAGGGGCATTCACTAACCATATTCACTAACTAGATAGTAGATAAAAATTATCCTAGGTGAAGGGAAGTACAACACACACTACAGGGGAAGTCAGAACAACTGGACTAAACCAAAAGCTAATAAGTTTCCTGAATACAACCAAACACTTCGAGAGACAGAGTAGCAGGGGTGGGGATCTGGGGACCATGGTTTCAGGGGACATCTAGGTCAATTGGCATAACAAAGTTTATTAAGAAAATGTTCTGCATCCCACTTTGGTGAGTGGCATCTGGAGTCTTAAAAGCTATCTAAGATGCATCAGTTGGTCCCAACCCACCTGGAGCAAAGGAGAACGAAAAACACCAAAGACACAAGGAAAATATTAGCCCAAGAGACAGAAAGGGCCACATAAACCAGAGACTCCATCAGCCTGAGACTAGAGGAACTAGATGGTACCTGGCTACCACCAATGCCTGCCCCGACAGAGAACACAGCAGAGAGTCTCTGATGAAACAGGAGAAAAGTGTGGTGCAGAACACAAATTCTAGTCGAAAGACCAGACTTAATGGTCTGACTGAGACTGGATGGACCCCAGAAGACATGGCCCCTGGAGTCTCTGTTAGCCCAAAACTAAAACTATTCCCCAGGCCAACTCTTCAGACAAAGATTAGACTGGACTATGGAACATAAAATAATACTCGTGAAGAGTGTGCTTCTTAGCTCAAGTAGATACATGAGTCTAAATGGGCAGCTTCTGTCCAGAGGCAAGATGAGAAGGCAGAGGGAGTCAGAAGTTGGTTGAATGGACACGGGAAATCAGGGGTGGAAAGAAGGAGTGCGCTGTCACAGTATAGGGAGAGCAACTAGGATCACATAACAATGTATGTATAAATTTTTGTATGAGAAACTAACTTGAACTGTGAAAAACTTTCACTTAAAGTACAATTAAAAAAAAACTAGTTGTTGTCAAGTTGACTCCAACTCATGATGACCCACATGTGTCAAAGTAGATCTGTACTCTATAGAGTTTTCAACAGCTGATTTTTTTTGAAGTAGATTGCCAGGCCTTTCTTCCAAGGCATCTCTGGGTGGACTCGAACCTCCAACCTTTTGGTTAGCGGCAAGTGAGTTGACCAATTGTGCCACCCATTGACTCCATCAAATCACACAGTCAAGTTTAACACCCAGTAGGTCAGAGATCAGTGGCTCCACTTGTCCAAGGGTAGCTCTTGACAGAATGTTGCTGATGTGGCCCTTAGGAGTGAAAAGTGTAGAAACTGGGGGGTTGCCATCTAACCTGTGAAGGGGTTCCAGGAGTCTGAGCAGGTACTGGCAACATCTACTACAGAAATAATATGACAGCCATTTTTCATACTGGTTACAAAGTCCATATAATGATGAGGAAAAATATTTATTATATACAAATTGTTTCCTACTTTTTCCACTATTGTATCAATATCAACAAAGTATTTTTTAAAAGCATAAAAACAAAAAGACTAGAAGGAAATATACCAAATATGCTACAGAAGTCGGTGTTCATTACACAAATGTTTACTGATCACTTACAAGATACAAGATAATGTTTGGGTAGTTTTGCTCCTTTTCTATATTCTCCAAATTTTCTTTTCTGGGGATATATTACTTTTACAATAAATAAAAGAAAGTTTTGGAAAAGGACACATTCTTTTTTGCAGGAATAAAGAGTTGGCTAAATGAGCTAAAGGGAAATGAGTGGAATGGAGAGAAGAATAATTATTATTTAAACGTAAAAAGTTAGAGCAATTTAGTTTTCCCTGTGCCTTGTATAATTACATACCACACCTTCAAATTTTCTTGTGCTTAAACTGTTTTAGCTGGGTGAGGCGGAACTGTTAGTTACGCTCGACATACATCTTCCTCTCTTTTCTGTAATAGTGGAATCCTGATTTTTTTGCTGGGCTCATGGCCTCTTGGAATAAGGTTTTACAGCTAGATGTGGTGAGGGAACTAACTTCTGGCCAGTGAAATAAAGCAGAAGTGAAGAGTGTGATTCCCAAAATATTCTTAAAGGGAGAAGGTGAATTCTTCCTTGTCTTGTTCTCTTTTGTATTGGCTGGAATGCAGACACGGTGACTGCAGCTTAAGTAGCCATCTCGGGCCATGAGGCAGAAAGAAGCACATGTTGAGAATGGCAGAGCAACAGAATAGAAGAAGACTAATACTATCGAACAGGGGTCATCGGCAAACCTTTTCTATAGAAAGCTAGATAAATATTTTCAGCTTTGGAGGCCATGCGGCCTTTGTCATCACTAGTCAACACTACTAGCGTGGAAATAGTCATAAACAATACGTAAATAAATGAGTGTGGCTATGTTCCAATAAACTTTATTTATGGACATTAAAATTTGAATTTCTTATAATTGTCATGTGTCACAAAACATTCTTCTTCTTCTTTTTTTTTTTTTTTTCCAACCATGAAACAAAGAAATGTAGAAACAGCTCACAAGTCATACAAAACCAGGCAGTGGGCCAGATTTGGTACAGGCCACTAACAAAGGAGACATACTTCTATGCTGATTCTGCATGATGGAGTTTTCTGTTGACTCACCAGAACTAAATCCTCATTTACAGTAAGTAGATGCTGCAGTTCCTGCTTCCCTTAGGAATCTTTTATCAACTCTTCCTGGCTTCTGTGGTTTGCTTCTAAGAACTCAAACTTCCAACTCTTTGACGGTTGCCCTAGGGCTACTGGAGCTCATAGAGGTGAAAAGTTGGAAACCCAAAAACAGAACTTGTTGCTGTGGAGTAGATTTCAACTCAGAGTGACCCTATAGCGACCCTATAGGACAGATTATAACTGCCCCATAGGGTTTCCAAGGAGCAGCCTGTGGATTCAAACTGCCAACCTTTTGGTTAGCAGCCGGGCTTTTAACCACTGTGCCACCAGGGCTCCAGAAAGTTGGAAGTGCCTGAAAATTCCTATCTTCTCTGGATAGCCTTTGGAGTCTGGATGGTGCAAATGGTTAACACATTTGGCTACTAACCAAAGATTGGAGGTTCAAGTTCACCTAGAGGTGCCTCAGAAGAAAGGCCTGACATTCTACTTTGGAAAAATCAGCCATTGAAAACCCTATGGGGGGCAGTTCTACTCTGACATTCATGGGGTTGCTATGAGTCAGAGTTAACTTGACAGCAACTGGCGATTTTTAAGCAGAGCAGCTCTTAGTCAGTGATTCACTGGGGTAAGACCCTGAAGCCCAGCTCCCTTGGTTTGAGTCTGGACAAACCCTAAGGCAGAAACTATATTCCAGAGCTCCCCTAAAGGATCAGGAGGAAGCTTCCCTCCTCAAGACTTTGTCTGACATCACACTTCTGCTCGCCGAGCATGTTAACCATTTACACCACCCAAGGACTCCTATAAAGCACTACTACCTATCAAGAATTTCACGTGTACAAGTCACTGTGCTATTATTATCCGCAGCCTGATTTCATTAAGGAGAAGAAGTAGTGGAAAGATTCCAAACATCACTCAGACACCTTTGCCTTGAAAATAAATGTGACAGTGGTGCCAATTCCCAGAAGACCTTTTAGGAATAATTGCTTGGTTCTTTCCTTTGTTGTGGAATTCAACCTTCATGGATCAGCTTGTTAAAAATCAGCCTCTACCGTACCAAAGAAACACCAGGGAAAATGAGCTGTCCTATTGCTGCTGAAAGTAGGGAGAATGCGTGTCCTCTACACATTCCTTGCTATGTATAACCCAAGTAGTTTCCCATTTTAACTACAGCATCACCCAATTAATGCATTGTAGGTAACCGGGGCGCATTAGGTTTTAACCTGACAGTGTTGCTGGATTTCTTCTAGGAGCTCTCGGTGGAGACTGAGCTTACAATAGCAGAGTTCCTATATGAAACAGGCAGGCTGTAAGAACTCAAACGGAAAACAAATCCCTTCTGCTCAGGCCACAGAAACCTGGTTGCTCTGCTCGGGGAGGGAGGAGAAAGAAGAAAGGGGAAACCACACGCTCCAAGGGACTCAATAAATACAGCCTGCCTGACTCACCAACTGGTCTGACCGAATGAAAACTCCCCCTATTTAACTTTTTAATAAAAGATCAATAGAAGGATTGTATTTCCATGAGCTACAGAGTTCTTATTTAGTGTCGTAGAATTCTTTTTTTTTAATTCAAACTTTTTTTGGCCACATTCAGCAATTGCTATCAGATGCTGAATGTCTGTGGTCACATACTCAGCTTCCTGTTTATAATCACACTCTGTTTTCAGGGAGTCAGCAGTTTCTTTTCTACAGAGAACTATAACTGGCCTATGGCAAGGCCTAGGAGGTCATACACGCTTTGTGAATGGGCTAGTGTGCACCGGGCCTCTCTTCGCCAGCTCATGGTTTGTGTGAACAGGTACTCAGTGTCCATGAGGTAGACAAACTAAAAATCATTCAGCCCAGGGAGTTTGGTGGTTTCTCCTCTGGCTTTGAGGGCAGGCCATGGTTCACCTTTAGCCCTTCACTCATGCCCCTTGGTACCATTACTTAAACATCTAACCTACCAACATACCAGCCCACTATCATCCTCAGTGGCCTAGGTACTAGCTGAGTTGACACTTTAAAGGCATCTGAGTTTCTGCACTTTTCCAGCCTCTGCTGCCCCTTTGGGACCTGGAAGTAGCTTCTCTTTCTCTCCCAATCTCTTGTAAGCCAACTCCACTTCTTCAGAATTCAGTTTATTCTGCATCTCTTCCTTGAAAAAGGCTTTCCTGATCTCCAAGACCTGGGTTGGGCATTCCCTCAACATTGTGGTCTTCTCCTTTATAACATTGATCACGCTGTATTTTAGTGACTATTTAAGTGTAAGTATGTTTTCCCCACAAGCTGTGGCCACATGAGGGCAGGAATTAGGCTCAATGTATCTGGGTCCCCCAGCACTTAGCAACCAAAAAAACCGAACCCATTGCTGTTGGGTCAGTTCCAACTCATAGAGACCCCATACGGTTTTCAAGGCTGTAAATCTTTATGGAAGCCAGCTGTCACATCTCTCCTCCATGGAGCCACTTGTGGTTTTGAACCACCAACCTTTTGGTTAGCAGTCAACAGCTTTAACCACCGCACCACCAGGGCTCCTTGTGCTTAAGAATGGTAGGTGCTTAATAAATGTTTGCTGAACTAGCAAATGGGTGACACCTGCTATTTGATAACTTGTCTCAGACTCTGTTCTTAATGGTTGAGAACACGGGTTCTGGGTTTGAATCCCAGCTTCACCACTTACAGCTATGTGACCTTGGGCAAGCTGCTTAACCTCTGCACCTGAGTGTTCTCATCTGTAAAATGGGGCTAATGAGGATACCCATCTCACAGGGCTGTGTGAGGATCCAATGAGTTATATGCTTAAGGGACCCAGAACAGAACCTGGCACATTATCATTGTTATCAATACTGTTTGTTCCAAGGATGCAATTAGATACTCTCTGCCAGTGAGATGTTGAAGGGAGGGAGGGAGGGAAGAAAGGAAGGAAGGAAGGAAGGAAGGAAGGGTGGGTGCAGAATCTCAGCTGACCCCTTGGCATTATTTCTGCTCCCCTCTGGGTAACATTTTAACATTTGCCTTCACTGCTTTTGTTTTCTAACATAGAAGAATGTCCAGGGGTGGATTAACCAGTAAGCACGGTATGTACCAGTTTACATTAAAGTACGCACAGGCTTAATTGTGCTTACTTACTAATCTATAGTGCACAATTTCACCTGAAACCCTGGTGAAATGGTGCACTAAAATCTAGTAAGTAAGCACAATTCAGCCTGTGTTCACCTCGCGTATTGGGTAATCCATCCCTGGGAATGGCTTAGAGGGACACAGTGCCTTCCCTCCAACCTGCTGGTCTCCCTCCCTAATGGCTGATGTTCTAACTTGAACCAGACACACTGTGTGGAGTGATAGAAAGTGAAGGGCAAAGCTGGTATCTAGTCGGGACTCTGCCCTTGACCCCTAGCAGCTCCCTTCTATACTTTCATATCTGTTTCTTCCAGAATTGTCTGTAGTCAAGTCTGGCTTTTCTCACCAACTGGCTTTCTTCAGCTGATTCCAGTCTGGATTTACTCACTCACTCACTCATTCACTCACTCACCACGTAATCGCACTCTCTCCAACAAAATAGCAGCCGCCAAGTTACCTCCGTGTCACTCAGGTCCAGAGACGTTTTCAGTCACGGCTTCCTGACCTGCCAGGAGCATCAGAGAGTGCTGGCCACACCTTCCCTCTCAGGACATTCTCCTCCCTTGGTTTCCATGACTCAGCATTCCCTCGTTTTTTCTCCTACCTCTTCTCTGTCTCCTTTACAGGTTTATCCTTTCTTATCCAGTCAGTAGTAAGTGCGTCAATTCTTTCCTCCTCTTCATGCTCTCTCCTAGGAAATCTCATTCATGCCCTTGGGCAGATGATTCCCAAGTACCCTCCTCCTAAGGGGTTTTATACTTGCTCTTCCCTCTGCCATGGAGTCCCTGGGTGATACAAACAGTTAATGTGTTCATCTGCTAACTGAAAGGTTGGAGGTTTGAGACCACCCAGAGGATCATTGGAAGAAAGTCCTGGTGGTCTACTTTCAACAACAACAACAACAAAAAACAGCCATTGAAAACCCTATGGAGTACAACTCTACTCTGACACACATGGGGTTGCCGTGACTCAGGGCTGATGGCAACTGGGTTTTGCTTCTTCTCTCTGTTTTGAATGTATCTCATTTCTTTCAGGTCGCTGTTCAAATGTTACCTTGTCTGAGAGAACTTCCCTGACCACCATAACTAAAATAACCTCTTACATATTCTCATCCTCTATCCCAGTTTAAAAAAAAAACAGTTATGGTAGAGTTGAATCTGATTCATGGCCACCCCATGTGTGTGTCAGAGTAGAACTGTACTCCATATGGTTTTCAATGACTGATTTTTCAGAAGTAGATTGTCAGACCTTTCTTCTGAAGCACCTCTGGGTGGATGAGAACCTGCAACCTTTTGGTTAGCAGCCAACACACTAACCATTTGGACCACCCAAGGACTTCTATCCCACTTACCTTGCTTTTTTTTTATTTTTAGAACACTTCACCACCTAGAATAATCTATATTTATTTATTATCTATCCCTACTAAAGGGTAAGCCCTGTGAGACTTTGTGGCAGATACACTGAAATCTGTGAGAGCTGAAACTCTACGGGACTGCTTTGTTTTTTGGAGTCTCCCAAGTTTTCCACCTTTGACAGGGTGCAGTCACCATTTTTCCACCACTCTCTATTTTGTGGAAAATATTTGAATTTTCCTTCTCCGACAGGTTTCCGCCTTACACATTTTCTGGCTTTTGCAAGTTGCACTGTATTACTCCAGGTACTGGAGACATGGTAGTTAACAAAACATTTTAAAGTATTAATGCATATTTACGAAAATGTATGGATGGAATTTAGGTTTCCAGCCAGAAATCTCCCCTGAGCTCCAAGCAATAAATTCAGCTACTGGCTTGACAGTTTCTCCTACATGTCTCAAAGGCATCTCAAACTCTACCTTTCTAGACTAGTGCTGTACAATAAAGCTTTCTATGATGATGGAAATATTCTGCATCTGCACTGTCCAGTATGGTAGCCACCAACCATATGTGACTATTGAGCACTTCAAATGTGGCAAGTTCGACTGAGGAACTGAATTTTTAATTTTATTCAGTTTTAATTACATTAAATAGCTGCTTGTGGCAAGGAACTACTATATTGGGCAGCATAATTCTAGACTAAACTCATGATTCTCCTCCCCAAACCTGGTCCAGTGTTCCTTATCTTAGTGAATGGCACTACCATCAACTCAGACAAGAAAGCAAAACGCCAGGAGTCATTCTTGACTAGCTCCTTTTCCTGTACCAACCATAGCCAATCCATCACCAAGTCTTACCGATTTTGCCTCCTAGATTTTTTTTCATCACCACCACCACCCTACAGGAAAACACATCATCTCTCATATTAACTATTTCCAAAGCCTCTGAACGGATTTACCCACTCCACTTTCCCTTCCTCCAATCCATTCTCCATATTCTACCAGAGTGACTCAGAATGCATGGAGTATACCTGATCATATTACCACCAGCCCCTTCACATCTCCCCTACTCTAAATATTCTTTAACAGATGGATACTTTGGGTGGCCTGCCAGTGAGTCCTGGCAACCTTTCCTGCAGGCTCCTCCCTACTCTCTGGGCTCCAGCCACAAGGGCCTTATCTCCATCCTGCATTTGGGCCATTCTCCCTCTAACCAAAGGGCTTTATATATGGCCATCCTTCTGCAAGGAATGGCCTTGGCCAAAACCACAATCCTTTGCTGAATCAGTCCCTATTTATCATCCTTCAGATCTCGTCTGTACTGCTACTTCTTCAAATCCCTATTACATGCTTTTATACACCATGTACCACTCCTCAGCAATTTAGTACTCATCTGAGTCATCAGCTAATTAATGTCTGTCTTTCCCACTGGACAGTAAGATTTCTGGAGCAGGGATCTCTTATATTTTGATTACCACTTAGCAGATCAGCTGCTAACCAAAAGGTCAGCAGTTCGAATCCACCAACCACTCCTTGGAAACAGTATGGGGCAGTTCTATGCTGTCCTATAGGGTCGTTATAGTCAGAATTGACTCGATAGGAATGGATTTTTTGGTACGGGTTAGCAGTATATGGCTAATATTAGAAGCACCGTAAATATTTGTTGAGTGAATATGTAGCTAGATATTCTTTTGAGATAATAACGAAGTTCTCTTTAGCACATGTTTTCCTGTTGTCCCACTGAGTCAATGAGAATTGATGTAGCTTCGAACAGAAGAGTCAATTGTCTTTCTCAACAAATGTTTTAAATTTATAGCAAACACAAGTGGTGCTTGAAAGGAAAAATGTTTTTTCAATCTAAAAGCTTAGCTTTGAATAGCAAGGCCCATTTTCGCATTAATATTGCTGTGCAATAAACCACCCCGAACTTATTGGCATAAAACAATAACCATTATATTACTTATGGACCCTGTGGGACAACAATTTGGAAAGGGCACCATGGGGACTATTCATCTCTGCTCCACAATGTCTGGGGCCTTAATTTGGATAACTCAAAGGCTGGAGGTGACTCCATGACTGAGGACTGGAATCATCTGAAAGTGTGTTTACTCACATGTCTGGCACTGGAGTTGGGAAGACTTGAGGACCAGAGCACCTACACATGGACTCTCCATGTGGCTTGGCTTCCTCACGGCATGGCAGCCTCATCACAGTAGTTGTGATGATTAAGGCTGTCTGTCAACTTGGTTGGGCCATGATTCTCAGTGGTTTGGCACTTATGATGTAGTTTGGCAGTCATATAATGATGCAAACACCTCCATCATGAGATCTGATATAATGTGGTCACCTCCATGATGAGATCTGCTGTGAGTAGCCAGTTAGTTGAAAGGGAACCTCCTTGAGGGTGTGAGCTGCATCCAATATAGGTGGATTTTCTGGCAAGGCTCGCTGGCTTTTGCTTGCTCTGGATCCTGTGGCTGGTTCTTGTTCATCTGATCTCCGGTTCTTGGGACTTGAGCTAGCAGCTTACCTGCCAATCTTGGGATTCATCAGCCTCCGTGATCTGGATCTTGGGTTCACCAGCCCCTGTAGCTGCGTGAGTCAGGAGAAGCCTTCAGCCTGACCCACGGATTTGGGACTTTCCAGCCTCTACAACCGCATGAGCCATTTCCTTGTTATATATTTCTCTCTCTCTCTGGATATATATGGACATTTCACTGGTTTTGCTTCTCTAGAGAAGCCAGCCTAAGGCAGTCATCTTCTTACATAACAGCTCAGGATTTCAAGGACATGCGTTCCAGTATGCAAAGTAGAAGTAGTGTCACCTTTTATGACCTAGTTTTAGAAGCTATTCAGTGTCACTTCAATCTATTAGTCAAAGTAATCACTGGCCAGTCAAGATCCAAAGGGAGAAAATTTAGGCTCCACCTTTTGATGGGGAAGCAGAAAGACCACATCATAGAAGGGCATGTGAAGTGAGAGATAATGTAACCATTTTGGAAAATACAATCTGTTGCTACCCAGAACCTGAAGAAAAGAGCATAAAGTTTACAGATAAACAATAGGCTGAAAGAGCCTAGATCAGGAGCAGATTTCTGCCTTTCTGAGAGAAGCTTCACAATTAGAGGAAGAGAGTTAGAAAGTCAGCGCTTGTGTGGTTCCCTGAGAAAGGTGGTGAGAGCCTTGCTGTCTTCCTGAGTTAAAACCCTGGCACGAAGGTGAGGGAAAGAAACCCAGGATAGGTGTACGAGTAAGCCAAAGTAGAGGTGACCTAGACCTTGCTGCCTGGATGTAGTTCAGGAGATGCTAGTCCCATAGAGAAGGTCCTTGACCCTATGGTGCCAGAGTGGTAGAATAAGAAACACTGATGAAGCATCTAGGGAGATGGGACTGAGGGAAGCCACAGAAAATCCCTCACACCCAGCAAGGTTGGTGAGAGCATCCAAGAGTTCTCTTGAGAAGTGTCTCCTAGGATCAGGAAAAAGAGGATGCAGGGTGTATGAATCAACCCTGAACCAAAGATGTTGGCATTAGCTCAGTGATAATTCCTAGTTTTAGTGCTCTTAACTGTGTTTTTTGCAGCAACAATACTATTTCAAGGTTTATTATTTTCAAATTAATATTTGATGTTTTAAAGTTACAAATTAAAGAACTTAGTTCTACCTTAAGCTTTTAAGTACAGCTTTTAAATAAAGTTTTCTAGTCTTGTAAATATTTAAATAATTACCATACCAGGGCCAGGGTGATCTGGCCATGACCAGGAGACGCTAGTGGAATATATTTAACTCTACTTATAGTTGTTGTGTAATGGGCAATGTAACTTTAAGGAGATGGCCTCTACCATCTAAGGTTTATTAGTCGCTGTTGAGTCAGCTCCAACTCATGGCAACCCCTTGTACAACAGGATGAAATGTTGCCCAGTACTGTTTCATCTTAGCAATCTTTGGTATGCTTGAGTCCATTGTTGCAGCCGCTGTGTATTTTGAGTGCCTTCTAACCTAGAGGCTCATCTTCTAGCACTATGTAGGACAATATTCTGTTGTGATCCATAGAGTTTTCATTGGCTAGTTTTTGGAAGGATTTCTCCAGGCCTTTCTTCCTAGTATGTCTTAGTCTAGAAGCACCACTGAAACCTGTCCACCGTGGGTGATACTGCTGATATTTGAAATACCAGCAGCATAGCTTCCAGCATCACAGCTATACGCAAACCATGACAGTATGACACACTGACTGATGGGGGGTGGACCCTCTAAGGTTAAGTTATAAATTTCTTAATTCTTCTGTCTGCTCAAAAAGACTGAGACTCACACTCAGGCTGATGACTTGATTTAAAACAAAAACCAACCCACTTTCATTGAGTCAATTCTAACTGATGGCAACCCCATGTGTTACGAGCAGAACTGCTTCATAGGGTTTTCTTAACTGTAACCTTTACAGAAGCAAAACGACAGGTCTTTATTCTGTGGTGCCACTGGGTGGGTTCAAACCACCAACCTTTTGGTTAGTAGCAAAGAACAAATCATTTGCACTACGCAGGGACCTATATCAATTGATTAAGGCCCTGTGAAAAAGACATTTATGTATCTAAAGAGCCAAGGAAATGCAAAATTGAAAGATGAACCTGCGTTCTTCCATATCCATAAGTTCTCCAGTCCACAGAATATTAAAATGCTCTCTGGTTGAATTTTGAATAGCCCTCTTGGCTTTTCTGATTAGTAGTCATTCCTTGCAAGTTATGCCACTGACATACAAATCTGATGAGATCTATCTCTGTCCGTGTTCGTCTCTACCGAGGACCATCATGGATCCAACAGCCCTGACCCAGACCTCTGCTGACCTCTCCCTGAGCTGTTGTGTGAAATACCAAAAGACATCTCTTCTTCCATGCTGAAGCAGCCCCAAGATAAGGCTCTTTTTTGGTGATATGAGCAGAAGAAAAGAAATTCAGCCTTCACTTACCTCCAGATCCAGGCAAGTTCTCCCTCCACCTCCCACTTCAATTCCAGAACAGAAGATGAGACACCCAGGCACTTGGCCACCCTTGCATAGAAGGGAAGGAGAAAAGACAGAAGGACAACCCTGAATTAATTACTTACCTAAACAAGACAGAAAATCTGTAAGTGCCAAGTTACCCTGATTGGGGAAGATAAGACTTCTTTTACAGAGTAAAATATCTGAGCTCAAAAGCCAGACTAAATTATAGAGAAATAAAGAACATCTTTGCGCACCCACCACAATAAAGACATCAACGTCACACTTCTCAGCCTGTCTGGGCCTCTGTTTCCACATCTGTGAAATGGGACTTTCTCTAGACCAGTACTTCTCAAATGACATTGCACATAGGAATTACCTGGGAATATTGTTAAAATACAGGTTTTTTTCAGTGGTATTAAGACAGGTTCTAGCTTCTGCATTTCTAAAAATTTCCTGGTTGCTGCTAAAGCTACCAGCCCTTGGACCACATTTCGAGTAGCAAAGGAATGGGATGATTCTAATCTCTGTTATTTTATGGTAATAAATTATCTGGGGTGAGCAATCACTTTATTTTCTTATGCTGAGGACCTGCCCTATAAAGCTAGAAATATCTTTTTATTTAAGCACCATATTTAAGAGTCATGAACCAGAAAAGTTTATATATCTTAGAAGAAGAGGGTCCACCTCTCCCTTCACTCCACTCCCCTTTGGCCTCCCATTCTCTGCAACCCCAATCCTGCATTGTTTTTACCTCCTTACATTTCATGATATCTGCAGCAAAGAGGGAAAAATATGACAACACTACAGGAAGCAAAACTGAATGACTGAGAGAAACTTGGGAAATAAAAACATCAAAGAAATGCAGCTCTACCTGAGAAATATGTCATGGGGAGGGTAAAAATATGCTTTTCATAAACTTTAAATGAGTGCGTATGAGGATGGTTGAGGGGATTGATGAGTATTTTGGTGAAAACTGAGTAGATGATATAACATCATTTTAAACACTAAGGCCACATATTCTGTTGACCAGTTCAGAAAATACGTTTTGATCCAAAATATTTGAAATAGAGATTGTCTTAGAAAATCCACGGCAAAAGGTCTTTGCAATGTTAGTTTTGTAAAAGTTGTCACTCCACTTCCCCTGGGGGAGGGGAGAAATATATGTACTGTATATACATACAGACATGTACACACACTATATACACACACAGATACACTACACACATATATATATTGTCTCAGTTACTAAGTGCTGCTGTAACATTAATACCACAAGTGGATGCCCTTAAATAACAGAAATTTATTTGCTCACAGTTCAGGAAGCTAAAAGTTTGAATCAGGGCATGGCTCTAGGAAGAGGTCCTTCTTTGTCTATTTCAGCTTCTAGTAACTATATTAATGCTTGAAGTTCCTGGGCTTTCATATATATCTGTCTCCATCATCTGTCTTCCTCTTCCTGCTGTGTGTATCTCTGTGTCTATTCTGCTCTTTTTATAACTTAGAAGTGATTAGGTATAGAACCCCACCCTACTCTGGTGTGAACTCATTAACATAACAAAACAAAACTCTTATTTCCAAACAGGGTCCTATTTACAGGTATGGGGGTTAGGATTTCAACACATATTTTGGGGGGACAAAATTCAACCCATACCGTATGTACAGACACACATACACAATGAACTACATATATAAATATATATATGTATATATATATATTTTTTTAAACTGGCGAGACATTTAAAAGAGTGACCAAGATGTCCTTTAATAGAAGCTTCACTTCCTTCTTCACTACATTATTAAGTCTCTTTTTAGTTCCCTTCTCTACTGCTCACCCTGAGTGACCCTGTGTGTTATGATACGCCCCAGGCGTCTTTAGGTTAACTTCACTTTGGTTGATGTTCCCTGAAAGTCTAAGCAGTTGGAGTAAGGCAAACAGCAGGCACTGCTAGTGCTGGTGGACCTCGACCTTCTCTTCTCCTCCTCCGAAGTTTTTTATGGGACCCTGGGCCAGGGCTTGGGATTAGAGCTCCCAGGCTGGGGGTGTCTGGTGGGAATCACCCTGTGTCCCTAAGATCAGAGCTGCTTCTGCTCAATGAATGTCAGATCAGAGGGTAAGTCACCTACTTTTCGGCAGTATGAACATTTACGTAGAGACTGTAAACAGATCCACCTAGTTTTATTACCTTTCCAAGGTTAAATGAATTTAGGCCTCTATTGCAGAGGGCAGCAGTCCCTAGTCTTCTGATGTGGCTCTTTAATGTTTTTCTTTAATTCCTCTGAAAAGAAATGAGAGTGGTTCTCCTCCAAGTTTCTGATTTTCCCTTCACAATTTTGTGAACCTCAAGAATTTCCTTGTGACAACAACAAGGGAAAACAATAACAATCTTGGATCTTAAAACACCCTTCTCTGAAATTAAAGGAACCTATTTTAGAGGTTCTTGTTTTTAGAAAGAAGTCCCTGATGCTCGACATTCTACTTGGTGAGTAGCGTCTGGGGCCTTAAAAGCTTGTGAGCAGCCATCTAAGATATTCCACTGGTCTCACCCCATCAGGAGCAAGGGAGAATGAAGAGAACAAGACACAAGGAAAAGATTAGTCCAAAGGACAAATGGACCACAACTACCGCGGCCTCCACCTGACTGAGTCCAGTACAACTAGATGGTGTCCGACTACCCCCCCACTGACTGCTCTGACAGGGATCACAATAGAGGGTCCCGGACGGAGCTAGAGAAAAATGTAGAACAAAATTCTAACTCACTAAAGAAGACCAGACTTACCGGCCTGACAGAGATTGAAGAGTCCCTTAGAGTATGGCCCCCAGACACCCTTTTAGCTCAGTAATGAAGTCACTCTCAAGGTTCACCCTTCAGCCAAAGATTAGACAGGCCCATAAAACAAAATGAGACTAAAGGGGCACACCAACCCAGGGGCAAGGACTAGAAGGCAGGGGGGACAGGAAAGCTGGGAATAGGAAACCCAAGGTCAAGAAGGGAGAGCGTTGACATGTTGTGGGGTTGGTAACCAAAGTCACAAAACAATATGTGTGCTAACTGTTTAGTGAGAAGCTGGTTTGTTCTGTACACCTTCGTCTGAAGTACAATAATTAAAAAAAAGAAAGGAAAAAAAAAAGAGAAATCAAACAAGGTATAGCATTGGGCAAGTCTGCTGCAAAAGACTTCTTTAAAGTGTTGAAAAGCAAAAATGTGAAAAAAAGAAGTCCCTGGGTGGTGCAAATGGTTAACACATTCAGCTGCTAACTGAAATGCTGGCAATTCAAGTCCACCCAGAGGTGCCCTGGAATAAAGGCCTGGTGATCTATTTCTGAAAAATTGGCATTGAAAACCCTATGGAGCACAGTTTTACTCAGTTTTAACATTGGGGTTATCGTGAGTCAGAGCTGACTTGATGGTAACTGATGAGATTTAGAAAACTAACCCTTCCTTCCTTCCCTTCCCTTCCTCACTCTTTCTGTCCCCCTCCCTCCCTCCCTCCTTCACACTACCACAGAGACAAGGGTTAACATCAGACCCTACGAGACATACAAAGACACATTTCCTTTACTGAACTGTAAACTACTTGAAGGACTGAGTTAAGACCCAAACACAAATGCCTTGAATTTAAACAGCGTAAGAGAATTTTTAATGAAATACTAAGAGATGTCGTAGAAGGGAGAGATACCAGCTGCTTTGGGACAATCTAGATTAGGGAGGTTCAGGGAAGACTCAAACTCCATGAACTTAGGTGCTTCACCTACTCTTTGAAGTTCTAGCTTCCAGTCCATAAATCATCCAGCCAGAGTCCTCCTGTTGGAAAAGAGAGACCTGAAGCTGATTTCACTGTGAGTACCCAACCTACCTCCTCAAAACAAGATGTGATGCCAGAGAAAAGCTAAAATTGCTATCAAGAGAAAGCAGGCAGTTATTTGGCATTCCTAGTGAAAGAAGGGCCCAAGCAAAAAAGTTAGCCCAAAAATCAAAGGATGCTCTTGCCTGGAGAATGGCAAATAGTTTGCTTTGGCTGGAGCATGGTGTGAAGCATGGGAATAAAGATGGGAAAGTACACAGTGGCCAGAGGATCTGGATGCCAGACTAGGACATCTGATGTAACAACTCGTCATTGTACCGACATAACCTATCTGGCTTCAGGAAGATTGATTTGGCAATGGATGGACTTGGTGGAACTGTTGGAAGGAATATCAGGTACAGGAAGTAAAGGATGTGCAAGGTAGATAGAACTTGGATACTGACTGAATGGGGGTAGTGGGGGAGATTTGAGAGGGAGGCAGTAAACACTGACTTCAAGGTGACAGGCCTGGACAGGACTTACTGTGTAACCAAGCAGGCTCGGCATTGCACAACTCTGGAAGCCCCATTCACATAGCTACAATATGAATGGTGCCCACTCCCAGCCATTGTACTGTGCAGGTGTTCTGAACCTAAGAGAATGGGAGGATGATAGTGCCACAAATGGAGACCAGAGCAGATAAGAAGAGAAATAAGCACTGGGGGAAGTGTGTATTGGCAGAAGGATGTATTAACAGAAGGAGAAAAAGAAAATGTTTATTTAGTTTTAGACAAATTGGAGAACGTTTCTACACTGATGATTGTCTTAGTTAATCTGGTGCTGCTGTAACAGAAATACCACAAGTGGGTGGCTTTAACAAACATAAATATATTTTCTCACAATTTAGGAGACTAGAAGTCCGAATTCAGGGCACCATCTCTAGGGGAAGGTTCTCTTTCTGTCAGCTCTGAGGGAAAATCCTTGTCTCCGTTTCTCTAGCCCAGGCATTCTTTGGTTCCTTGGTGATCTCCATGTGGCATCTTTCTTTCCCTCATTTGTACTTGCTTCTCTCTGCGCCCAATCTGTTCTTTTTGTATCTCAAAAGATATTAGACTTAAGACACACCCTATAACAATATGGCTTCATTAACACAACAAAGAAAACCCTTTTTCCTGATGGAATCACACCCACAGGTATAGTGGTTAGGATTCCAACACATATTTTGGGGGGGACACAATTCAATCCATAACAATGGTTATGAGAAGAAAAAGAGTTCATATCAAGAGCTGGAAGAAGGAACTTCCTGATGTGAAAGATGCTTTGCATCTGGGCCAGGCTCCCATCCCTCTCCCTTTTTCATCTCCCTTCTCCACAAACCTCTGGACACAGTACTGAATCACAGCACAGCTGACAAGAACACAAAGTTCAGAAACCCCAGAGACCAAGGGGAGCAGACAGCACTGATGGCAGCATGGGAGGCACATAGAGAAACAGGCTTGCCCACATGCTTGGGGAAAAAGAAACTCCTGGAGTTCAGAGACCACCTTATCCCCAAACGGTGACAACTGTACCATAGTAGAATGTCAGAAGTTATCATGATCCTTAACGTTCTATGGGTAAGCCTCAACTAGAGACCCTAAGCTGTGTTCATCTTCAGATTTAGAAAAGCCTGGACATGTCTGGAGTTCTCATATAAGTTCTTGTATGGTATTTGGATTGCTTTCTTCCCTCTTCTCTTTGCATGAGGGACAAGGACCTGATTGGGAATGACTCATATTATTTGGTTTAAGGGTAATATGCCAGGGTCAAGGGTAGAGAAGGAACTATTTTGAACATAGAGGAGTTGCTGTCATTCAGGTTGTCCCCAAAGACTAAGGCCCTTTGAACTCAGGCCTATATCCTGTAAAGAAGAGCCCTGGGGTTCAGATACTTGTAAGACAGCATGCGCAGTACTGGGCAGCACTGGGTGGCACTGTTTTCACCCCTACAGGCAGCACAAATGAGGCAGGATCCTGGGAGCACAGTGTTGGCATTTATTAAATGTTTAATAGAGAATATGCTTAAATAGATCTTGGCACATGGAAAGCCCTCAATTAAATATTGTCTTTTACTATCATTATTTTTTTTCAATCCTCATAATGACCCCATGTGGCAGGAGCCATTATTATCCTTATTACAGATGGCAGCAGGAGGTTAGATAACCTTCCCATGGTGATACATAGAGTGTGTGGCAGAGCCAAGATGCAAACCCCTATGCTCCTATCCACTAAGCTGTACTCCATGGAACTGACACAGCAGCCTGAACAGTGAGTTTTGTTCATCAACAGCATCAAATACTGGTGACACTATTGTGCGGAAATAACTTGCTAGAGGTAGGAGTACCAACCAGAGGCATCAGTGCCTACAGCAGAAGCAGAACAAAAATGCCAGAAGATGAACAGTGGATGAGCTCCAAGCACAATATGAGGTGCTCCCTGGGGGATTCCAGAACTAGTTAGAGAGGAAACCAGTGGGACTTGGAGATCAGGTATCTTGTATTAGTTAGGATTAAATTTAGCTGAGAGTATGAAAAACTCCAAAATAGCAATGGCTTAAGTCCAGCTAGAGGCTCCAAAGTTGACAGGGCAGCTCCGTGATCATCAGGGACCCGGGTTCTTTCTATCTTGTGGCTCCACCATCCTCGTCATGTAGCTTCCATCTTGTTGTGCGAGATGCTTGAGCTTCAGTTGTACATCTGCATTTCAGCCACAGGAAGATGACAAGGAAAAGAGAAGGGCACACTTTCTTCCTTCAATGACACTTCCCAGAATCTGCACACACCCTTCTACTTACATTACACTGGCCAGAATGTAGTTACATGGTCAAACCTAGCTTCCAGCAAGGCTGTGAAATGAAGTCTTTATTCTAGGTGGTCAAGGGGCCAGCTAAAAATCTAGGAAAAAATGGAAAAGAAGAGGACATGCGTAGTGGAGGAAATAGCCATCCTGCCATACAACCTGAACCAGGACCCCAACCTCCCTGAGTTCAAAGGTAATGCTTCTGTCCTGTGGTCTGCTCCAAGAAAGCGACTTGGCACTTCTCTGTCAGAAGCAAAAGTTCTCAGCTGCAGACCTAATGGGATGAGTCTTGAAAGGGTAACCAAGAAAAGTAATGTGGGCATCAAAAAATGTATTTCCATTGCTTAAATGTTCCTGTTGTTTTTAAACTTTCCTTTGAAAAAAGTTTAAAATTAATTTAGAGTTAAACACAAAATGAAACATCAGTCTATATTTTACAGTACATTAAATAGAAACTAGTCCCGTATCCTCCACCTTACTTTTGCTTTGTAGCTTCTGATTTTCCAAGGGAACTAAGAGAAATGGGTCATGTAAATTTTCAGGACTTATTTATTTGTTAAGGAAACCCTGGTGGCGTAGTGGTTAAGAGCTACGGCTGCTAACCAAAAGGTTGGCAGTTCTACTCTGTCCTACAGGGTCACTATGAGCTGGAATCGACTCAACAGCAAGGGGTTTTTTGGTTTATTTGTTTGTTAAAGACATGAATCATAGTTGTTAAACCAGGAAATGCTTATAAAACTGCAGTATTTAAAGGAAAGTGAGCACGTGAATGCAAATATTCAAAGACAGGTATGAAAACATTTCTGTTGGGAAGGTAAAATTTTGGGGGGAGGGAACTTTAAGATTTTTAGAGCTTTGCGTCAACCTCCAGGTAAACATTCTTTTGCCATAATCTCTTTTCTTCCCAAATGATAATCTCTCATCCTAATTTCAGGTTCGTGTTGTCCTGAACTATTTTTCCTTTTACCATCTTTTTCCCCAACACAGTACAGCCTGGTTTTGACACTATTTTCCAGATGCTCAATCTTAAAGCTATCTTTGAGCACCAAATCTTAATAACCATTCTCTATACCAACTCCTCCAAATAGTTAGCAAGGCCTATACAGTCTTCCGTGGTACCTACTTATATTCAATCCATTCCTGTGTTATCACCCAACAGAGTCCACTTTAAAACCCCACTGCTGTGGAGTCGATTCTGACTCATAGCAGCCCCATAGCGTTTCCAAGGCTGTAAATCTCTATGGAAGCAGACTGCCACATCTTTCTCCCAAGGAGCTGCTGGTGGTTTCAAGCCACCAAACTTTAGGTTAGCAGTCGATCGCTTTACCCACTATGCCACCAGGGCTCCTTAGAGTTCACTTTAGCCAGTAACAAATGCTATAATTTCCAAATTGGCTTTCTTCTTCTAGTTAGTTTCTTTTACCTGTCTATGCCCCTCCCCCCCCCACTCCCCATTTCATCATCTCTCTTGGGAAGAGAAAGCAACTGCAGGATTGAAACCTAGCTCAGATTTTTCTAGACAAAGACAGTGGAGGGACAAGAGCTTGAGAAATTTAGAGTGTGGGTAAAAGTGTGTTGGGTGAATCTAGGCTAGATTTAAGTGAGCCCCCTTCCCTCCCAAGAAAAAAGACAGTTGCCCTCGAATTGATTCTGACTCAGGGCGACCCCATGTATGTCAGAGTAGAACTGCCTTCCATAGGGTTTTCATGGCTGTAACTTTCCAGAACTAGATCACTAGGCCTTTCTTCTCAGGTGCCACTAAGTTGGTTTGAACCATCAGCCTTTCTGTTAGTAGTCAAGTGCTCATCCAATTGTGCCACCTAGGCCAGAAGATTCTAATAGAATGGAAGAAAATCGAAGAGATCAAAGGACTGGTTATCTGTATGAGGCTGAAGATCAGATGCTGGGGGGTGAAGAGGAGAGAACTGAAAGTAGGAGAAGTTCAGTCCAAGGCTGAGATAAAGTGGGTTAAGATTTCAGAGGTGGAGCAGTTCTGAGTGATGACAAGAGCCAGGGTGTATGGGTGAGAGCAGATGGGCTAGTAGAGAGGAAGTGAGAGGTGCTATGTTTAAAGAGTTGCTGGAACTGAAAAGCAGAGTTCAGGGTGAGTTGTCTGCATGGTCACAGTGTTGACATGTCGTGGGGTTGTTAACCATTGTCATAAATCAATATGTGTACTAAACTGTTTAATGAGAAACTATTTGTTCTATAAACCTTCATCTAAAGATACAATAAAAAAAGAAAAAAAAAAAACGGTGACTTTAATAATTCCAAAATGTCAGACACATAATTTTTAAAATCCCATGGAATATCATTATATATTCAAATATAGCACTTTTTATCAAATCGGCTATCAGACTGACACTTTGTGAACAATTTAAACCCTATGTTTACTGTTTCATATAACAAATGTTCAAATTAGAATCATCTTTTTCCAGCTCTTTTACTATACTTTTCAAACTGTAGCAATTAATCCCTATGGCTGAGAAATTTCACTGTTTTGCTCTGGAAACACTAGCTCTTTTTGCTTTGTTTTTCAAAGCAAAGTGTCCTTTACAATCATGGCATCTACTTAGGAATGGGACAAGATCCATCTAAGTTATCAGATCCTACTATGACATCCTGGTGGTGCAATGGTTAAGAGCTATGCCTGCTAACCAAAAGGTCGGCAGTTTGAATCCCCCAGCCACTTCTTGGAAACCCTATGGGGCAGTTCTACATTGTCCTATAGGGTCTCTATGAGTTGTAATCGACTCGACGGCAGCGGGTTTGGTTTTTGGTTTACTATGATATCCAGGACTACCTACTGGAGGCTTTTCTTGGACAGCACCTCCATCTCTGATTAATGTCTATCCTTGTAGAATTTAAGTCTTATTTCTTAAATAGGAAAGAACCTAATATATTTAGAGCAGGGTGAGATATGCCTAACTACAGAGTACAGAGTGGGAAGTTAAGGTAAAGAGAAAGATAAAGGAAGTCTAGATAATGGGGAACTCTTAATTACTCAGAAAATGTAGAACTGAAGCAATAAGAATTAAGCAATTAATAAAGCTCTGTTGGGCTCTAACTATGCTTCTTTCTTCAGGTTTCATGAACTTGAATCATTCTTGCTCCTATAAGTGGGTATTGCTAACCAGATACTTTTAGTTAGACTTCAGGATTTTTTCTAGTATGTCTGATCCTCTGATGTGACACATGGCTCACGTGAACCTCTTAGACAAGATGGCACAGTGGAGATAAGACATATTGAAGATGTTAAATGTGAATGAATAATACAGAATTGTCTTATAAAATCAATAAATAACATGTATAAATGATAAAAAAAAATACTCAGGACATGCCTTATCATGTGATAAGTGCTAGAACATTTTTAACCATTCTTCTTAATATAAATTTATACTGGAGCCCTGGTGGTGCAGTTGTTAAGACCTCGGCTGCTAACCAAAAGGTCAGCAGTTCGAATCCACCAGCCACTCCTTGGAAACCCTATGGGGCAGTTCTACTCTGTCCTATAGGATCGTAATGAGTCAGAATTGACTCAAAGGCAACGAGTTTGGGTTGTTTGTTTGTTTTATACTGTTAATGCAAGGTCCCTGAATGGTGCAAATGGTTTGCGCTTGACTACTAACCTAAAGGTTCACTGTTCTAACCCACCCAGTGGCACCACAGAAGAAAGACCTGGCAATCTACTTCCAGAAAGATTGTTGTTGTTGTTAGTTGCCATTGAATTGATTCGGACTCATGGCAACCCCGTGTGTGCAGAGTAGAACTGCTCCATAGGATTTTCCAGGTTGTGACCTTTCAGAGGCAGATTACTAGGCCTATCTTCCATGGTGCCTCTGAGCGGGTTCAAACAACCAAGCTTTAGGGTAGCAGTCAAGCACAAACTATTTGCACCACCCAGGAACTTCAGCTAAGAAAACTCTGGGGAACAGTTCTATTCTGTAACACATGGGGTTGCCTTGATTCCAAATCAACTCAATGGCAACAAGTTTTTGTTTGTTTATTTTTTTAAAAGTTAACCTTGGAGGGCCCACCACCTGTCTGTCAATTTGTTATACTGTGGTGGCTTGCATGTTGCTATGATGCTGGAATCTATGCCTGTATTTCAAGTGCCAGCAGGGTCATCCATGGTGGACAGGTTTCAGTTGGTCTTACAAACTAAGACAGACTAGGAAGGCCTCGCAACCTACTTCCAAAAATTAGCCAATGAAAACTTGGTGGATGACAACCGAATATTGGCTGATACAGTGCTGGAAGATGAGCCCCCTAGGTTGAAAGGGACTCAAAATACAAAGTAGCTGCAACAATCAACTCAAGCATACCAACGATTGTGAAGAAGGCATAGGACTGGGCAACATTTCATTCTGTTATATGTGGGGTCTCCATGAGTCAGAGCCCACTGGATAACAAAAACAACAGACTGTTAATAATCCTAGTCATCACAATTCTGTTAGAGAAGTATTTCTGTCTCCATTCTGCATTTGAAGAGAACAAAACTCTGAGAAGGCACATCGCCTGCAGGTGATGGTGTAGGTCTTCTGATAGCAGGCAGGGCTCTTTCTGCTACATCACATTTTTGTTCATTGTTCCTGCTGCCCATCCGTGTGGTGAAACTCACAGTCACTTTCTCGGCCTGGTCATTTTCCCAGTCAGATATTGACAGGTCAGCATCTCTATCACATTTCATTTATTCTGCCTAGAGTTATCCCCAAGCCCAGAATGAATTTTTGAAGGAAGGCTTGCGTTTTTAGCCACAAAAGGTTGCTGACATTTTCTTAATTTTGATTTTAATAGGGACTTAAATCTGCAACACTTATAAGATTTTTTTATTGGTCTTTACTCTTCATTTTACTGGGAAAGAGTAAATATGTCTCCCCACCTCCCATCACCACAGAGTTGAAATAACTCTGTACTGTGGAGCATTTTAACCATGGCTAGCCCTCCACCACCAAGCTTTTACTTTTTGGGGTGAAACAAAGATAATGCACAATGCTCACATGAGCTTGGTTTTTCCAGCTATTTGGATTTTTTTTTTATTTACAGGGATCAAGGACTTCTTGACTTAAAATGCGCAGAATTCCTGTTTGTAGAGCCAGTTAAACCCAGCCCAGATAGTTTAAGGTTTAACCCTCAGCTAACCAAGAGAAAACTAATCCCAAGCCTTGACTCACACCAGGAGCATTCTTAGGATTTCTGTACATGTACTGAGAGCAAGCCTGCTGGACTGCATGGAAATTTCTCTGTTATATTCTGAGCGCTATGATCTTCGACAAGAGATTTATCCTCCCTGGGTCTCAATTTTTTCCACTGACTCATCCAATCACTCGTTCAAGAAATCTTTTTTTGACACCTAGATAGATAGCTGCTGTCCAATTAACTCTGATTCATGGCGACCTCATGTACAACAGAACAAAATGCTGCCTGGTCCTGCATTATCATCACAGATCTCTGGCATGTTCAAGTCCATCATTACAGCGATAGTGCCAATTCTTCTCACTGAGGGTCTCCCTTGCCCTCACAAGCCCTAACCTTCACCAAACATGATGTCCTTCTCCAGAGCTTGATCTCTCCTGATGACACGTCCAAAATAAGTGATTCCAATAATGTTGTGTTGTGATCTATAAGGTTTTCATGGCTAATTTTTGGAAGCAGATCACCAGGCTTTTCTTCCTACTCTGTCTTAGTATGGAAGCCCTGCTGAAACTTGTCCATCATGAGTGACTGTGCTGGTGTTTGAAATGTTGGTAGCATTTTGACACCTACTCTGGTGATAATGATATAAAGAAAATAAGACCCAAGCTTTGCCCTTGAGATCAGCTATAGAATAAGGATGTGGAACTGTTGACAAGTAGAAGATTCCATGAGTGGAATAGGTTGGCAGGGATCATTCTCCTTCTATCACACAATCTCCCTGGGCCATACATAGACTTTCTCTATCATGGAAGTGGGAATAGTAGAGGAAAAGCAGCAGTGATTATTTGAGGGATGTTCTAAGTTGCCTCTTATATTCTTTTAGGGCTTGGAATCTTGCCCCCTACTCAGACCACCCTTCATCCTCTGTCCTTTACTTGCTTGCTAAACATCTCCACTACAAAAGCCCCTTCCTTCAGCAATGCAAAGGTCAAAATGCAACAGTACCAAAGCAGTTTGAATAAATAGAAAAACTCCCAGTTCATTATTCTTTGTATGGCACATCCTTCTGGATTGAGATGCTTAATATCAGATTAGTTTTCATTAAAGTGTTAACATTTTCTAAAGGGATACAGTTTGCCAGCAGGACATCTGAAACCCAGTACAGAATTAAAGAGTGCCGCATTGCAACTGCATCTGCTTCAAATTATACTCTGCAAAACAACAAAAATACAGCCTGATGAGTCTAAAAATATTTCTTAGTTGTTAGCCAAAAATACATTTATTCTTGGATTCATAAAAATGTAGGCCATGTGAAATATGTGGGGGCCATGCACTCTCAAAAAAAAACAAATTGACCAAAGAAAGAGAAGTTAAAATGATCTTTAAAAGCCCTTTATGGAAAGGAAAGGGAAAAGGTGGAACTGGTAAGGCTTGGGAGGCTTATTAAAACCATTAAAATCTCAGCGTATGAGGCACAGGAATTTGTATTTTAACATGATAGCCACTGTTATGGATTGAATTGTGTCCTCCCAAAATATGTGTTGTAACTCCTAACCTCTATGCCTATGGTTAAAATGAAGAGGACTTGAAGCACTTACTGATGAAGATCAAAGATCACAACCTTCAGTATGGATTACCCCTCAACATAAAGAAAACAAAAATCTTCACAACTGGACCCACAAGCAACAGCACAACAAATGGAGAAAAGATTGAAGTTGTCAAGGATTTCTTTTACTTGGATCCACAATCAACACCCATGGAAGCAGCAGTCAAGAAATCAAAAGATGCATTGCATTGGGCAAATCTGCTGCAAAATACTTGTTTAAAGTGTTAAAGAGCAAAGATGTCACCTTGAGGTCTAAGGTGCACCTGACCTAGGCCATGATATTTTCAATAGTCTCATATGCATGTGAAAGCTGGACAATCAATAAGGAAGACCAAAGAAGAATTGATGCCTTTGAATTATGGTGTTGGCAAAGAATATTGAATATACCATGGACTGCCAGAAGAAAGAAAAAATTTGTCTTGGAAGAAGTATAGCCAGAAGGCTCATTAGAAGCAAGGATAGTGAGAATTCGTCTCACATACTTGGACATGTTATCCGGAGGGACCATTCTCTGGAAAGAACATCATGCTTGGTAGGTAAGGGTCAGTGAAAAAGAGAAAGACCCTCAGTGAGTCGGATTGACACAGTAGCTGCAACAATGGTTGTGAGAATGGTGCAGGACTGGGCAGTGTTTCGTTCTGTTGTACCACTCAAGGGCACCTGACAACAACAACATGCCTTTGGTTATAATCTCGTTTGGGAAAGCATTGTCTTTGTTGTGTTAAGGAGGCAAGATTAGAGTAGGGAGTATCTTGATTGAATCTCTTTTGACATATAGAGGGTACTAAATAAGCAAGAGAGCAGAGGAGAGACTGCGAGGAGGCATGCCAAGCCACATGAAGATTGCCAAGGAGCAGAAGCTCAGAAGAGATAAGGGCCTTCCTCCAGAGCCTACAGAGAGAGATAGCCTTCCCCTAGAGCTGGTGCTCTGAATTCGGACTTCTAAACTGTGAGAAAATAATTTTCTGTTTGTTAAAGCCACCTACTTGTGATATTTCTGATATAGTAGCACTAGATAACTAAGACAGAATTTGGTCCTGAAACCTGCGAGTGCTGCTGTAAAAAATAACTACAATGTGGAAGTGGTTTTGGAATTGGGTAATGGGTAAAGGCTGGAAGAGTTTTAAGGTGCCTAATAGTAAAAGCCTAGATTGCCCTGAAGAGATTGTTGCTATAATTATGGACATCAAAGACAATTCTGGTGAAGACTCAGAAGGAAGTGAGGAGAACTATAGAGAAAATCTCTATTGTCTTAGAGAATATATATGGCACCAGCAATAGATTGTTGCTAGAAATGTGGATGTTAAATGTGCTTCTGGCGAGGATTTAAAAGAAAATTATGAACATGTGATTGAACAATGGAGGAAGGGCCATACTTTTGATGCAGTGGTAAAGAACTTGTCTGAATTATGTTCAAATATTTGATGGAATATAGAACTTGTAAGTGATTAACTTGGATATCTGGCTGGTGAGATTTCTAAGGAAGATCTTAAAGGGTCCATGTGGTTTCTACTTGCCACGCATAGTAAAATGCAAAAGCAAAGAGATGGGCTTAAAAATGAACTGTGCAAAATGAAAACAGAACTTAAAGTTTTGGAAAATTCTGTTGTACAAACTAAGGACATGTGCCCTAGAATGTTCACCAAGGACCTGGCTACATAATCTTTTGTTAAAGAGATTAAGCCTATGACTGATGGATCTAACCAACTACCACAGCAGAAAACACATCAGCTCAGACTGAAGGAGACAGAAAAAGAATGCAAGTGAAGAATGCTGTCTGCCTCTTGGAATTCTACAGACATGAAGCAGGCCAAAGGAGCTACATCTGTTGTCCTCTAAGAAAAGAAAAGGACCATCCCTAGAGCAGCTCAGAGATCAGCAGAACTGTTGGAAGGAGCATGGGAAGCAGGGCTTTCTCAGTTTCAAAGGGTGGGGCCACGGTCTCCTAGATCTTAAAGGATGGGACCACAGCCTCCTAGGTTTCAAAGTCAGATATTCCCCAATTTGGTTCCAGAGTGTGGGACTGCCATTAAAGTGTGCCAGGAGGATGGGGCCTCTGCCCAAAGTTGAGGGGGTGGGGTTGCCATGCCCAAGGGGCAGAAGGGATGGGGCCTGCCAGGGCCAAGGAGATGGGGTCACCACACAGATAGAATAGGTTAATGGGGTCTTCCAAATCCAAAGGAGCAGAGTTGCCATCCCAGTGGGCCTAGAAGGTGGAACTGAAGCCCAGGGCCTGGGGGCCTCCACTCAGAATCTAGAGCACATGGCCAACACCCAGTGTCTGGTTGGTAGGACTATTGCCCAGATAGTCTCAGAGAAGAAAGGATTATTTTCAAGCCTTGAGAGCTAATGCAATCTGTTCTGCTGGGCTTTGGACTTGCTTGGTGCTGGTTATCCTTTTTTCCCTCCAATTTCTCCCATTAGTAATGGAAATCTCTACCTTGTGCCTCTCACCATTGTGCTTTGGAAGCAGATAACTTGTATTATAGATTCTACAGGTTCACAGATGAAGAGGAATTTTTCCCCTGGATGGAATATGCCTAAAGTCTCACCCATATTTGATTTAGATGGTTCAGAAGATGAGATTTTGGACTTGGAGTTGATTTAAGACTTTTGGGATGATGTGATGGGGTGAATGTGTTTTGCATGTGGGAAGGACAAGAATTTTAGGGGACCAAAGAGTGGAATGTTATAGACTGAATTGTGTCCCCAAAACATGTGCTGTAAATCCTAACCTCTATGCCTATGGTCATAATCCCATTTGGGAATGTGTTGTTTTTGTTATATTAAGGAGGCAGGATAAGTGTAGGGTGTATCTTGAGTCAATCTCTTTTAATATATAAAAGAGATTAAGTAAGCAAGGGAGCAGAGGAGAGACTGAGGAAGAAACATGTCGTTATAGATTGAATTGTGTCCCCCCAAAATATGTGTCAACCTGACTAGGCCATGATTCCCAGTATTGTGTGGTTTTCCTCCATTTTGTGATATGATGTAATTATCCTATGTGTTATAAATCCTAACCTCTATGGTGTTAATGAGGCAGGATTAGAGATAGTTACATTATTGAGGCAGGACTCCATCTACAGGATTAAGTTGTATGTTAAGTCAGTTTCTTTTGAGATATAAAAGAGAGAATAGAGCAGAAAGGAAAGGGACCTCATGCCACCAAAAATGAAGAACCAGGAGGGCAGTGTGTCCTTTGGACCCTGCACTGAGAAGCTCCTAGACCAGGGGAAGATTGATGACAAAGACCTTCCCCCAGAGCCGACAGAAAGGAAAAGCCTTCCCTTGGAGCTGACACCCTAAATTCAGACTTCTAGCCTCCTAGACAGTGACAGAATAAATTTATCTTTGTTAAAGCCATCTACTTGTGTTATTTCTGTTAACAGCAGCACTAGATAACTAAGGCAGTCAGTCACTGATTAAGGATGTCCCCTGGGAAACATAAATTCCTGGGTTCCCCCAGTTCTCTACATTCAGACAAAGCAAGCTCTGGTGCCAGCTTGAGGGCAGCCAGCCCTCGGCCAAAGAGATCAGGTGCAGGCTGTTGAGAGTGAAAGCGCCCAGGGAGCAGGAAAATTGGAAGTAACGAAGGGTTCCCTGTGGCGGAGCATCCACAGGGTCTGCAACACCAGGACAGTAGTTTTCAAACTTCTTTTTACCTACAAATCTTCAGTAGGAAGAAAACCCTTCTTGGGAGTTCAATACATAATGTTAGTCCCTAACTTATGATGGAGTTTCTTTCTGACAACTCTGTGGTAAGTCGGTTCTGACTTAAGTTGAATACTTCATTTTTTTTTTCTTTTTAGTTTTCATTATTATGCCTTTTATTATCAATATCTTTATAAACCCAATCTTTACTTGTCTTTGGGGGTTGGAAACATTACATGTAAACTGACAAATATATTTTAATACATACATTCATACATAAAGAAACACAAACCATAAAAATTTTCTCCAACATTGGTATTTTGTCAGTTGCAGTAATAACTTCACTTGTGGAAGGTTCTGGATAATCTTGATTTTCCCTAGGAATTGGGATGACATTTCTAGTCAGAAAATTAGTAGGAGTTGTCTGCATGGTCCTTTCCTTTTTCTTCATATATTTCGTGGTAACATTTCACTGCTTGCCGAATCTACCTACCACCTTTAGCAAAGTTATCACCATTTGGGTCCATATTTTCAAGCAAATGAAGCCCCGATTTAGTTTAGAAAACTAAATCTGTACGGCAGTGTTTTGAACAGTAAATCATAAAATTGAACATCTACAAGTAACACCTAAGAATGATAACATCAGCAAATTACACCCTGCAATGTTGCATGTAGTACGTATTACTAACAATAAGATGTATTAAAAAAAAGTTCATAAGTGCGGTCCCTCATAACTCAAATAACATCGTAAGTAAGTCGGGAACTACCTTTACTGACAAAAATGGAGTTGCTTTGGTTGAAGACGTGGAGAGTGGAGCCCTGCCCCTTTCTCCTCAATCTACATTCTTTTCTCCTCCCTCTCCCTAGTCTTCACAGCCTTAGAGCTACTTAGAACGTTATCAGAGCAAAATCCCTAAAATCCTTTGCATCACTGAGCTTCAGTGTCTAGTGGTTCTGTATTTAGTGGTCATTTATAGTTATGTCACCACAATAAGGCAGATTGGAGCTGCCTGCTGCAATAACCAATTCTGAGACAGGGGTGAAGAGAGCAGCATGAGTTTTATTATGTATCGATATATAGGAGACGGAGGGGAACAGATTCCTCCAAAAAACCCATCTTTCCCACTGGGGATTGGCTGAAGGCTTTTATAGGGACAGGATTATGGGTCTTAGAAGTTTATGTTAGTTCGCCCTTAAGGTGGTCATGTCTCAGATGAGTTAATCTTCTACCGGTATTCTTGGAGGTTATCTGGCGACATCCTGGTTTTCTTGTCACAGACGGGTGCTTTGTTCGGTTTTTCATCCTTAGATCATTCTCACTTGTTTTCCACCCTCCGAGGAGGAACATCGCTTAATCTTAAACCTTTTGTAGACACTGGAACTGGAGGGAAAGACAAGATCATGAGACAGTGTGGCGGTCAGCAATGGGGAGGAAATAATGGTGAGCCGGGCCTCTGCAGGCTCTTCCAGTTAAGTGGCATTTTCTTAAGTATCTTGTGTGCTAAGATTAAGAAGCTTGAACATGGCCCTCTAGGAGTAATCACTGTTTGTGGACCACAGGAGCTCTCCGAATAGCTGCTTCATTCACATTCAATCCAACAGTCACAGAAGGGGCCTGAGGATCACCTGCGTAGACTGAAAGGAGCCAAGCATAATTCATTAATGCTAATAATAACATACATAAGGAGACAAGAGTCTCCTCATAGCCATTATCTCATATTATCTTCAAACCACCCATCGAGGTGGGCAGGGCAGGGATGTTATTCCCATTTGACAGATGAGAAAACTGAAGCTCATTGTATGACTTGCCCAAGGCTACATAGGATTAAGGTTTCTACCACCCACTAGCCAAGCTAGGTGATTTTCTGCAAAACTAGCCTACCTGGTCTCTTCCAGTTAGTCAGGAAAGGTCTTATAAAGAGCTAAATCTCTGGCCAAGGAGTAGAAAAGATGATGTAGTACTTTTGACTAAGCCAAATCTTGCTTTGGAATAAAAGTAGTTTCTATCTTTATGATTTTGTCAAAGAAATTTTGTTAAATTGAAAGCACAGGAACTTTAATAGGGTGTATCACCATGTGCTAAGCACTGTTCTAAGGGGTTTACATGTATTAGTTCATTTAATCCTCCCAACACCCAGTAGAGAAGATACCATCATTATTTACATTTTATGGATGAGGGAAGTGGGGGCATAGGAAAGGGCTAGTTTACAGAGACACAATAGAAGGTCCCAGATAGACTCGGAGAAAAATGTAGAACAAAATTCAAATTCCTAAAAAAAATGCTAGACTTACTGAACCAATAGAGACTAGAGGAACCCCTGAGACGACTGCCCTAAAATGCCCTTTGAACTTGAAACTGAAGCCACTCCCGGAAGTCACCATTCAGCCAAATAATAGATTGGCTTATAAAATAAACAATATCACTCATGAGTAATGTGCTCCCTTAAACCAGTCAACTATATGAGACCAAACGGTCAACATTTGCCCAAAAGCAAAGATGAAAAGGCAAGGAGGGTAGGGAAGCTAGATCAATGGAAACAGAACAAACAGAATGGAAATAATGACACATTGTGAAAATTGTAGCCAATGTCACAAAATAATCTGTATAAAAATTGTTAAATGGGAACCTAGTATGCTGTGTAAACTTCCACCTAAAACACAATAAAATATTTTTTAAAAAGAGGAGGAAGGCTAGTTTACTAGAATTCCTGTAGTCCCAGCTAATAATAATAACAGTAACAGAAAGGATACTTGCCATTTATTGCATGCTTTATATACAGTTTTCCTTCTCCATCCTCACAATAAACCTGAGAGGTAAGTATTTCTATTTCCATTTCATAGATGAATAAACTGAGGCTCAGAGTTCAAGTAAGGTGGCCGTGATAATCGGTGGAAGATCACAGGCAGGTCCATTCAGATTCTCGGTTTCTTTTTCAAACCCTCCCATACAACTGGTCTGACAAAAGTGGCTCTTGGTTATAGATTAGGCCCCCTGGGAGGCAGGTGTTAGCTCTAAGTCCCCAAATACCTCTTGAGCAGTAATGCACTTCTTTCACAGAATAAAAAAATCCCTAAGGGCAGACATTGTGGTTAGGCGTTTCTAAGTATACCTGAGTCATCACTAATTTTCTAGACTTCTTCTTCTTTTTTTTTTTTAAACGCCTTAGTGTCATTCTATTTAGGCAGCAAGTGGCCTGGCCAAACAACCTGAAGAATCAAATAAATAAAATAACAAGTAAATAAATCACTTGTGTTATAATTAACTAAATTATAAACACAATACATTACTTGATACATTTTAATATATTCGTGGTGGAAGTATTGAGGGAGTTTCAGGATGTAAATAGAACAGCATCTAGCACACAGTAGGTATTCAATAAATGTTATTTAAGTGCTTTTATATGTATTAACTTATTTTACTGGAAGTCTCTCCTAAATAAAGAGCAGATGGTATATTTTTCTTCGTCCTCTTCTTAAGCACCTCTATTTGTGATAAACTTAAAGGCTAGAATTTGGGACTTTCCATAAAGTATTTTATTTACCAGTCAGCAAGAACATATTGAGTAATAGCACTGGATGGGGGAGGGAGGTAGAGAGTTTTCTTTCTTCTTCAACATTTTTATTGATGACTTGGATAATCATTTTCTCTCTGTTTTTATATAATTAGTCAATAGGGGAAATTGGTCCAAGTAACTTAGGAGAAACTTATTCAGCTAAAAGCAATGGGTCAAAAAGCTATTTAGTCAAAAGCAAGCAGGTTGGCACAAGAATATGGACAAATGACAACTTGGGAAAGAATGAGTATTCCTCATTCCATACCTTCCCCAACTGGGACAGATCCACTTGGGGGAAAACAGTCAACATCCTTGGGAAGGAGAGGAACTCCCAAGCCTTCTCTGGGTAATTGCTGTCTGCAAAGTTGTCATGGCACCAGCAGGTACCTTCCCTCCCACCCCCCACCCCCCCAGTACATTTTTCTAGTTTTCCCTCCCAGGTTTTCAGGCAGCCCACTATGCCCCAGGGTGAGGAGAAGGTCTCGTGGCTTATCAATGGGATGCACCAGGAGGCAATAAAAAAAAAGTGGAAGGAGAGAAGGGAATAACAAGACTTGAAAACACCTGGATCCTTGAAAATCCCTAAGAAGCAGTTCTATCACACGCCCACTCCCTACTTGTCTAAGAAGCTGGAGGAATTAAGGCTAAGGGTGTCCCAGATGTTCTCCCAGGGCTCACTGCCAACCAGTGTACATTTGGTAAGATTGCCAGAGCTTTACATTGGGAGTATATCGCAGTTCAACCTCTCTCTCTATCCAATCCTGCTTCCTTCCCTTCCACAATGTAGATTTCAAGAGCACCCTCTAATAAATTTCCTGCAGGCTAATCTCTGTCTCAGAGTATGCTTCCTGGGGAACCCAAACTGTGACAGATAGTACGGGGAGTGGTCTGAGAAAGCAAACACTGATATGGGATTTTGGAACTGAGTTACCCACTGCCCACGTGGCAAAGAAGACCCTATTGCTGGTGGTAGGTGAGCAACAGATAGTCCTTGGCGCTAGACAGCAATGCAACTGCTAAAACTTTCAACCCGTGGTGAAATGGGATGGTATGAAGGAATTCCTGAAGTGGTGCTATGCATCAGACGTCTGAGAAACATGAGGAAATGATAATGACAAGGACAATGGAACTGGATAACTACTGGTAAAGCGCAACTGATGATGTAACAAAAGATAATTAAAGGCTGACGGTGATTAAATTATAATTAAAAGCTAAGAGTGAATACCAGAGGCCCTTCTTGGTAGCATATAAAGAACTCTCATTTCTTACAGTGGAAGGGTTGAGAAAGCTGAGAACCAGCCCCAGGAATTAGTTGATGCAATAGTTAAGCTCCAACGAAGGCTAAACTCTCAAAAAGGTAATGTACTATGCCAAGGTCAGGACCATGGTTGGGAAAGAATGAGTCTCTGACACATGGGGTGGGGACATTGCAGTCGATGCAAAAAAAAAAAAAAAAACAAAACTGTACTCCCCAGATATCCCTTATCCTTCTGAGCCTGCAAAAGGACCACTCCTCCCTACTAACGGATAGCATGCCCATCTTGCTTGAAGGAGATACAGAAGCCTTTTTCCTACAAGACAACATGCATAATCCTACACCCAGAATCTGTCCCTACTTCCTTCCTGGCCACTACCTAGTAAATAGGAACAAGTCATAACATAATTGGGTTTTCCAGTTTTGCATAGTGTATCTAATCTAGCATGCCCCCTTCTCTGAGGCTTTTATTTCCTCTTCCTCTGTAAGCATGGCAGTCTCTGGCCTTTTTACCACACTTGGTTGCTCCATTTCCTTTACCATCCTTCTAGCAACCATCCTAGCAGAGTGCTTGCACCACCTCCTGGGTCCTTCTCCAGGTTGTTTAATCCTGTATTCTGGGAGACAGCTCACAAATCAAAACACTCTCCTTCATCTGTATCTCCATTTAACTCACCAGTCTGTCCCCTGCAGAAACCAGACAGACACAGAAGGATGACAGTGGGCTACTACAAACTTAACTTAGCAGTAACCCCAATTGCAGCTGCTGAGCCGGATGTGGTATATTTGCTAGAGCAGAATACCATGACCTCAGGTTCATGATATGGGGCCATTAAGCTGGCAAATGCATTCTTTTCTATCCCCATCAGAAAAGAAGATTCAATGCTTTGCGTTCATTTGAAATATATAATGGTATATGTTCACTATTTTGCCCCAGGTTTAGGTGAACTCTCCCACTGTCTGTAAAAATATAGTCTGAGAAGACCTTGACATCCCACAGAACCTCACACTGGTCCACTATACTGATGGCTTCATATTAAGACCAGATGGGCACGAAGTAGCAAGTTCATTGGAGGCCTTGGTAAGACACATGCACTCCAGAACATGTGAGATAAACCCCTTGAAGATTCAGGATATGCTGTATCAGTAAAAATTTTAGGTGCTCAGTAGTCTGAGGCATGCTGCAGCATCCCCTCCAAAGTAAAACCAAATCAAACCAAACCCATTGCCGTTGAGTCGATTTCGACTCCTAGTGACCCTACAGGACAGAGTACAACTGCCCCACAGGCTTTCCAAGGAGCAGCTGGTGGATTCGAACTGCCGACCTTTTGGTTAGCAGCCGAACTCTTAACCACTGTGCCACCAGTCCCCCAAAGACAGCAGAGACCACAAAGACCGCCCTGAGGATTATCATGGGAGTAGATAATCCACCACCCTTAAAAAAAACTCTCCGTGATTCACGTAATCCAACACTCCCACTACAGGTTCAGAGGGCAGGATTCTGCTCTGCCGAAGTATGAAATGTGCTGCAGTATCTCTTCTGTTTTCATGGAGATTTAGATAAGGAGTTTAACTTAAGAGGAACAGGGAAAAATCCATTCCGTTTCCCTGGTGACCTTTCTGTGTATAAAAGGAAACGAAGCCAGAGATTGCATTCCGTTATGTGACTACCACCAGACCAGAGTGCTAGGGGTCTGCCAATTTCACCTTTTTCCTCTTCACCAAAGCCTGTCTTTTGCATCACAATATTCTCATGTCTACTTTTATATTTCTTCTCGATAGATGAGTTCTGATGCAGACATTTCACACTCAACCCCAAATCCTGCAACCCAGTCTGGCCTCTCTGGTAGCTATCATTTAAACTGACTGCAGAGTAAATTTTTTTTTTCCTGTGTGAAACAGCATATTTTAGATACTGCTTAATTTATAGTTTCCCGCTCCTATATTTTGAGTTTTCAAAATTGGTCTATATAAGGGAATGTTTATCAAAAGTCTATGCAAATAATTTAACACTATAAATTTTGAGAATATACTTTGGTTGACCCTCTTTAAAAAAGAAAAAAAAAAAAAAAGGCAAAACAAAAAACACCCTTTGGGAACTTCCAGAAAGTATACTTTCTTTTGCTAGTAAGAAATTAAAGTTCAGTCTGTGGTTATGCAAATTCACCCTGACAATCAGCAGACAAACGTGCATGCTTCCTGGATGCTGGCAGTAGGATCAGGTAGAGGAAAACTGTGCTAGGAAATAAGTCTTCGAAATGATCCCTCCCCCTTGTATGTAGACTCATTACCTGTTGCCATTGGGCCCATTCCAACTCTTGGTGACTCCTTATGTTACAGAGTAACATACTGTTTTCTTGGCTGTAATCTTTATGGAAGCAGATTGCCAGTCCTTTCTTCCACATCATGACTGGGTGGGTTCAAATCACCAACTTTTTGGTTAGCAGCTGACAGCAAACCATTTGCCCCACCCAGGGACCTCCCCATACGTATAATCATTTCTTGAAGACCACCAAAGTCTCTTTCTTTATCCAGCTTTCAAGCTCAAACCAAACCTGTTGCCATCAAGTCTATCCCGTTTCATAGCAAACCTATGGCGCTCAGGGCCTCCTAACTTACATGTCTGAAATTTAACCTGAGCCTGAATCTTTCTTTATAACACTTCTGAAATTTCTTTCTTTCTTTTTTTTTTTTTCTTTTTTTGCTGAATTGAGAATCTTTGCTCAAACAATAAATCTGAGAAAACTAACAGATTTTCCAGATTATTCACGACTTGGCAAATGGAAACAGTAAATTCAGGGTCCTTTTCCATTTACTATTGATAGTAAAAGGAGGAAGACCCTCAATGAGATGGATTGAAGTGGTTGCCACAATGAGCTCAAGCATAACAACGATTGTGAGGATGGTGCAGGACCAGGTGGTGTTTCATTCTGTTGTACATAGGGTCGTTAGGGGTTGGAACCATCTCCACAGCACCTAGCGACAACATCGACAATAATGACTCTGACTTCATGATTTTTTAAAATAGACTTTATGTTTTAGAGTAGTTTTAGGTTTACAGAAAAAATACACAGAAAGTACAGAGAGTTCCCATATATCCCCTCCTCACCCTCCTGCACAGTGTCCTCTATTATTAACATCTTGCATTTGTGTGGTACATTTGTTACAATTGAAGAACCAATACTGATACATTATTATCAACTAAAGTCCATAGTTTACATTAAAAAAAAAAAATCATTGCCTTTGAATTGATACCAATTCACAGCATCTCTGTAGGACAGAGGAGAAGTGCCCCATAGGGTTTCAAGGCTATAATTTTTAGGAAGCAGACTGCCACATCTTTCTCCTACAAAGCAGCTGGTAGGTTGGAACTGCAGACCTTTTGGTTAGCAGCTGAGCGCTTAACCACTGCACCACCAGGGCTCATAGTTTACATTAGGGTTCACTCGTTGTGTTGTACTGTTCTACAGGTATTGGCAAACACATAATGCCATGTGTCCATTATTAAAGTCTCATACTGAATAGTTCACCGTCTGGCTTTGAATGTATACATGTATAAAATCTTGTATTTCCTCTTAGTGATATTCATGAGAAACTAACTTATCCTAGGATATTGTAGTGGATTGTGATGTCTGTTGATTTATCTACTTAGCAGCCTTTAACACGTCTCTTCTTTACTAACACACTTGCTCCCTTGCTCATGGTGCTCTATTTGCTAGGCAATAGAGACTGGTCCAATGGCCAATGTGTTATTTATCTATTGCTGCATAACAAATTACTCAAAACTTTGTGACTTAAAACATAAATAATGATTGATCATCTCTCATGGTTGCTGTCAGTCAGGAATTCAGAAGGGGCTGAGCAGGGATGGCTTGCCTCTGTTTCACAATGTCTGCGGCTCAGCTGGAAGATTTAAAGCCTGGGGACGGAAATCATGTGGAAACCCATTCACTCATAAGTCTGGAGGTTGATGCTGACTGTTGGCTGTGAGAAACAGAGTTTTAATTCTCCTGGATTCCAGATTTCTGACATCCATGGAGTGGGGAACGTGTGGAATGGAATAAATATATTGGTGTGGCCATCTTTGGAAAATACAATTTGCCATAGTTGAGCATGTGACCCAAGCAAGTAGCTTCAAATCTTTCCCTTGGAATGATTCTATACATGCTGGGAGAAAGCAGCTCTTTCTCTTCTTTGGAGATGCTAAGCCAAGAGGATGTAAATTTGGGGCTGCAGAAAGTAACCTCTCTACCATATGGAAAAGCCTGTATGCAGAATTAAGGCCAAGTAAAAAAAAAAAAAAAAGATGAAAAGGGAAATGGTCAAAGAGAAAGGGTTCTGGTGTCATTATTACTATCCCTCAACGTCTTGCACATAGTAGGTGGTCAATATAACCTACTGAATAAATAAATGAAAGTGAACAATTAGAACATACTCAAATGTGGATAATTCCATTTAAAATGAGAGCTCAGAATATTGGTGGTGCTTATTTACCTTGTGCATGCTGTTTGTCTACATACGTCCTCACTCCTTGGATTCAGAGATGGCTTTAATATTACTCATTTCAAGCTGAATTCAGAAGTGGATGTGGATCGAGGGATATCATTGCTGATGTCAGATGGATCCTAGCTGAAAGCAGAGAATATCAGATGGGTGTTTACCTGTGTTTTATTGACTATGCAAAGGTATTTCACTGTGTGGATCATAACAAATTATGGATAACATTGCGATGAATGGAAATTCCAGAACACTTACTTGTGCTCATGAGGAACCTGTGCGTAGACCAAGAGGCAGTCATTTGAACAGAACAAGGGGATACTGCATGGTTTAAAGTCAGGAAAGGTGTGTGTCAGGGTTGTATCCTTTCACCATACTTATTCAATCTGTATGCTGAGCAAATAATTTGAGAAAGTGGACTATATAGAGAAGAACAGGGCATCAGGATTAGAGGAAGACTCTAACAACCTGTGTTACGCAGATGACACAATCTTGCTTGCTGAAAGTGAAGAGGACTTGAAGCACTTACTGATGAAGATCAAAGACCACAGTTTTCAGTATAGATTACACCTCAACATAAAGAAAACAAAAATCCTCACAGCTGGAAAAATAAGCAACATCATGATAAATGGAGAAAAGATTGAAGTTGTCAAGGATTTCATTTTACCTAGATCCACAATCAATACCCACAGAAGCAGCAGTCAAGAAATCAAAGGATGCATTGCACTGGGCAAATATGCTCCAAAAAACAAAAAACCTCTTTTAAGTGTTAAAAAGCGAAAATGTCACTTTAAAGACTAAGGTGCACCTGACCCAAGCCATGGTGTTGTCAATCACCTCATATGCATGTGAAAGCTGGACAATGAATAAGGAAGATTAAAGAATAATTGACGTCTTTGAATTATGGTGTTGGTTGAATATACCATGGACTGCCAGAAGAATGAACAAATTTGTCTTGGAAGAAGTACAGCCAGAATGCTCCTTAGAAGCAAGGATGGCGAGATATCGTCTTACACACTTCGTTTTTTTGTTTGTTTGTTTTAATTGAGAGACATAATAGTCTCCTCAAACAACTTTTGTTTGTTTCTTTATATATTTATTTTTCACAAATTTGATTTTTTGTGTGTGTGCTTTAGGTGAAAGTTTACAGCTCAAGTTAATTTCTCATTCAAAAATTTATACACATATTGTTTTGTGACATCGGTTGCAATCCCCACAATGTGACAGAAAGCTCCCCCTTTCCACCCCAGGTTCCCTGTGTCCGTTCATCCATTTCCTGTCCCTTCCTGCCTTCTTGTCCTGCTTTTGGACAGGAGCTGCCTATTTGGTCTCGTATATTTGATTGAACCAAGAAGCATGTTCCTTATGTGTGTTATTTTTTGTTTTATAGGCCTACCTAATCTTTGAAAAGCAAGCTTTGAGAACAGTTTCAGTTCTGGGTTAGCAGAGCGTCCAGGGGCCATAGTTTTGGGGGTTCCTCCAGTCTCTGTCAGACCAGTAAGTCTGGTCTTTTTATGTGTTTTTGAATTCTGTTCTATACTTTTCTCCATCTCTGTCCAGGACTTTCTACTCTGTTTCCTGTCAGGGCAGTCGTTGGTGGTAGCCGGAGAGACCATCTAGTTCTTCTGGTCTCAGGCTGGTGCAATCTCTGGTTCATGTGGTCCTTTAGTCCTTCGGGCTAATATTTTCCTCATGTCTTTGGTTTTCTTCATTCTCCTTTGCTCCAGGTGGGATGGGACCAATAAATGTATCTTACATGGTTGCTCGCAGGCTTTTAAGATCCCAGATGCTAATCACCGAAGTGGGATGTAGAACATTTTCTTTACAAACTATATTTTGCCAATTGACTTAGATGTCCCCTGAGACTATCGCATATTTTGGATATATTATCAGGACCAGCCCCTTGAGAAGGACATCATACTTGGTAAAGTAGAAGGTACTCAAAAAAACGGAAGACGTCTCACATACTTTGGACATGTTATTAGAAGGGATCAGTCCCTGGAGAAGGACATCATGCTTGGTAAAGTAGAGGGTCAGAGAAAAAGAGGAAGACTCTCAATGAGATGGATTGACATAGTGGCTGCAACAATGGGCTCAAGCATTACACTGATTATGAGGATGGCGCAGGACCAGGCAGTGTTCCTTTCTGTTGTACTTAGGGTTGCTCTGAGTCAGAAATAATTCGATGACACCTAACAACAACCTCGCTTTTGGAGTCCCAGTTAAGTGCTTGACTACTAACAAAAAGTTAGAGGTTTGAACCCGCTGTCGTACAGAAAAAACATTACAAAGTTTAGTAAAGCAAAAAGAAAGTTTTATTCAGCATATATTCAAAAAGGCAAAAGTGGGAAGCGGACAAGCATGCTGCCAGAGCTAATGTCTGCCCTAATCCAAGGAATATTACAGAGTAAGCAAAAGTGGGAAAACAGACAAGCATGCTGTTAGAGCCACGTCTGTCCGAGTCAAAGGAAATTTTACAGAATAGACAACAGTGGGAAAAGGGACAAGCATACTGCTAGAGCCATTCCTGCCCAAGTCCAAGTAACGTTATAGAGTCATCAGTACATATTAACATTACAAATGGGCAAAACCATTGAAAGCTTCACTTTTTCACAGATTGGCTAGAAAATGTAATCCTGCATTTTGAATTGTCTTTCTCAGCAATCATTGGTACAGGTTTCAGTAACAACAGTCAGGAGGGTCCTCATTGGTCCAACAAATCTTACCATTCACTAAACGCTAAGAAAAAAGACATGAGTGGAAAGTACGTGGGTCTTCTGTGCTGTATTTTATGATTTGTTTATGTGAAAGTTTCCCTAAAAGATGTTTTCCAAGATTATCCTAGCTATTGTCTTTATACCTCAGGGCCCAGTTGATGTGTCCTTGTGAGTCTTTGCGAGTCTATCTCCAGCTGGGTCACATTTTAGGACAGGGGATAACGGCTCTAATATTATCTCCTAAATCACTGCCCAGAGGTGCTTTGGAAGAAAGGTCTTGCAATCTACCTCCAATAAATCATCCATTAAAACCTAATCGGTCACCATGAGTCAGAGCCAGCAGCTGGTGGTACTAGACCCCACTTCCATGGATGAGTCTTCTTGTTACCTCCCCCCCCCCCACTGGATACTATCTCTCCTACTGGAGCACAACCAATTTTATTCATTGACTACTCCATGCAGACCAAAGCAGTTTCCCTAGAAATAAGAGTCCAACTCCATTTGTATACAAACGAGGTATTTTTACCTGTATACTGTAACTCTTCCTGGTTTTATATCCTCCAGGCTTTTTAAAGGAAACCCTGGTGGCATAGTGGTTGAGTGCTATGGCTGCTAACCAAAAAGTCGGCAGTTCGAATCCACCAGGTGCTCCTTGGAAAGCCTATAGGGCAGTTCTACTCTGTCCTATAGGGTCAACTGGAAGGCAACGGTTTTTATTTATTTATTTATTTATTTTGGCTTTTTAAATGGGCTATCTCCCTATCTTTGTGTTGCAGATTTCTACTTAAAGGAGAAAAAATTTTTTTTTTTACTGTTAGAGTTCCACCCTTAGAAGTGGTTCTGACACACATCCCAGCTAAGAAAACACAAATACATGAACCACCTACATGAGAATCACCTAGAAAACTTGTAAAATGATACACATATCAAGGTCCCACCTCCCCTTCCTTGTTGTTAGGTCTCTCAAGTCAGTTCCGACTCACAGAAACCCCATGTACAACAGAAAGAAAAACACTGCTCGGTCCTGCACCATCCTCACAATCATTGTTATGCTTGAGCCCATTGTTGCAGCCACTATGTCAATCCATCACATTGAGAGTCTTCCTCTTTTTCTCTGACCCTCTACTTTACCAAGCATGATGTCCTTCTCCAGGGACTGATCCCTTCTAATAACATGTCCAAAGTATGTGAGACGTAGTCTCCTCATCTTTGCTTCTAAGGAGTATTCTGGTTGTACTTCTTCCAAAACAGATTTGTCCATTCTTTTGGCAGTCCATGAATATATTCAATATTCTTCACCAACACCACAATTAAAAGGCATCAGTTCTTCTTTGGTCTTCCTTATTCATTGTCCAACTTTCGCATGCATATGAGGCGATTGAAAGCACCATGGCTTGGGTCAGGTACATCTTAATCTTCAAGGTGACATCTTTGCTTTTCAACACTTTAAACAGGTCTTTTGCAGCAGATTTGCCAAATGCAATGCATCCTTTGATTTCTTGACTGCTGCTTCCATGTTGATTGTGGATCCAGGTAAAATGAAATCCTTGACAACCTCAATCTTTTCTCTGTTTATCATGATGTTGCTTATTGCTCCAGTTGTGAGGATTTTTGTTTTCTTTATGTTGAGGTGTAATCCATACTGAAGGCTGTGGTCTTTGATCTTCATCAGTAAGTGCTTCAAGTCTTCTTCACTTTCAGCAAGCAAGATTGTGTCATCTGCATATTGCAGGTTGTTAATGAGTCTTTCTCTAATCCCGATGCCGAGTTCTTCTTCATATAGTCCAGATGTTCGGATTATATCTTCAGTATATAGATTGAATAAGTATGGTGAAAAGATACAACCCTGACACACACCTTTCCTGACTTTAAACCACACAGTATCCCCTTGTTCTGCTCGAACGACTACCTCTTGATCTATGTACAGGTTCCTCATGAGCACAATTAAATGTTCTGGAATTCCCATTCTTCACAATGTTATCCATAATTTGTTATGATCCACACAGTGAAATACCTTTGCATAGTCAATAAACCACGGATAAACATTTTTCTGGTATTCTCTGTTTTCATCCAGGATCCATCTGACATCAGCGATGATATCCCTGGTTCCACACATCTGTTAGTTTGTCGTATTGTTGGTGCTTGCATGTTGCTGTGATGCTGGAAGCTATGCCATCAGTATTCAAATACCAGCAGGGTCACCCATGGTGGTCAGGTTTCAACTGAGCTTCCAGACTGAGACAGACTAGGAAGAAGGAGCCAGCGGTTTACTTCTGAAAAAAATTGGCCAGTGAAAACCTTATGAATAGCAGCAGAACATTGTCCGATATAGTTCAGTTTGGAAGGCACTCAAAATGTGACTGGGAAAGAGCTGCCTCCTCAAAGTAGAGCCAATCTTAATAAAGTGGATGGACTCAAGCTTTTGAGACCTTCATTTGCTGATGTGTCAGGACTCAAAATGGAAGGAACAGCTGCAAACATCCATTAATAACTGGAACATAGAATGTACAAAGTATGAACCTAGGAAAATTGGAAACGGTCAAAAACAAAATGGAACACATAAATCTCTTCCTACTGACTGAGACTATCTGGGCTTGAAGCATGGTAATTGTATTTCTAGAAAGCTCCAGAGATGATTTCAGTACACACCTAAGAACCACTGGGGTTAACAAGGCACTTCGAATCCACCAGCTGCTCCTTAGAAAACCCATGGGGTAGTTCTATTCTATTTCTATCCTATAGGGTCGCTGTGAGTTGAAATCAACTCACGGGCAACAAGTTTGGTTTTGGAGCCCTAGTGGTGCAGTGGTTAAGAGCTAGGTTGCTAACCAGAAGGTCAGCAGTTTGAATCCACTAGCCGCTCCTTAGAAACCCTATAGGACAGCTCTACTCTATCCTATAGGGTCGCTATGAGTCTATAGGGTCCTATAGGGTCGCGATGGCAATGAGTTTTGGGATTAGAAGTAACTTAAGAGTTCCATATCCTCACAAACCACTAACACCACTCTTGATGTCAAACTCTTGGGAGTTCAGTTTAGAGCGACTTGGAAAAAGTTTTACCCCTTCCCATCTAGCTTCTAATGAAAGGTGCAGATTCTACCATCATTCTCACCAAGGAAAATGGCTTCTTTCTCTTTCACAGGACTGGGCTGGGGTTAGCTAGAATAGATGCCTTGGCAGTCCATGTGTGGCCTGAACTGCAGGGACAACGAACTCTCACAAGACCTGAGGTAAATCTAATTCATTTTCTCCCCCTCCCCTTCCCTCCACAGAGCAAGCCTTTAGACTAGATTCCCAATGTTCACATTCCACTAGGGAAGATGAGAAGGCAAGACTAAAGCCTGAACTGGATGCATATTAGACAGAAACACAGCCATATAGCCAACTTTTCAGGGATGTTCCTTAGGAGACACTGGAAGAAAGCCCTCAGCCAGCCAACTCTGCCCTAGTCAGGCTGAGGTGGAATGAGCACGGAAACTCCAGAGCAAAGACTGGAAGAGCATTTCGTTTAAACATCAGGCTTCATTTCAATTCTGTCTGAATGAAAAAGGGCCAACTGGGAAATAGTTTATTTCTCCCTGAATATGGCCAATGAGACTGTGAATGTGGAATAACTGTAGAGGGCAGTGGGCGTGCTGCAGTTCTACAAGAAGTTTGCACAGCTGCAAAAGGGAGTTTTCTGTGTGCTTGTTCCAGTTGGAGCTGGAGGGAGGAGAGGGCTTGACGTCAGCAATGCCTCTGAGCATAGAGACCAGGTCCCACACCCTCTCCTAGTGCTCACAGAGCCCCACAACCTGGCGTCTAGCTTCCAAACGTGGAGCCTTCTGAAAGGTGCCCAGAGTTCTGCTATGAAAGGGAAACCACTGCTTGGGAAGGGTGGAGTGCAGCATTTGGACAGGGATCCGGGACACAGTCACACTGCTGAGCTGACTTCAAGTGAGTTGAACAGACTGTGGTGGCTGAAGTTTTGGCATAAGACCTTTATTTCCATCTTGTTCTGCTTTGAGCTGATGTACAAAGTTTCTCTTTCTTAAATAGGAATGCACTTTAGATGGGCAAAATCTGGTTACCATATTTTCTTGGCCAATTTGCTTCCAACTGATTTTGAAAACCCACTTTGTTCTAACGGTGCCAGTTCTTAGGCCTTCCAAAGTGTTCAGTTTCCCCAAAATCCACATCTTGAGAAGCAAAGATTATTAGGTCAAAAACATTTTCTTTCAGGTGAATATTTTCATAACCAGTAGATCATGAGTTCTCTGCAATAATGTAGGTCTGACTTAGTGGTGGGCACAGGAGCAGGGAAGGGCCTGTTCCCACAGAATCATATTAGCAATATATCCATTTGCCATCCTGGTTTCTTAGCTCCCAGTTCACTGTTTTCCTGTTATGGTTCTGGTGCTAATATTAGTTATCGCATCTAGTCTTAGCAAGTGCTTTTTTGGGCACTCAATTTCTTTGTTGGTAAAATGAAAATAACAATTTCTGTTCCATGACTGAGTTGTTAGAAAATGATATTGTGGATGCGTAAGTGCTTTGGAAAAGTTAAAAATGCTGTAAAATGTTTAAAAAATGGCCAGGGATAGGAGAATGGAGATTGTGAGGAAAATTCCAAGAGAAGCCAAGAGTTCAAAAGCACCATCTGCCAAACAAGTGCTAACTAGGGACGATTTCAGATTCCACAACCTTGTGGAGAAATGGGAGTCCTGATTAGACATGTTGCAGAGGGGAAAAGGAAAGATGCTTGAGCGAACAGTGCTTTTTTATGAGTCTTTCTTTATGGAGCTCACAGACTGAGGAATATAACACTCCGCGCCCGTCTCTGGTCCACCCCGTACCAGTTCACAATGTTCCCGGCTGTCAGACCAGAAACAACTCTGATTACAGAAGTCGAGAATGCTAGAACTAGAAGGGAGCTGTGGAATCATTTTATAGATAGGCTAGTTGATTTTTGTGGATGTTCCTAACTCTCCCACTCCAGACCTCAGTAGCTACCCCAGACAATTATGACCTTCTATGATCTGGACACAAATTTCTTACCACATTCCTTCACGAGCCCCATGGTTCAGTCAAACTGGAATACTCTGTTACTTGAAAATTCTACACTTTTTCAGGACAACAAAGGTGGGAAGGCAGTTTGAGTAGATAGAACAGTATGGACAAAAATGCAGAGTAGGGTGATACAAGTGTATTCGTGTTAAGTCAGGGATGTGGACGTGAGGAGCTGAGTTTCAAAAGATGGGTATGGCTTAGATAGGTGAAGAGGGAAAAAAGGAGCAATTATGGAATCACAGAATTTTAGAGCAGAGACAAACTTCAGTGATTATCTTAGTCCACTGATTTTTAAACTCTGTTCTGTTAGTCCTTGGGCATTCTAGGGAGCACCTTCCCCAATCCCAGGGGTCACAGTGAAACAGAGTGGGAAGTTGGAGTAAGGTGAACCCAATGTGTGAGAATGTGGACTGTGTATTTATTATCAATAAAAATGACTTTAAAAAGTCTGCTTCACTTATAAGATTTCACATGAAGAATGGTTTTGAGTCAAAGACAAAACTCAAAATATTTGAGCTAGCAGGGGCTTTTGGAAATGACTATAGACATTTTAATAAAAATCTGACAATTTCACCTGCATCTCAATCCTTCTTACACAGTAGTTCTGCTTTGAAGTCCCCTTAAATATATCCTTCATAAATCTCTTGTCTTTCACTTCCTCCCTCCCTCCTTCTTCCTCTTCCTTCTCTCTCTCGCTCTGTCTCTCTCTCTCTCACACACACACACACACACAAAGTAAATGCTTCTCTTCTTGTTATCTCTGTTCCAAATGAGGATATACACAGGGCAATGTTTCCAAAATGGGCAAGCTTTATATGTACTTGACCTGAGTTAATGTCACCCCTGAAGAAGTTCATAGTTTGATATTTAACTCTATGTTCCTCTAATGGAGAAAACATGGTAATAAGGAATAATCTAAGGGAAAACGCTCACTCTCCATCCAAAACCAAAACCCATTGCTGTTGAGTCGATTCTGACTCATAGTGACCCTGTAGGAAAGAGTAGAACTGCCCCATAGGGTTTCCAAGGAGCAGCTGGTGGATTCGAACAGCCGACCTTTTGGTTAGCAGCCTAGCTCTTAATCATCAGGTACAGAAGGAAATTTGCTTATTTTAATAAAGATAATTTGTCAAACAAAGAACACATACTCAAATAGCGATACCTCTGATGTTTGTACATTAGGTCATAAATAAAATAAATATGACCGATATTATCTTATTTAACATATATTTGGAGGGTCTAGAAAATTCAATCAGATGGGTGCATATATTGGAAAGAAGAGACAGGTGATCATTATTTGCATATGATCAAATACAACTCAAAAACAAGTAGAACTAATAAAAAAGAGTTTAGGAAGGTGTTCAGATAAAAGAATAATATTTAGATATCAAACAATTGTATATTAGATATTCCTAGATATTTACAAAGTTCCAACAATAGTTTCTATGCTATGGTAATTTTTGGGATTTTTGAAAAATATATATTCTCCTAAGACTTCCATGCAACACTGGAAGCATTCACTTGTCTCTGCCAAGAAATCTGGAAAATAGCTACCTGGCCAACCAGCTGGAAGAGATCCATATTTGTGCCCATTCCAAAGAAAGATGATCCAACAGAATGTGGAAATTATCGAACAATATCATTAATTTCACACACAAGTAAAATTTTGCTGAAGATTATTCAAAAGCAGTTGCACCAGTACATCAACTGAAAACTGCCAGAAATTCAAGCTGGATTCAGAAGACGATGAGGAACCAGGGATATCATTGCTGATGTCAGATGGATCCTGGATGAAAGCAGAGAATACCAGAAAGATGTTTATCTGTGTTTTGACTATGCAAAGGCATTTGACTGTGTGGATCATAACAAATTGTGGATAATGTTGCGAAAAATGTGAATTCCAGAATACTTAATTGTGCTCATGTGGAACCTATATAGACCAAGAGGCAGTTGTTTGAACAGAACAAGGGGATACTGCACGGTTTAAAGTCAGGAAAAGTGTGTGTTGGGGTTGTATCCTTTCAACATACTTATTCGATCTGTATGCTGAGCAAATAATTCAAGAAACCTGACTATATGAAGAAGAACAGGGCATCAGGATTGGAGGAAGACTCATTAACAAACTGCGATATGCAGATGACACAACCTTGCTTGCTGAAAGTGAAGAGGACTTGAGGCACTTACTGACGAAGATCAAAGACTACGGCCTTCAGTACGGATTACACCTCAACATAAAGAAAACAAAAATCCTCACAAGTGGACCAATAAGCAACAGCGTGATAAACAGAGAAAACATTGAAGTTGTCGGGGATTTCATTTTACTTGGATCCACAATCAACGCCCATGGAAGTAGCAGTCAAACAATCAAACAACCCCGGGGAACATCTAGCTCAACAGGCATAACACAGTTTATAAAGACAATGTTTTACATTCTACCTTGGTGAGTAGTGTCTGGGGTCTTAAAAGCCTGTGAGCAGCCATCTGAGATACTCCACTGGTCTCACCCCTTCAGGAGCAAGGAAGAATAAAGAGAACAGGATACAAGGTAAAGATTAGTCCAAAGGACTAATGGACCACAGCTACCACAGCCTCCACCAGACTGAGTCCAGTACAGCTAGATGGTGCCCGGCTACCACCACTGACTGCTCTGACCGGGATCACAACAGAGGGTCCTGGACAGACCTGGAAAAGGATGTAGAACAAAATTTTAACTCACAAAAAAAGACCAGATTTATTGGCCTGACAGACTGGAGAAATCCTGAGGGTATGGCCCCTGGACTCCCTTTTCCCTCAGTGGTGAAGACACTCCTGATATTCACTGTTCAGCCAGGGATTGGACAGCCTCATTAAACAAAACAGAACTAATGAGGCACTGCAGTCCAGGGACAAGGACTAGAAGGCAGGAGGAGACAGGAAAGCTGGTGATAGGGAACCCAAAGTTGAGAAGGGACAGTGTTGACATGTTGTGGGGTTGTTAACCATTGTCATAGGGCAATATGTGTACCGATTGTTTAATGAGAAACTATTTGTTCTGCAAACCTTCATCTAAGGTAAAAAAAAGAAAGAATTATTTATGTGAGATCAAATTGACAATAGCTACTCAAAAGGTTTGATGGGAAGCCTAGGGGGCAGTGAGTTGAAGACAATGGTGATGGAATAAATTGGAAAAGGATAGTGAGAATAGCAGCACAACTGGAAGAATGTAATCAACGTCACTGAATTGCACATGTAGAAACTTTTGAAATGGTTTAACTTTGGCTGTGTATATTTTCACCAAAAAAAAAGGTCCTCCAAGGTCGAAAAGGGAAGTGTTGACATGTTGTGGGATTGTTAAGCAATGTCATAAAACAATATGTGTACTGATTGTTTAATGAGAAACTATTTGTTCTGTAAACCTTCATCTAAAGTACAATAAAAAAATTTTAAAAAAGAAATCAAACGACACATTGCACCAGGCAAATCTGCTGCAAAAGACCTCTTTAAAATGATAAAAAGCAAAGATGTCACTTTAAGGACTAAGATGCACCTGAAACTCAAGCCATGGTGTTTTCAATCACCTCATATGCATATGAAAGCTGGATAATGAATAAAAAAGACCGAAGAAGAATTGGTGCCTTTAAATTACAGTGTTGGTGAAGAATATTGAATATACCATGGACTGCCAGAAGAACGAACAAATCTGTCTCAGAAGAAATACAGCCATAATGCTCCTTAAAAGTAAGGATGGCATGCTATCAGGAGGGATCAGTTTCTGGAGAAGGATATCATGGTTGGTAAAGTACAGAGTCAGCAAAAAAGAGGAAGACCCTCAACAAGATGGACTGACACAGTGGCTACAACGAGCTCAAGCATAACAACTATTGTGAGGATGGTGCAGGACCGGGCAGTGCTTCGTTCTGTTGTACATATAGTTCCTATGAGTCGAAACCGACTCAATGGCAAGTAACAACAAGACTTCCTTGAAAACAAAACTTTATTGAAACACCATAAAGGATTTAATAAATAGATTTATGTATTGCATTTCAGGAAAGGCAGATTCAAAACATGTCAGTTCCTTCCAAATTAATCTATAAATTTAACACAATTGCCATAAAAGCCCTAATAGCGTGCGTGTGTGTGTGTGTGTGTGTGTGTGTCTGTGTGTGTCTGTGTGTGTAGGGGGGATATATTGATTCTCACATTCCTTTGGAAGAATAAATGCACAAGAAGATCAATGAGTTGAGACCTGCCCTTCCAGATATCAAAACATAATTTAAAGCTACAGTAATTAAAACACTCTAGATTTGACAAAGATAAAGGGATCAATGAGACAGAATACAGGGTTTAGATAAAAATATACATATGTGTAATGTGGTTTTAGTATAAAGCATAAAGATGGAGTTTAAAAATAACTGGAATATTTCTATACGTAGCAATATGAAATATTTCATATTTCAATAAGTAGCCTTGAAACCATTGGTTATCTAATTGGAAAGAAATGAATTAAATCCATTTCTGTGGATTATGAAACATATAATATTTATAGCTTCTTTTTCTTTTTAGGACTCCCTGTGTGGTGCAAACAGTTAAGCGCTTGGCTACAAACTGAAAGGTTGGTGATTTGAACCTACACAGAGGTGCCTCAGAAGAAAGGCCTGGCAATCTGCTTCTGAAAGGTCATAGTCTTGAAAACTCTATGGAGCACAGTTTTACTCTGAAACACATGAGATTGCCATGAGTCAGAATCAACTCAGAAAGCAACAGGTTTTTCCTTTTACATTTAAAAGTAGTAGAAGAAAATGTAGAATAGGTTTACATTTTTTTTTTTTTTTATTGTACTTAGGTGAAGGTTTACAGAGCAAATTAGTTTCTCATTAAACAATTAATACATATATTGTTTTGTGACATTGGTTGCCAACCCCATGACATGTCAACACTCTCCCCTTCTCGACCTTGGGTTCCCCATTATTAGCTTTCCTGTTCCCTCCTGCCTTCTTGTCCTTGTCTCTGGGTTGGTGTGCCCATTTAGTCTCATTTTGTTTTGTGGACCTGTCTAATCTTTGGCTGAAGGGTGAACCTCAGGAGTGACTTCAGTACTGAGTTAAAAGTGTGTTCAGGGGTCATACTCTCAGGGTTTCTCTAGTCCCTGTCAGATCAATAAGTGTAGTCTTTTTTTGTGAGTTAGAATTTTGTTCTACATTTTTCTCCAGCTCTGTCTGGGACCCTCTATTGTGATCCCTGTCAGAGCAGTCGGTGGCAGTAGCCGGGGACCATCTAGCTGTACTGGACTCAGTCAAGTGGAGGCCGTGGTGGCTGTGGTCCATTAGTCCTTTGGACTTATCTTTGCCTTGTGTCTTTGGTTTTCTTCATTCTCCCTTGCTCCAGATGGGATGGGACCAGTGGAGTATCTCAGATGGCCACTCATAAGCTTTTAAGATCCCAGACGCTACTCACTAAAGTAAGATGTAGAACATTTTCTTTATAAACTATGTTATGCCAATTGAGCTAGATGTCCCCGAGACCATGGTCCCCAGCCCTTAGTCCAATAATTCAGTCCCTAAGAGAGTTTGGATGTGTCTATGAAGCTTCCATAACCTTACCTTAGTCAAGTTGTGCTGGCTTCCCCAGTATTATGTACTGTCTTACCCTTCACCAAAGTTACCACTTATCTATTGTCTAGTTAGTGTTTTTCCTTCTCCACTCCACCCCCTCATAACCATCAAAGATTGTTTCCTTTGGCCTGTAAACTTTTTCTTGAGTTTTTATAGTAGTGGTCTCATACAATATTTATCCTTTTATGATTGACTTATTTCACTCAGCATAATGCCCTCCAGATTCATCCATGTTGTGAGATATTTTGCAGATTCATCATTGTTCTTTATTGTTGCCCAGTATTCCATTGTGTGTATATACCGTAGTTTGTTTATCCACTCATCTGTTGATGGGCACTTAGGTTGTTTCCACCTTTTTGCTATTGCGAATAATGCTGCAATGAACACAGGTTGTGCATATCTATTTGTGTGATGGCTCTTATTTCTCTAGGATATACTCCTAGGAGTGGGATTGCTGGATCATATGGTATTTCTATTTCTAGCTTTCTAAGGAAGCATCATTTTGTTTTCCAAAATGGTTGTACCATTTTGTATTCCCACCAGCAGCATGTAAGAGTTCCAATCTCCCCGTAGCCTCTCCAACATTTTTTATTTCTGTTTTTTTGATTCGTGCCAGTAATTTTGGGGTGAGATGGTATCTCATTGTAGTTTTGATTTGCATTTCTCTAAAGGCTGTGATCACGCACATTTCCTCATGTGTCTATTAGTCGCCTGAATGTCTTTGGTGAAGTGTCTGTTCATATCCTTTGCCCATTTTTTAGTTGGATTATTTGGTTTTTTGTTGTAGAGGTGTTGGATGCTCTTGTAGATTTTAGAGATTAAAACTTTGTCAGATTTGTCACAGCCAAATTTTTTTCCCCAGTCTGTAGACTCTCTTTTTACTCTTTTGGTGAAGTCTTTTAATGAGCTTAAGTGTTTAATTTTTAGAAGATCACTGTTATCTAGCTCATCTTCTGGTGTTTGTGTATTTTTAGTTATGGTTTGTATCCTGTCTATGCCATGTATTAAGGCCTCTAGCATTGATTTTATTTTTTCTTCTATGATCTTTCTAGTTTTTGGTTTTATATTTAGGTCTTTGATCCATTTTGAATTAGTTTTTGTGTATGGTGTAAGGTATGGGTCCTGTCTCACTTTTTTTGCAGATGGACATCCAGTTTTGCCAGCACCGTTTGTTAAAATGACTGTCTTTTCCCCATCTTAATGGACTTTGGGCCTTTGTTGAAGATTAGGTGACCGTAGGTAGATGGATTTACATCTGGGTTCTCAGTTCTGCTCCATTGGTCAATGTGTCTGTCATTGCACCAGTAGCAGGCTGTTTTGACTACCATAGCTGTATAGTAGGTTTTGAGGTCATGTAGTGCAAGTCCTCCTACTTTATTCTTCTTCTTCAATAGTGTTTTACTTATTCGAGGCCTCTTCCCTTTCCATGTAAAGTTAATGATTAGTTTTTTCATCTCCTTAAAGAAAGAAAGTTTACATTTTTGAGGTGGAGAAGGCTTTTCCAACCATGACACAAAACCAGAAACAGTAAAGGAAAAGTTTAACTTTGTGACTTTTTGCTTTTACAGAAGCACGTAACACCTTAAGTCAAATCTTTCAATATAAGAGATTAATGAAAAACCATTAAAATTCTTTCAACATACATCACAAAGGGTTAATATCTGTACTCTATTTTTTAAAATATACCAGTTAGAAAAAACAAACACCCCAGAAGAAAAATAGACAAAGAATTAAACAGGCAATTAGCAGATAAATGATAAACGACCATTACAATCTGAAAATATGCTGCTCAAATTCAATAATAATCAAAGAAATGCACATTTTAAAAAGCAAGACTTATTTTAACCTATCTAATTAATAGGAGTGGTAATACTAATGTTGATAAAGGAACAGGCACTCTCATACTAGTCAGTAGGAATATAAATTATTTCAATATTTCTGAAAGACAATCTGTTCATAATTTGACATTTTTACTCTACATACCTTTGACCTAGTATTTTTAATTCTAGAAACCTATCTTAAATAAGTTATAGGACAGATATGCAACTATATACTGCACAAAGATATTCATTACAGCACTGATTATAATCTCAAATAAATGAAAATAAACTAATGTCTACCAATGGAGTATTAATAAATTATCATCTATTTACATAGTAAAACACTCTATAAACAAAAAAAAACACCAATCCCATTGTTGTTGAGTCGATTCCAACTCCTAGCAACCCTATAGGACAGAGTAGAACTGCCCCATAGGGTTTCCAAGGCTGTAATCCTCACAGAAGCAGACTGCTGCATCTTTCTTCCTTGAAAACACTCCAAAAATTTTTTAAAAAGACAAATTAGATATTATTAACATGGCAAAATGTCCCCAATACTTTAAAATGAAATAAAAATGAACATATGGAACAATATGTATAGTATGATCCCACTGATGTTTTAAAAACATGTGTATATGAGTCATCATACTAAAAAGAATTGGTCAATGTTCAACCATTTCAGGAGGTAGCATATGATCAGGAACTGATGGTACTGAAGGAAGAGGTCTAAGCTGCACTGAAGGCATTGGCAAAAAACAAGGCTTCAGGAACTGACAGAATACCAATTGAGATGTTTGAACAAATGGATGCAGTGCTGGAAGTGCTCACTCATCTATGCCAAGAAATCTGGAAAACAGCTACTTGGCCAATCGGCTGGAAGAGATCCATATTTATGCCGATTCCCAATAAAGGTGATTCAACCAAATGCAGAAATTATTGAACAATATGATTAATATCACACACAAGTAAAATTTTGCTGAAGATCCTTCAAAAGCAGCTGCAGCAGAATGTTGACAAGGAACTGCCAGAAATTCAGGCTGGATTCAGAAGAGGACATGGAACCAGGGATATCATTGCTGATGTCAGATGGACCCTGGATGAAAGCAAAGAATACCAGAAAGATGTTTACCAGTGTTTTATTGACTATTCAAAAGCATTCGACTGTGTGAATCATAACAAATTATGGATAACACCGTGAGAAACAGGAATTCCAAAATACTTAATTGTGCTCATGAGAAACCTGTACATAGACCAAGAGACAGTCATTTGAACGAAACAAGGGGATACTGCATGGTTTAAAGTCAGGAAAGGTGTGTGTCAGGCTTGTATCCTTTCACCACACCTATTTAACCTGTATGCTGAGCAAATAATCTAAGAAGCTGGACTATATGAAGAAAAACGGGGCATCAGGATTGGAGGAAGACTAATTAACAACCTGTGATATGCAGATGACACAATTTTCCTTGCTGAAAGTGAAGAAGACTTGAAGTACTTACTGATGAAGATCAAAGACCACAGCCTTCAGTATGGATTACACCTCAATGTAAAGAAAACAAAAATCCTCACAAGTGGACCAATAAGCAACAGCATGATAAATGGAGAAAAGATTAAAGTTGTCAAAGATTTCATTTTACTTGGATCCACAATCAACACCCATGGAAGCAGCAGTCCAGAAATCAAAAGACACATTGCATTCGGCAAATCTGCTGCAAAAGACCTCTTTAAAGTGTTGAAAAGCAAAGATGTCACTTTGAAGACTACGGTGTGCCTGACCCAAGCCATGGTGTTTTCAATCGCCTCATATGCATGCAAAAGCTGGACAATGAATAAGGAAGACCAAAGAGGAATTGATGCCTTTGAATTATGGTGTTGGTGAAGAATATTGAATATACTATGGACTGCCAGAAGAACGAACAAATCTGTCTTGGAAGAAGTACAACCAGAATGCTCCTTAGAAGCGAAGATGGTAAGGCTATGTCCCACATACTTTGAAGATGTTATCAGGAGGGACCAGTTGCTGCAGAAGGACATCATGCTTAGTAGAGTAGCAGGTCAGTGAAAAAGAGAAACACCAACAAGATGGATTGACACAGTGCTTGCAACAATGGGCTCAAGCATAAAAACGACTGTGAGGATGGCGCAGGACTGGGCAGTATTTCATCCTGTTGTACATAGGGTCACTATGAGTAGGAACCAACTCGACCGCACTTAACAACATATGTAATCATAAAACTATGAAAGAAAAATATTCATCAAATTGTTAATTTATCTGTTATAGGAATTTAGGATTAGAAAATGACTTTCTCTTTGTATTGTTACTTTAATTTTTATAATTATTATAGTAGATTTTTAAAACAGAGAAATGTCAAGAAAATAACAAAGGCATTTGTTACAATATCTCCTGTAGTAGGCATCTAGTGCTGCTATAACAGAAGTACCACAAGTGGATGGCTTTAATAAAGAGAAGTTTATTCTCTCACAGTCTAGTAGGCTACGAGCCCAAATTCAGGGCGCCGGCTCCAGAGAAAGGCTTTCTCTCTCCGTCAGCTCTGGAGAAAGGTCCTTGTCATCAGTCTTTCCTTGGTCTGGGAGATTCTCAAGCACAGGAACCACAGGTCCAAAGGACGCACTCTGCTCCTACTGCTTCTTTCTTGGTGGTATGAGGTCCCCATGTCTCTCTGCTCGCTTCTTTCTTTTATATCTCAAAAGAGATTGGCCCAAGATACTATCTAATCTTGTAGATCTCATCAATATAACTGCCACTAATCCATCCTATTACATCATAGTGATAGGATATACAACACATAAGGAAATCACATCAGATGACAAAATGGTAGACAATCATACAATACTCAGAATCACAACCCAGCCAAGTTGACAGATATTTTTGGGGAACACAATTCAATCCATGACATCTCCTTTGCTTCACACGTGAAAAGCTGGCCATTTGCTTGATTTGCTCATGTTATTGTGCATGACATTTACAAGAACCCAGTGGAGTCTGTGTTGTTATTAGTGAAAATGGCAAAGGCCAGCCCAATTATCAGAATTTCTCACATAATCTTTATCATCAGTAACCACAGACTCACTCTCCAACTGTATCACATCTTGTCTTCTAAAGAGTCTACATGCAATGAAACCACAAACCATGCATGACCTTAAAGACTGTCAGCTGTGTCTACAGCTATGTGGGTATGAAAGTCTAGCCCTGGACCTGCTGACACTTGGGATGTGTGTCAGTGAACGTCCACTGTGGAATCACTCTGAAATTAGCACCAGCAGCAGAAGGAGAAAGGCACAGGCAACACCGTTCTCCATCAATGGACCACACCACAGTGGCATGCCAGGCTCAGTGCCAGGAAATGCAAGGACTACAAGGTCAGCTAGCCAGAATTCAACATTGGGACCAGCAATCCATGTTTTAATTTGAAGCTCCAAAGCCAAAAGTCATCCAGTGATAGCCACAAAACAGACCATCAAGAGGATACCCTGCCTTTCCTCTGTCTTATTTAAGGGGTGTGTTCGGAGCCACAGCTGCGTCCATCACGGGGGAAATGGTGTGACTTCTCAGTTTAGAGCCAGTTCCTAACAGGACCACTGTAGGTGGGGCCATGAAGTGGGGTCTAGAGCAGAGGTTTCATAGAGAAGTGGCATGAGCTCAGTTTCTCCTATCAGTTTCTAGTGCACTTGCGAGAGGAGATGCTGTGCACTCAGACTAAAAAGGGAATGTGGCCACAACCCATCTCTGGCTGTTTAAAGACAACTGAGATAGAACACATGAGAGCTGCCTAAACCAGCCTTCTACGTTCATGGGAACCTGACTTCCTCAATAAGAGTAAGAAGGTGCACTCAACCATCGACCACCATTTTTTCACAGCCCTTCTGCTTCTGAATTGAGTGACCAGTGTCTAAGTGATAAGTGTCACATTCCTACTTTTTCAAAATGGCAGCTGACATTGCCAAACTTGCTCATTATCAAGCAAGCTGGCCCAAAACTAGAAGCCCATTGACTTAGTGTAGTGAATGCTTTCTGCCTCAAAGGTCAGATTTCCAATACTTCAGTGACTTAACAGAGCAATGCCTTATTTCTTGCTCACATAAAGTCTCATATGACTTGGGAGACCTTACACTAGCTTGTAGCTTTGCTATATGTTATACGTGGTCTCCAAGGTCTCTGCTGCAGGGCCAGTGAATAACGGAGAAGGAGCACCCATCTGAACTCACTGGTCTGGAAGAGGCATACTCCACTTCCACTCACATTCCAATGGCATAAAAGTCATATGATTCTACCCTAAATGCAAAGGAAGCTGGGAAATGCAGGAACCCACATGGAATAGTCACTGTGCACCATCTCCAGTACACTCATAAACCTGAAAATGTATCAAGAAATTTCAAAATGGAAGAGCAGAGCTGAGCAGTAGAAACAGCTCTTGACTGGCAGTCCAGGCACAGGGTTCCAGAGTCATTTCTGCCACTGACTAGCTGAGTAAGCGCACTATTCTTCAATACTTCAGTGTTCTTATCTGTAGAAGTGGGGTTGCATGTCCCACAATGTTCTTTCTAGTCCAAAAAGATACAATTCTATGAGAAGACTTGTGAAGACAGCACCTGGATGATCTCTCAGAATTTCAGCAAGGATTCCATACCTAGAAATTCCTAATGGAAAACGCAGTGGTGGCTTCTGAACTTCTTCTAGTGCCTGCCCCTCAGGGTATCACTTAGGAAACTATCAATTCCCAGGAGTCTGACCTTCATTGGGCTCACACTCTGAGAAGTTCCTCATGCCATAGAAGACCTCAATCCTGCTAAGGAAGATGAGCAACAAATTTCTACTCGTATTATTAAAACAGATGTAGGGGAAAGGAGATTCTTCTAATTTCCCAGTCTATATTAACATGTGTAAATCCCCTCTCAACTAACAAACGCAGAGTAGCTACTTGGGGCAAGACACTGTATTTTCAAAGAGTATTTTGATTTTCAGGCAGTAACATGAGGTTGTTTTACCTGAGCTCTAAGGTCTCTTACAGTTTTAATGATTATACCTCTCTTGATAGGCAGTACAATGCATTGGTTCAGAGCATGAGCTGCAGAACTATATGGCCCAAGTTCAAATTGCAGCTCCAGCACTGTCTCAGCTTGGGATCCCTGGGAAGCAGACTATGAATCAGGGCTTAAAGTATGGAAATTTATTAGGGAGTGCTCCTGGAATCACTCATTATGAAAGAAGCAGGATTGGACAGAGGGAGAAGGTGGACTACAATACTCTCTCCACAAAGGCCTTACCCAACACTTTGGTGACTCTGAAGCTGTAATGGCCCTTTAGAGTTATCCTGAAATGGCATGAGGGGGCTGTGGCTTTGTACCCCTGGTCAATCCATCATTGTATGTGGGCTGCCCTACAAGTGGGCAAGATCCCGGGCTAAGGGGCTCTCTTCAGCCAAGGCAATTCCCAAAGAGGGATGACAGCTAAAGGGTAGTCTATGAGCCACACTAGCAGCAGCTGGAGGTACAAGCACATCACAACATCTGTATGGGCACTTACTAGTTATGTGACCTTGGACAAGTTACTTAGCCCCTTCATCTAAATTTTACAAATGTATTACTATAGTGATATCTACTTCATATAGTTTTATGATAATTAAATGAGTTAATGAATGTAAAAGCATTTATTGTTTTCTATATGCCTGTCAGTGTTCTAAGTATTAGTTATTATTATGCACCTCTCATAAGCTCCATAAGAACAGTGATTTTTTTTTTTTTAATTAGGCAGATGAATTAGGAGTCCTGTGGGAGAGCAGAGAAGGAGATCTCCTTCATACATGTATCTATGTTGTTAATTCCTCAGAGGCCCAGACTCCCAGCCAAAACACCTAGCCTGAAGGGCTTTGCATCAGCTCACATCATTTCTAATGTTAAAACCAAAAAGAGTTCTAGGAAGAAACTTCTGTAATTTTACCTAAAATGTCCTTTTTAATGCTTCTGAATGTGATCAACTCTGATCTCTCTCCAGTACAACGGGAAATGTTCTACTCTGATAAGAAAAGGCATCTATGAGCCCCGTCTTCCCAACTCATGTTCTGTATTTGTCAAGGCACTAGAAGAGTGTATTTCAGATCTCCTGGAAGAATTCCCAGCCTCTCTTTCTGCAGGTTTAGAGGCACACTTCTCAGGGAGGGATATATCCCAAGTTTGTTCCAAGGGTGGTCCTAGTGGAACCAGAGACTCAGCCAGCATTTGCCCTCAGGCTGGGTCATTTTCTTAGGAACAAACTTATGATTCATTAAAAAAGCCTAAGGCTGGAGAATATAGGCCCTGCAGAAAACAAAAGACAAAGGTATATGTTGGGATGAGGACTTTTGTCTTTCTTGTTGAAATGGGACTTATAACTGGTACGTTAATGGGAACTTTACTTCTGAAAGCTCAGAGCATATTCCCTGTATCTACCACACAGTTCCATGAAATAGCCTCCCCTGTCTCCTCTTTAAAATAGGAATGGCAATACCTATCTCTAACTGACTTGATCTTAGGAGACAAGGATTTCCGTCCTACTCCAGACTAGTTCTGGATCTGAGAGTCTAGGCTAGGTTGTCACTCTAAAAGTCACCTACTTTTCTAGTCCATGACCTGTTTTGCCATCAGGGCAGGTCAGACAGAAATTTATTCAACACGAAAACCTCATTTTCCTTTCTTCTAACAATATACCTTATTTTTCCCCCACCACAGCTCAACCACTATCATCTCCTCGCTTCATCCAAATCATTCCTCCTCCACCTCTCCCTGATTTAGCTGCTGATGTTAGTTCCAACTCCCTACATGTTTCAGTGCAAGCAGAACAGTTGTTTTCAATTACATTCCAAAGCACAGGAGAGAATTTCTGAAGGCAGCTTTCTAGTTTTCAATTGACCATGGCAATAACAGCCTTAGAGAAGAAAACTCTTTCCAGGAAGAATGCAAACCTCACTTAATCAGAAAGCAATTTGAAGCTTCTTTTTCGGTTGTGCTCACACACACAAAAAAAAATTATTAGGGGCTTTCCTATGTTCACAAGAGAGGGTTGCTCAGCAAAGCACTTTATCTATAGGCAGGGCCACCAGGGTTCAGGCTAAAAAATAGGGTTCTGGCTTCTAGTGCTGGGGGGAACCCAAGAAAAGCAGGAACAAAGGCCCAGGTCTTTCCCTACTATAGAGTATGTGAAATGCAGGCCAAAACGGGGCCCTTAGAGTCTGCAGAACTCTAAGCTGCTCCTTCATCTGTAACAGAAAGAAAATGTTAGACAGCCTGCCTAGAGTAATGATAGGAGAATTTTCTCATGAGCTCTGCCATGGTTCTTCAGAGCTTTTGGATCTGGACTTGTATTCGATTAAATAAATTAAAAATTTTAAATAGGTTGCAGCCCTATGTCAATCCTGGAATTAAAAAGAAGAAAATAATTAGCCCATAAGCACCTGAGAACAACTGAGCTGGAAGGAAGGAAGAGCAGGCAAGGGTTAAAAATCAAGTGGCCAACATATGCACACCTATGTTCACGGCAGCATTATTCACAATAGCAAAAAGAAGGAAACAAACTAAGTGCCCATCAACGAATGAATGGATAAACAAAATGTGGCACATACACACAACGGAATACTACGCAACCATAAAGAATAATGATGAGTTTTCAAAACATCTTATAACATGGATGAATCTGGAGGACATTATGCTGAGTAAAATAAGTCGATAACAAAAGGACAAATACTGTATGATCACACTTTTACAAGAAGACACAAATATATATATACAGAAACCAATGCTCCTTGGTGGTTAACAGGCATTGGTGGGGGGGAGCACTATCAAGATAGTAGACACTTGTTATTTTTGGTGATGGGAAAGGTAGCATCAAATGTGGGTGAAGTGCACACAGCTTGAACAAGGTAAATGATATCACTAAGAAGCACATAAGAGAAAAGAATGTCTTTGGTCAAGGATATGACCAATATAATTTTGCAACACCAACAACCAAAAAATATGTGTGTGGTTATACAAATATGTATATAGACATATAAGTATGTGAGTATGACTAAACAGGTACATATGTGTGCGTAGATAGAAGTATCTATAGGCATATGTACATACAGGTATGTGTATGCATGCATGTATATTCATATATATAATAAACCACACAGGGGAAGCAGGGACAGATACTTCTTAGATATAATCAAAGACCTCATGAGACTGGTTTTCTGGGTTTGAAGACTTAAGACCATAGTCATGTGGAAAAAACTCAGGTAATTGGCATAATATAGTTCATAGAGTTTAAGTTCTACATTCCATTGTGGTGAGAAGTATTTAAAAAATCTTGTGAGCAGCCATCTAAGACACAACTATTGGTCTCTATTCATCTGGATCAAAAAAGAAAGAAGGAAACCAAAGACTCAGAGAAGAAAGTAGCCTACAGGACCAATAGTCAACACATACCATAGCCTCATCTACCCTGACACCAGAAGAACTAGATGGTGCCTGGCTACCACTACTGATCATTCTGATTAGGGCTACAATAGATGGATCCCTACAGAATGGGAGAGAAATGTGAAACAGAATTCAAATTCTTTAAACGTCCAGCTTTACTGGACCAGTTGAGACTAGAGGACTCCCCGAGACTATCACCCTGAAATACACTTTAAACTTTAAACCAAAATTATCCCTGAGGTCATCTTTTAGCTAAATAACAGACTGGCTCATAAAATAAAGAATATCACTCCTGAGTAATGAGCTTCTTTAAGAAAAATCACCTATAGAAAATCAAATAGTAAAAAATGACTCTAAAGTAAAGATGAGAAGGTAAGGGGGCAGGGAAAGTAGAGTACTGGAAATGATACAATGAGAACGGAATTAAAATAATGACACATTATGAAAAACATAACCAGTATCACTGAATAATTTGTGTAGAAATTGTTTAATAGGAATCTAATTTGCTGTGTAGTGTAAATTTTCACCTTAAACACAATAAAATATTAAAAAAAAAAAAAATTAAGGGGCCAAAGGGCTGAAGAGCATCAGGTGGTGACCTAGGGTAGTGACCACCTCTAGCCACCTGGGCTAAAGAATAACATTAAGGAATATAATACTTCCCTATAGGCTGGAAGGAAAGGCCAGGGAGAGTTTCATTTGGAAATTAAGGCTTTCAAAAGCATGGAGGAATTAAGGAAACCACACACATGCTCAGAAATTACCTGAGAAGACCTTAAGCCCTCATCTCAGGCTGATTGCTAGGCTCAGTACAAGCTCGGCTAAGCACTTTAAGGGGGCCCTGGCACAGTGCCAATCTGCAAAGACTGAGAGAGGTATTTGTTGTTTTTTTCCCCTGGTGTTCAAGGAAATTTATGCCAAAACACTAACTGTACACAAGCTAAGAAACAGAGCCTTCAGTGTCCACACACATCCAGGAAGTCAGTCTTTGCAAAAATAATTACGGAGAGTCACTAAACTAACAGATGACGGCATCCTTCAACAATTTAAAAAACAAAAACTAAAACATAGCAAACTCTGGGGAAAGGTAGCTATATGATTTCTAGAATTATCACTTTATAATATTCAAATATCCCAGTTTCAACAAAAAATCACAAGGCACACACAGAAACAGGAAGGAACAAAATAAAGTGACAGAAACTATCACTATGGAAACCCAGATAATAGACTTACTAGACAAAGATTTTAAAACAACAGTATTAAATATGCTCAAAGAACTAAAGGAAAACATGGATAAAGAACTAATGGAACTCAAGAAAACAATACAAGAACAAAATATCAATATAGAGATATAAATCATAAAAAAGAACCCAACAGAAAGACTGGTGCTGAAAGTACAATAACTGAAATGAAAAATTCACTGGAGGGGTTCAAAAGCAGATTTGAGGTAGCAGAAGAAAAAATCAGCAAATTTGAATTATTGATTTTGAGGTGCAGAAAAGGAAAAAGAATAAAAAATAAATAAACAGAGCCTAAGGAAGTTGTGGGACAGCATCAAGCAGTCCAATACATGCAATAAACAAGAGAAAGGAGCAGAAAAAGTATCTTTTTAAGAAATAATTGTGGAAAACTTGCTAAATTTAATGAAAGACCTGAATCTACACATCAAAGAAGCTCAAGGAGCTCCAAGTAGAATAAAAAGATTAAAGAGAGAGACAGATTCACACCAAGACACATTATCCCTTTCAAGACCCAATTATTTTCTGCTTTGAATTATTTGTTGTTACCATGTGTTTTCATTAATGGAAATATGTTAAATCATTGAGTGTTGTTGAATTTTTAGTAGATAGTATGGATTTTTTTCTTGCCCACTCTCAAAAACCTACCCTTAGAGTCCAGAGAGGCTACCCTCGTCCCACTAATTCTACCCCCTAGAACCCCCCAAGTCCACTGGGACATATGTGTCCCGAATTTTTTTTTCAAAATTTCTATTTTCCTTACCAAAAATGCACATACCCCATACAACACCCTGTAGAAACCGTAATTTGCAGCACATGGCCAATTTTTTTTGTTTCTTTCAAACAGTCAAAAAGGCCCCTGCCTTGTGGCAGCATGCACTGTCAGTGAGAAAGCAGCTTCCTAATGAACCTGAGAGGCAGAAAATTTTGATGGGCAACCATATACCCCAATGGTCATAAAAGAGCTATAAGCAAACTCTCAAAAACCAAAGAAAAAGAGAGAATCTTGAAAGCAGCAAGAGAGATGTGACTCATCCCATACACGGGATTTTCAATAAGAAAGTGTCAATTTCTCCTCAGAAACCATGAAGAAGGCAGTGGAAGCAGACCATAAAGCTCCTTGTGGGATAGTATCTTACATCTTCAGCAAAGGGGCAATATCTAGTGTGGATCGTTATGAGAAGGCAGGTTCTTCGAGATCTCTGTGAAGTAGCCCATGGTGTTTCTGAGCAGGGCATGATTACCCTAGCCAAAGGCCTCACTGCCTTTCATCCCCACACTTCTTGCACAAGGCCTACTCAAACCTCATTATTAATTATAATGCCTCTGAAAGATTTTGGAGGTGGGTAGCTCAGTGCCACAGCTAATTCATTACCCTCTACCTTCCAAATCTATCTACTTCAGTCACAGAAATGTGAAGAACCAAAGGTAATCCCAACTAATTAATAAAGGATTCTAAGAAGGTGCACCAAGGTATTTGAGGAGAGTCCCCAAAAGATAAGAATCTGCCAAGGCCTAATGATAGGGAAAAATGTTAGCTGGAGGCCAGAATAAATAGGAGACACTGCACCCCCAGCCCACTCCAGACAGTGTATGCAAAAATCAACCAGCTACTCTTCTGATACTCACCTCTGGTGTACACTTATGTAGCCTTATTAAATTCTCCAAGCATTATTAAGAAACAGTGGATTAATCATGACAAAGATTTGAAACTATGCATTTATAGCTCTGCATATGGGAGAAACTATTTCAGACTGATTTTCAATTTCCAAAACTTCATTTTTCAACACTAAACAAGGCTTTGCCAAAAATTTTTATTTCATGCTTTATTTGAACCAGCACCAAATGGTAGGCATTGTTTCTTTTTAATTGAAGTCATCTGCAAATCAGTAGAATATTCCAGAGCCTCTGGAAGAAAACTTTTCACACTCTATATTAATTATTTGATTCAACACTGGGGTTTGACATCTGGATCTCACACTGATGTTCTTGCCCTAGCAGGCACACTCACAAACAATAATGCAAATTATTATTTTAAAGCATCTATGTATGTCTTGTTCCAATATGGGCACCAATTTTATTTGACTGGAGTTGCAAAGTTAACAAGAAAAAGAGGAAGAAAAATTTAGATTTTTTTTTGTTTGGCCAGGCTGGTACTACTAGCTCCAGAAATCTTATGGTTGAATCAAGGAAGAGGCCAGCACAGTCACTTAGCCAAGTATGCCTGGCTCTTCTACAAAGAACAGGGATTATCCTTGCCCAGTCAAGGGGGAGCAAAACCTACTTACTGTGTGCAAAGATGCTCCTCAGCCTTCCACTTCTGTGTGAAGACTCAAGGACACACTGCTATTCTGTTCCTTCAGAGTGCCCAGCTGCTTAGAATAAGTCTAAGAAGAATTCTTAGTTGCACAGTGTGATGGTTAAGGTTGTGCGTCAACTTGGCTGGGCCACTCTCAGTGGTTTGGCAGTTATGTAATGATTTAATTTGGCAGTTATGTAATGATGTAACTATCCTCCAAGATGTGATCTGATGTGATCAGCCAATCAGTTGTAAGAGGAGTTTCCTCAGGGGTGTGGCCTGCAAACATATATGTATGTTTGGAAAAGCTCACTCGCTTGCTCTGGATCCTGTATCCGGCTCATCATCATCTGACCTCCAGTTCTTAGGACTTGATCCAGTGGCCTGCCTTCTGACCTGCCAATCTTGGGTTAGTCAGCCCCTGCAGCTATGTGAGTCAGGAGAAGCCTCCAGCTTGATGCCTGACCCACAGACTTAGAACTTGCCAGTCTCTACAACTGTGTGAGCCATTTCTTTGCAATAAATCTCTCTCCTTCTCTTTCTATATATGTCTGTCTCTAAATAAAAATATACATATATTTATATACTCTTCACTGGTTTTGCTTCTCTAGAGAACCCAGCCTAAGACACATAGTGATCAAGCCAGCCTTGGGTTAAGACTCTCACTTCTCTCCCTTTCTAAAGGAATCAAATACAAAAACACTGCAAAGGGGCTATATCTAATTCAGGAACCCAGAATGTAGGAGAGGATCACTTTTGGAAGAAGAGTAGAGAAATTTCCTTTGGCAACAGTTGTCCATGCCCATGCATGGAAGGCAACAGTTGTCTGTGGCATTCGATCCATGGATCTAAGACATGGGTAGTTGTTTCTAGGCCCAAATATGCTATGCTTCCATCTACTCTGTAGATTGTAAAATCTGTTTTCACAAAGAGCAGCTAAAACTGGGTTGAAGGGAAGAACAACCTAAAGGAACAAAAAAGGGAGAGAGTAAGTGTCACGGATTGAATTGTGTCCCCCAAAAAATGCGTGTAGCAACTTGGCTAGGTCATGATTCCTAGTATTGTATGATTGTGTTATCTGATGTGATTTCCTTATGTGTTGTAAACTCTACCACTATGATGAGATTATATGTGATCTCCTCATGTGTTGTAAATTCTATCACTGTGATGAGGTTATATTGATGAGGTTGACAAGATCAGTGTCTCGATGCAATCTCTTGAGATATAAAAGAGAGAAGCGAGCAGAGACACATAGGAACCTTGTACCACCAAGAAAGCAGTGCTGGGAGCAGAACGCGTCCTTTGGACCTGAGGTTCCTGCACAGAGAAGCTCCCAGACCAAAGGAAGATTGATGACACAGACCTTCCTCCAGAGCCAACGGAGAAAGCATTCCCCTGGAGCTGATGCCCTGAATTTGAACTTGTAGCCTACTGGACTGTGAGAGAATAGATTTCTTTGTAAAGCTATCCACTTGTGGTATTTCTGTTGGAGTAGCACTAGATGACTAAGACAGTAACCAAAACATCCTTTCCATATGGAATACATTAGAGGCATCAGATTTTTAGGGAAATTTTGACCTCATCTTTACCTTTGCAAATATCCTACCTAATTCTTTTCCCTTCTGATGTATTCCACTTGTTAGCACAAGGCGAAATCTTTTCCTTAGACAAGGAATGTGAAGAGATTAATCTTCCTTCAAGTTTTGTGTTGTTTTTAATATATCCTCTTTGAAAAATGTTCATGTTTACCATTAGCCAATCAGAGTTTCAAACATACTGTGGAATTTTCAACATTCCATTCTGATTTCAGGATATATTTTTTGCCTAGACTTGGTAATGGGTCTATTAATACTTCATTGAGTTTACAAGAAAACTCTATAATGGCTTAAGCCAGGGTTTCTCAAACTTGGCACTACTGGCATTTTGGGCTGGATAGTTCTTTTATTGTGGGAGATTGTCCTGTGCATTGCTGGATGTCTGGCAACACCCATGGCCTCTACCCACTAGATGCCAGCAGCACACACACCCCAACTGTGACAATTAAAATTGTTTCCAGATGTTGCTAATATCCCCGGGGTGGGGGGCAGAATCTAAATCTCTCCCTTCTCCTCCAGTTGAGAACCACGGGATGCCGGCTTTAAACAAGTCATTATGAAAAGGAGATATTCCAGTAGGCATCAATTTCGGAGATCAGAATCTTTGTTTCCCTAGATTTCTTGAATAGTATTCTAACAGACCTTATTCAGTGCCTATCCAACTGCTGTTCCCCTATTCTTCCCTGTGAACAGAGCCCCAATTTCACAGTTGGCAGATCTACTGATCCCTGACATAGTAGATGCCTCTCCCAATTGAGTAGAGATTATGTCAGAATCCCATTCCCCTTTGCCAATGATTTGGTGATGGATGGACATCACGTAATACAGTTCTGGGGCATGAGACATAAAGGGAAAGTCTACTTGAGGAGGGGAACTCTCCTTCCCAGATTAAAATAAATAAATAAAATCAAGAAACTTTTTAAGAAAAAGCCTTTTTTGTCATATCTCTCTTTCTCCCAGTAAGATTTCTGCCCTTCAGTGTGGCTGTATTGTGTGGATCTTCAGTAGTCATTTTATAATCATGAGGAATCAAACAAAAGAATGGAACACCAACAGCTTGAGAAAGGTAGAGCAGAAGGAAAAAAAGAGCTTCAGTTCTTGATGACATCCTTGAACTGCCGAACCAACCCTGGAACGCCCACCTCCAGACTTCCTGTCAGTTGAAATAATTCAACACTCTTATTGCCTAAACCATAGGTCAGCACACTGTTGGCCAATAATGGATTTTACATATTTAAAAGAGTGTTTAAAAAAAAAAAAGCATGTGTGACAGAAACTACATGTGGGCCACGAAGTCTGATATTTACTGAGGCCCTTTACAAAAAAAGATTGCCAACTCCTGAACTAAATCACTGATAGTGGATGTCTTGTGATTTGCAGCCCAAAGCATTACTAGTTAACAGAAGTACAATATCTTCATTTTACAATTACAGAAACTGAAACTTGCGTCAGCTAACAAAGGGGTTAACTAGACAATTCAAATACAAATTTGTCATTCCTTCAATTCATTGCAAAGTTAAGTCAAATTGAGGCATCATAAATTCATTTAAGAAATTCTTTTACCCCTTAAGGTTTCAAATAATGTGTGAACTCTAGGCTTGATTTTTGCCCAAGGAAGCAGCAATCCAGAAATCATACAAGACTGCATTGGGCAAATCTACTGCAAAAGACCTCTTTAAAGTGTTAAAAAGCAAAAATGTCACCTGAGGACTAAGGTGCACCTGACACAAGCCATGGTATTTTCAATTGCCTCATATGCATGCAAAACTGGACAATGAATAAGGAAGACCGAAGAAGAATTGATGCCTTTGAATTACGGTGTTGGCAAAGAATAGTGAATATACCATGGACAAGCAAGTCTGTCTTGGAAGAAATACAACCAGAATGCTCCTTGAAAGCGAGGATGGTGAGACTTCGTCTCAAGTAATCAGGACGTTATTAGGAGGGACCAGTCCCTGGAGAAGGACATCATGCTTGGTAAAACAGAGTGTCAGCGAAAAAGAGGAAGACCCTCAAAGAGCCGGACCGACACAGTGTTTGCAACAATGGGTTCAAACATTGCAATGATTGTGAGGATGGCGCAGGACAGGGCAATGTTTCATTCTGTTGTACACAGAGTCCCTATGAATCGGAACCGATCTGACAGCACCTAACAACACAACAACAACAACAGACTTGATTTTATAAATTAGAACAGACAAAGCCTCTTGATGAAACACGTTAGGTGAATATCCTCAAAGGGGGCCAGGCTATTCCACTATCTGGAGCACAGAGGCATTTCCTGTGTTAGGAAATCGAACCTAGAGACTTCAAGGAAGAAGAGATATTACAGAAAAACATTACAGAAACAAACTCACTGATTTGATAAATTACCTCTTCTACTTGCTGAAACAGTTCCTGCACTTCCTCCTGACTCACTTGGGGAGAGTGAATCCTCGATGAAAAATATTCAAAGCTTTCCTCCATTAACTATAACACCCAAGTTAGTACTGTGGGCTCCAGTCAGGCAAGCATGTTATGTAGCACCTTAAAAGTTACGTACACTGAGAAAGTCAGATCCAGAAGAGGGCATACAAGTCCACTGTGGAGAGGCCTAAGATGAGCATTAGTTACAATAAACACCCACCAACATCCAACAAATTCTGAGCATTGGGTGACTGGCAGGGCCAGGCTGCTTACAGCTGATTCAACCAGCATTTCTTTGCCATTGTATCTCAGTGCCTATCCCAGTACCTGGAACACGGTAGATGGTCAATACGAAACAAGAGCCTATACCCAGTACTGGTTGTGCTTTAGTGCTGGGTTGGTTTGCCGGCAGAGTTTCACCATGTCGGGATCTAAGCTCATCGATGTCTCCCAAGGAGCACATTTTTCCACTGGCTCAGCCACTAGAGAAGCCATCTGCTCACATTGTGGGGCCCTTAGGGGGCTGACTTGGGGGCTGCTGGAGCTTTTTATAAGTGGCATCACTGTGACAGTAGGAACGGTTATACTCCTTTCTGGTCTAGTTCTTGGGGCTGTGGGTTCTGGGTTGGTCTGGGGCTTGATAAGAGGTTTTGCTTTTTCTACCTTCCAGCCCAGTAGCCAACCACACAAGGCCACTGCAATCACCATCAGCAGGAAGACCACTGCAGCCAAGGGTATGATGACCATCAGTGGGTAGCTGCTCTCACTGAGTTGGGTAGCTGTCCCAAGGCTGACCTTGGTGGTGGCTGGTGGCCAAACAGCCCTGCTGGAAGAGGTCTTCCCATCCACAGTAGGCTCTTCAGCACTATGACGGCCCCAGGAATCTGTTTCCTGCCATCTGGTCTGGGTCAGCTTTCCCATAATTTCTGTTTGTGCTGTGAGTCCTAAAGAAACCACAGACTTTTCCTGAGAGGGATCTGAGGTTACAAGGTTATCTGCAGTAACTAATAAAGGAACATCTGAGGTAAAATTTTGCAAAAGTAAGGGGTCCGGTAGCACAATGGTGAAGGGGAGATAACTTATTGCTGGCTGCACGTGGTCTGCCCTGAGCAAGAAAGTGAAGGAATCATTCAGCATATCGGTGCCTGTTAGATTAGCATGTGGGTCTAGCATTAACAGCCCTTGGTCAATGTCCCATTGAGTGAACAATGTAGTGTCTTCCACTGAAGTGTTGCAACCTGCTCTTCTTACAAGTCTTCCATGGGCAGGGGGTGCTATCACTTCAAATTTGGGATCACTGTTAGTCATATTAGCAAGCTCAGTAGCATCCAGATCCTTTCTCCTCAGCCGGTGAGCCACTCTGTTGGCAATTTTCAGGTTTGACGTAACCTGCAGTAAAGGCTGAACTCTGATGCTCAGTGTTTGTCCTGTCAGGTTGCTTTCTGAAGTAAACAGTGAGAACTGTAGCTGGTCCTCTGAGGCAGTGAGATTTGTCATGTTGTAAGAGAGTCTTCCTGAATACAAATCTTCCTCTTCAAAGCTGGTGACCACCTGGTTTTCAATCAGCAGATGCCCATGCTGGAGGGGCTGTGTGACCTTGTAAGTGATTTGGGGGCTCCTCCCATTAGTCACTGCTGACAGGTGAGCATTGGTGATTGAAATGGTTGTCTGGCCTTGTGGGAGATGAAGGTCAGTGAGGTTCACGAGGGTGATGGAGATGGGGGTGACATCCAGGTGGAAGAGCTTGTAGAGTGGGCGATGTTTGCCATCAGTCACACTAAAGTAAAACACTCCAGAGGATGGGCTTCCATCCTGTACAAACCACACTTGGGAGTTATCAATGTCAGCTTGTGTAAAATGGTGAACAGGTGTGTCTGGATGGTAATCCATTGCCAAAAAGCCATTACTAGGGTTACGGATAATCACATATCTGATCTCCTCTGGGGGACTGTCTAGATCTTCCACTTTCAGGTTTTCGGGTCCCACAACCACCCTACTGCCCTGCAAAACTTTCAATTGAAGTCCTTTTGTCTTTAATTCTGGTGCCTGGTCATTCACGGGAGAGATGGTGATATTAAACATCTCTTCAAGAAAGTCAGCCTCTGGCTTGGTGGAGGACTTGCTCTTTTGGTTTGGCCAAACAGCAAAGGTAAAATTATCAGTCAGTGATTCAGAGTCATCGTGAAAGTATGTGATTCCAAATTTATTAATTATATACTGGGAGAAATTCGGTTTTCCTTTGGTAATATTTCTTTCTCCAATCATAATGGTTCCGTGGTGAGGAAGAGATGTAACCTGGAACCATATTTCATAAGAAGAACGCTGAGACTTGTGTAGTTTAAATAAGAGATTGGAAGCATCTAATTTAGACTGGTCAATCAGAACTTTGTCTCCCTCCTTGACAGCAGCTCCTATTAAAACATAAATACGAAGAACAAAGTTGTATTTCATTAGAATTTTCATATGACAGCTGTAAAGTGCTTTCTCCCTCAAATTTGCCTGGCCTAGTGTATTCCTCAAAACACCTTGGTTGCTCAAGTATTTAACTAGCATTGCTACCCAAGGCAAATGAAAAAAATAAATTTTATTTTTCACACACACACATACTACCAGCTCAACATTTCAAGCAAAGAAGCATTACAACTTTTAGATTCACTTATAAAATGTTGATTTCCTAACTTACATACTACTACATTTTCTCTTGTCATAAGAAAAGGTGCAATATCCCTTTCCTTTCAATATCTCATTCCTTTCAAGAACCAACGCTATTTCTCATTTTCATTTTCTATCAACAGTTTTCCATCATGGGCATGGTGAAGCCCCATAGGAGGACTTTGGGAGGCACAAATAAAATTCTTTAAAGCTAATTTGCCATCCTTACCCCAATACATCATTAAGGCTTATGAGAGGAAATAGAAGAGGTCTGGAGAGAGATTACGTGTAAAGAAATTACAATTTTGGATAAACAGTACAAGTTTTATTTCAAAGGTTGATATCAAGGCATTGAAAAGATTGATTTCCAAACTGTCCCTTCTTTAATAATCATAAATAAGGCACTGACCATATCTTGTTGGCTTTACCTGTATTTGCAAGCAGACGACTCTGCTGATGAGGATCATTGATTTCATATGAAACAGTAATACGAAACATCTCAGGGCCTAGAGTTGCTGGCAGGGAGGATGTTGTGAACATGAAAAAGTCTTCTGCAGCCCAGCCTGTGTTCTCAAGGTCAGTATGCTGATATAATATCAGCCTTTCATTGACCTGGCCAGACAGTTAGAAAAATCAGTCCCTGGTTTCAGGGATGATACAAGGATTAACAGATATCCTAACTGAAGGAGATATGTCTTTTCAAGGTTTACTCTACTTATGGTCCATGTATTGCACATATCTGCATGAATGCAGTAATATTAAGCTGATGGTAACTCATTTGTCAAATCTTTGTAATTTTCTCTTACAAAAATGATATAGTCATCAGAGAAATAAAAATACATTGATTTTGAGATGACCAATGATGGAAGTATCTATATTATAGAAAGTTTATAATAAGCCGCCACTGTCAGACAGTTTCAACAATTATCCACTCATAATCAATCTTGTTTCATATATATTCCTACCCTCTATTTATTCAACCTGTATGCTGAGCAAATAATCCGAGAAGCTGGACTATATGAAGAAGAATGTGGCATCAGGAGTGGAGGAAGACTCGTTAACAACCCGCATTACGCAGATGACACAACCTTGCTTGCTGAAAGCGAAGGACGTGAAGCACTTACTGATGAAGATCAAAGACCACAGCCTTCAGTATGGATTACACCTCAACATAAAGAAAACAAAAATCCTCACAACTGAACCAACAAGCAACATCATGATAAACGGAGAAAAGATTGAAGTTGTCAAGGATTTCATTTTACTTGGATCCACAGTTAATGAGCACGGAAACAGCAGTCAAGAAATCAAAAAACGCATTGCATTGGGCAAATCTGCGCAAAAGATCTCTTTAAAGTGTTAAAAAGCAAAGCTGTCACCTTGAAGCCTAAGGCATGCCTGACCCAAGCCATGGTATTTTCAATACCCTCATACGCATGCAAAAGCTGGACAATGAATAAGAAAGACTGCAGAAGAATTGATGCCATTGAGTTGTGGTGTTAGTGAAGAATATGGACTATACCATGGACTTCCAACAAAACCAACAAATCTGTCTTGGAAGAAGTATAGCCAGAATTCTCCTTAGAAGCAAGGATGATGAGACTTCATCTCACATACTTTGGACATGTTGTCAGGAGGGACCAGTCCCTGAAGAAGGATATCATGCTTGGTAAAGTAGAAAGTCAGTGAAAAAGAGGAAGACCCTCAGTGAGATGGATTGACATGGTAGCTGCAACAATAGGCTCAAGCATAACAACAATCATGAGGATGGTGCAAGACCGATCAGGATTTCATTCTGTTGTACGTAGGGTCACTATGAGTCAGAAATGATTCGACAGCACCTAACAACAACAACCCACTTTTCTATGCAGTAGATTATTTTGAAGCAAATTGCAGGCATCATATCATTTTATCTGTAAATGCTTTAGTAAGGATTGGTAAAAGATGAATTTTTTTTTTTTTTTTTTTTAATATTTTATTGTACTTCAGGTGAAGGCTTACAGAACAGATAGTTTCTCATGTAACAGTAACACACATGCTGTTTTATGACATTGGTTAACAACCCCACAACATTTTAACCCTCTAAATACTCAACTTTTTTTTTTTTTTTTTGGTGAAAATACACATAGCCAAAGATACGCCATTTCAAAAGTGTTTTTTACATACACATTTAAGTGACATTGACTACGCTCTTCTAATTATGCTGTTATTCTCACTTAAGATGAAGGCTTACAGGACAAAATAGTCTCCCATCTGACAGTTACTACAAATGTTGCCCTATGACAATGGTTAACAATCTCACAACACATCAACAATATCCTTACTCTATTTTGTGTTCCCTATCATCAGCTTCCTACTCCCCTTCTGCCTTCTGGGCCTTGTCACTGGACTCCTGTACCTCGTTACTCTCATGGTTTTACTGGGCTGTCCACTCGCAGGCTGATCAGTGAACCTCGAAGGTAACTTTACCACTGAGCTAAAAGGGTGTCTGGGGGCCATACTCTCGGGGTTTCTCCAGTCTCCTTTAGGCCAGTAAATCTGGTCTTTTGTTTTTTTTTTTTTTTTGTGAGTTAGAATTATGCTCTACATCTTTCTCCAGCTCTGTCCAGAACCCTCTGTTGTGATCCTGGTCAGAGCAGTCAGCGGTGGTAGCCGGGCACCATCTAGCTGTACTGGACTCAGTCCGGTGAAGATCTTGGTAGCTGTGGACAATTAGTCCTTTGGACTAATCTTTTCGTTGTATCCTGTTCTCTTCATTCTCACTTGCTCCCGAAGAGATGAGACCAGTGGAGTAAAAGATGACTTTTTTAAAACGTGAATATAATACTACTGTCATGCCTAAATATTAATAATAATTACTTAATACATCAAATATAAAATCAGTGTTCAAATTTCTTTGATCATCTAATGCTTTCTATTTTACATAGTTGGCTTTGTTTAAGTCAAGACCCTAAAAGTCTACACATCACATTTGTTTGGTACTTCTCATAGGTGTATTTTAATCTGTAGGTTCCCCTTCTCTGATTTTTCTCTTATTTATTTGTTGTTCAGGCAGAACAAGGCTTGGGGCTGGCTGCAGAACAGACCGTCAACTGCCCACATGTAAGTTCAAGACGAAGCTGAAGAAAATTAAAACAACTCCATGACAGCAAAAATACGACCTTGAATATACATCACACCTGAACTTAGAAACCATCTCAAGAACAGATTTGATGCATTGAACACTAATGACCGAAGACCAGATGAACTGTGGGATGACATCAAGGACATCATATATGAAGAAAGCAAACTTCATTAAAAAGTCAGGAAAGAAAGAAAAGAACAAAATGGATGTCAGAAGAGACTCTGAAACCTGTTCTTGAAAATCGACTAGCTAAAGCAAATGGAAGAAACGATGAAGTAAAAGAGATGAACAGAAGTTTTCAAAGAGGGGGCTCAAGAAGAAAAAGCAAAGTATTATAATGAAATGTGCAAAGGCCTGGAGTTAGAAAACCAAAAGGGAAGAACATGCTCAGCATTTCTCAAGCTGAAAGAACTGAAGAAAAATTTCAAGCCTAGAGTTGCAATATTGAGGATTCTCTGGGCAAAAAAATTGAACAACCAAAGAAGCATCAAAAGAACATTGAAGGAATACACAGAGTCACTGTACCAAAAAGAACTGGTCAATGTTCAACCATTTCAAGAGGTAGCGTATGATCAAGAACCAATGATATTTGAAGAAAGAAGTCCAAGCTACACTGAAGGCACTGGCAAAATACAAGGTTCTGGAAATTGACAGAATACCAACTGAGATGTTTCAATAAACAGATGCAATGCTGGAAGTGCTCACTCATACATGCTAAGAAATTTGGAAGGCAGCTATCTGACCGTTTGACTGGAAGAGATCCATATTTGTGCCCATTTCAAAGAAAGGTGATTCAACAGAATGAGGAAATTATTGAACAATATCATTAATGTCATATGCAAGGAAAATTTTGCTGAGGATAATTCAAAAACAATTGCAGCAGTACATTGACAGGGAATTGCCAGATAGTCAAGCCAGATTCAGAAGAGGAGGTAGAACAAGAGATATCATTGCTGATGTGAGACGGATCTTGGCTGAAAGCAGAGAATACTACAAAGATGTTTACCTGTGTTTTATTGACTATGCAAAAGCATTTGACTGTGTGGATCATAACAAATTATGGATAACATTGAGAAGAATGGGAATTCCAGAACACTTAATTGTGCTCATAAAGAACCTATACATAGATCAAGAGGCAGTTGTTCGAACAGAACAAGGGGATACTGTGTGGTTTAAAGCCAGGAAAGGTGTGTGTCAGCGTTGTATACTTTCACCATACTTATTCAATCTGTATCTTGAGCAAATAATCTGAGAAGCAGGACTATATGAAGAATGTGGTATCAGAATTGGAGGAAGACTCATTAACAACCTGCGATATGCAGATGACACAACCTTGCTTGCCGAAAGTGAAGAGAACTTGAAGTACTTACTGATGAAGATCAAAAACTACAGCCTTCAGTATGGATTACACCTCAACATAAAGAAAACAAAAATCCTCACAACTGGACCAATAGTCAATATCATGATAAACTGAGAAAATGCTGAAGTTGTCAAGGATTTCATTTTACTAGGATCCACAATCAACACCCATGGAAGCAGCAGTCAAAAAAATCAGAGGACATATTGCATTGGGCAAATCTGCTGCAAAAGACCTCTTTAAAGTGTTAAAAATCAAAGATGTCACCTTGTGGACTAAGGTACACCTGACCCCAGCCATGTGTTTTCAATCGCCTCCTATGCACGCGAAAGCTGGACAATGAATAAGGAAGGCCAAAGAAGAATTAACATGTTTGAATTATGGAGTTGGTGAAAACTATTGACTATACAATGGACCTCCAGAAAAATGAACAAATCTGTCTTGGAAGAAGTACAGCCAGAAGGCTCCTTAGAAGGGAGGATGGTATGACTTCATCTCCCTTACTTTGGACATGTTATTATCAGGAAGGACCAGTCCCTGGAGAAGGACGTCATGCTTGGTAAAGTACAGGGTCAGCAAAAAAAGAGGAGATGGATTGCCACAGTAGCTGCAACAATGGGCTCAATCATAGCAAGGGTTGTGAGGATGGCACAGGACCGGGCAGTAATTCATTCTGTTGTACATAGGGTCACCAGGAGTCAGAAATGACTCAACGGCACCTAACAACAACATTTGTTGAAGAAATTAGGTTATTTGTCCTATAGAACTTCCTACATCCTGGATGTTACTAATTGCATCCTTATGGTGTTGTTTAACATGTTCCTCTGTTCCCTGTATGTCCTGTATATGGATAGTTAAGTCTAGAGGCTTAATAAGAATCGGGTTTAATCCTTTGGTAAGAATACTTTACAGGTTGTAGTGTATGTTTCCTATTACATTTCATCATAAGGCAAAATAATGTTTGGTATCTCTCTTTTACATATGTTAAGATTGGTAGATAGATTTTAGTGTTGCCAGGTCGATCCATTTATTTTAAAGTTTTCCATCAGCCTGTCTCCTTATAGTTTTAGAGAGTCATTGATACTATTGACTAAATCCATTATTTTTACAATGACAAAACAGTGACATTCTTCATATTATGATTCCTTCTTCATTTCTTATATGGAATTCTTCTATAAAAAACTTTCCCTCATCAGCTGTTTGGTTACATTGAAATACAGTTCATACAGGAAAGACAGGAAAAATGCCCTGCCTCCAACTTCCAAACGTGACCATTGGATTGGTTTTGTTTGTTTGCTTTTTTTCCCTGAATCATTATAAACTCATAAATTTTAATATATAATGTATTTCATTTCATTGCAGTTATTATTATCATTGATGTTCAAATTGCCTCCCCCTTGCCTTCAAGATTTAATCTAAGTCCCTAATGCTTGTTGCCTGTCAATGTCCTTTCTAATTCAATTGATGGGGATGGGTCTACCCACGGTGTGTTGTTGTCCAGACACCATGTAGGTAAACCTTCCTCAAACAACAGTGATTGAAAGCTCCATAACTTTAATTATGGAAGGGAAGGCTAGAGATAAAACACTCAATCCTTAATTCCTATGGACCATACCTTTTTTAACCAGCTACCTTGTACAATACATTGAACATGCAGGTGGATTTTTCCAAGGGATTGTGTGTCCAATTCAAAAGTGCCTAGGATAAACGATCATATAATTTAAGGAGCTGCTGAGTCTACTTCACCAGTAAATATTTGTAAATACTGTATTAATTACAGAAGTTTGGGTCTCTAGAGATACACTGCTCTGGTTCAGTGCTGGTACAGTGGATGTATTTAGAACCAGAGTTCTCGATAAGCATTTGGTGTAGTGAGTTTCCATGAAATATAAGCTCCTTGTCCCCAAAGTGGCCAAAACCTGTTAGTGTGAGGTTTTTTTTTTTTTTGTTCCTGATCCCATTCAAGGATGAGATAAGGAAATGCTGACATTTGGAGATTTTAAATGGGGAAATCTCATCTCTCAACATTTCCTCATAGACAAAGAAGCAAGGTTAGTTGTGAGAAACTGAAGTTTCCACAGAGATGGTACTTTCTAGTGACTCAAGTCCCAGCAGTTTCTGGGGAAAAAAGTCATGTTAATTTAGCAGTCACACCATTTCTATTTCCAGCTTTAGATTTATGACACAATATTAGTCATAAATACATTGCTCCTCCCAGAAAAAGGTGCCTGTGCTAAGGAATTTGGATAAGAGGATGGTTCCTAACAGGTTTATACTCCGCTTACAAGAGACATGATATTACAAAGCAAAAGAGATCCCGTTTCCTAATATTAAAAGTAGCATCGTCTATTAACCAGGAGGAAAGGTTTTCTTGGAAGCTGGTTGATTTTATCCATTGATCTTTGGTATAAATGAAAATCAACTTCCCTGAAAAAAACATATAACAAGTTATTGGAATAATCTAAGGATCATCCGATATCTACAGTATGGACAGTGATTGTCCCAGGGAAGGAATGGTTCTTATAGATGAGGAAGATGGAGAAGAAGTCAGAAATCTCTGGGGGGCCATAACTGGTGAAGGATCCTGAACACAGTTTTGCACTTCATGAGTCTAGTAGAGGAGAGGTCTGTTATGGGTTCTGTTTTTGAGAAGACATTTCCAGAAGTGAGAAATTAAGTGTGAATAAACAACTGGCTTGTTTTACACTCGAGAGTGGAGAGAGAATTTAACTAGATGCACCTTGAATGTATGGGCTTTAAGACTGGATATCAGGTAATTGATAGTGCTGAGCTAGAAGTAAAAGGGAATAAGGATGTCTGTCTAATGTCAGCTTGCCAGTCATGCCCTGAAAGAGGTTTGCAGGTGAGTAGAATTTTTAATGTTTAAAAGAGAGCATTACCCTGGCCATCTCTCCAACTTTATGAGTCAGGTTCTAAGGTGCATGTGTTGGGAAAGGGCCAGGAAGGTGAGAATTAGGCTAAACTTTAAGAAAAAAAAATGTGTGGGGTAAACCTGAGGAGAACAGGATCTCAGAGAGGGTTAGGAATTTTGTCACCTCAAATAGAACATGGCTTTAGGAACAAATTCCAACAGCTGTGCATATTTCCACTGTATTTAATATGGATAGATAAGCCACTTGACTGAATACCTGCGCTTTGGGATTAAGGTGCAGGGGAGGATTTTTATTTCCTACAAATTTATATTAGTCCAAATATTTTCCCTTTTACACATTGAATCTTTCTGGAATGTCATTAGAAATTCAATGGTGTATAATTTTAACTCTAAGTGTAAAGGAAAAGCAGAATGAGAAAATCATCACTTGGCAACCACCATTTAATAAATGTTTCAGGAAAGAATCCTAAAATGGTTGCTAAAACTTGTGGGCTAAAGAGTGATGAGAAACAAGATATTTAAATAGTTTCAAAGTATCTCCACACAAAATGCTTATCAATTACTAAAGGGAAACAGTACCATTACTTACAGTGGAGAAACCTGGAAGACAGCACCTTAACCAAGTGATGAAGGTAAACATCATCATTAATGGGAAAAAGTACACATCAGCGCCTCTGGACAGGATGCTCTGAGAAGCAGCCAGCATCTCTATGGTATCCCTGCCAAAAATACATAACCTGAATTTGATCATGAGGAAACATGAGCTAAAACCAAGTTGAGGGACATTCTACACACAACTGACCTGTACTGTTCAAAAAATGGCAAGGTTTTGACATAAAAATGGCAAGCCAAACATGAGAGACAACGTGTTCCAGATTAAATGAAATTAAAGAGACATGACAACTAAATGACTTTATCCTGTTGATTGGGACAACAGTGATTCAGTGAGTGGTTCAGTGGTAGAATTCCGGCCTTGGATGTGAGGAGATACGGGTTTGATTCCATGCTAATGCACCTCAAGCACTGCCACCAACTGTCTGCAGGTGGAGGTTTGTGTGTTGCTATGATGCTGAACAGGTTTCAGCAGAACTTCCAGACTAAGACAGACTAAGAAGAAAGGCCTGTCCATCTACTTCCAAAAATCAAACAAAAACCCTATGGATCACAACAGTCCAATCCCATTGTACACGGGGCCATCATGAGTCAGGGCCGTCATGAGTAGGGGGCTGACTCAAAGGCAGCTATAGTAACAACATCCTGTGGGTTTTTTTCCTTTACTATTAAGGGCATTCAATATTCAATATTCTTCACTAGAATATTGAATATACCATGGACTGCCAAAACAACGAACACATCTGTCTTGGAAGAAATACAGCCAGAATGCTCCTTGGAAGCAAGGTTGGCAAGACTTCATCTCACATATTTTGGACATGTTATCAGGAGGGACCAACCCCTGGAGAAGGACATCATGCTTGGTAAATGGAGGGTCAGCAAAAAAAGAGGACGAGATGGATTGACACAGTGGCTACAACAATGGGCTCAAACAGAACTACGATGCTGAGGATGATGCAGGACGGGCCACTGTTTCATTTTGTTGTACATAGGGTCGCTATGAGTCGGAATCGACTTGATGGCACCTAACAACAAGAACAATTAAGGGTGTTAATGGGACAATCTGTGAAATTTGAATAGGGTCTATAGATTAGATATTAGTATTTTATCAATATTAATTTCCTGATTTTAAAAATTATACTGTGATTATATAAAAGGCCTTGTTTTTAGAAATATACAGTGAAGTATTTAAAAGTAAAGAGGAATCCTATCTGCAACTTGCTTTCAAAAATTGTGTGTGTGTGTGTGTGTGTGCATCTATAAACTGATATAGCAAATGCGGTAAAATGCTAATATTTGGGTAATATGGGTGAAGAGTATATGGGAATTCTTTATACTTTTTTGCATTTGTTCTGGAAGTCTGAGATTACTCAAAATAAAAAGTTAAAATAAATAATTAAATAAAAAAGTAAATCCTGTAATGTTTTACCACATCAACTTCAAGAAGTGACTAAGAACAATTTTTTTCTCTGATGACCCAATATATGCAGAATTAGGAGAAGAAAGTCAAAGCATAAAGGTCTTGGGCACTCTGAAATCAAGAAATGTTTTTTCCTATTTCAAACATGTTGTCGTGAGCTGTCCAGTCGATTTTGACTCATAATGACCCTATATGACAGAGCAGAACTTCCTCCATAGAGTTTCCTAGGCTATAATATCTTCACTGCAGCAGATCACTTGGACTTTTTCTCCAGTAGAGTGGCTGATGGGTTTGAATTGCTGACCTGTCGGTTAGCAGCCAAGTGCTTAACCACTTTGCCACCAGGGCTCCTTTTCAGACATGCCCCCTCCTATTTTAGTCCATTTCTTAAGACTTTAACAAGGCTCTCTTCCTACCTGACCTATAAATAAACCCATAAACCCGTTACCCTTGAGTCGATTCCAACTCATAGCAACCCTATAGGACAGAGTAGAACTGCCCCATAGAGTTTCCAAGGAGCACCTGGTGGATTCAAACTGTCGACCTTTTGGTTAGCAGCCATAGCTCTTAACCACTACACCACGAGGGTTTCTGACCTATAAATGAGTGGTTCTAAATCCTAAACCTTCTCATAGTAGTGCTTTAATTTGAAGGAACAATATTACAATATCTCTTATATCTCTAAGATTCAAACCTTCTGGATCTCCTATCTCCAATTTCTACAGAACCACGAAGAAAAACACTTGTTATCATTAAAAGAGACAGATTCGGCTCTAAGAAAACCCAAAATCCTATTGACCTTTCTGTGATGAGTTAAAGTTTATAGCTAAAAGGTTGCTGAAAAGCTCAGAGAAATTGGGAAATTAGAGAACTACCCTCCCTCCTCAGCTCCTCCCCAATCACAGGACCAGAAGTCACATCTCCAGATTTGTAGATGAGGGCTCTTCCTCCTACAGGAGTTTATCGGGGTCTCGGTGGCTCCAACTGCCTGAATTACTCCTCTTCATCCCCCAATGAAAAAAAATGACCCTTAATAAAGATGGAAGCAGAGAGGTTAGTAGATTTTGAATCTTGGATTGGTAAGACCTAAATTTAAAGATCAGTGCTGCCAATTTCCAGCTCTGTGGCCCTTGTTCATGTTGTTTAACCTCTCTGAAACTTCCTTTCTGCATTAAAATAGAGAGTAACATCTCACTCATGATACGCGTTTGACATAATAAGTCTACCAATGTATCAATGTTTAAAATGGCAGGCCCTGGGAATTGCCAGGTCTTTCAAGTCCTCACTAACCAATTCCTTACTGCAGTATCAGGGGATGTTAAGATGTAAGGCTACACTCACTTTTTATTGTGAACCACAGCATGAGAATATCATGCAATCAGCAAGTTCTAAAATATGCCTAATAAAATCTGTAGCCATAAAAACAATGGAATTTATAGACTGGAATCTTGGCACATATTCTAAAGCTTCTCATTGTGTTGTACATAAGTATTAGGTATTCGTTCACCACTCTGTACTTGGCATTTCATTAAATATTTGTTTAATGAATACGTATTTAGAAGTACTTTATAAAACAATTATAAAGTATATTTATAATCACAAAGCAGTAGAAATAAGGCATTCAAGAATATTCCTTACCCACTTATTTAACAAAAACTCATAGATAGTACCTAACATTTACTGAGCCCCAAATACATGACAGGCACTTTATGTAACTCATTTTGTTTAATTTTGTTTTGGAGGACTTGTTATGCCCATTTAACAGATTTGTAAAAACCTGAGGCTCAGAAAAATTTAAATAATTCACCAACAGCTAATAAGTGGGAGAACCCAGTTTTAAACCTAGTCCTGCGTGACTCCCAGAGTCCACACTTTTTCTCCTATTGAAGAGCTGCACCTACTGTTCAGAAAACTCAATGAGACTCTAGGCAACACTGAAAACCAAAAAAGACCCATTGCCATCGAGTTGATTCCAACTCATAGTGACCCTATAAGACAGAGTAGAGCTGCCCCATAGAGTTTCCAAGGAGCATCTAGTGGATTTGAACTGCTGACCTTTTAGTTGGCAGCCGTAGCTCTTAACCAGTATGCCACCAACATAGAAGTTCACCAGATACGCTCTCCTACCCCCAAGGAGTCTAATAATATGGACAGTCAGTTGGCAGGTTTGACTAGGACAAATGCCATTTTGTGGTCTGGCCTAGCTAGGACACAGTCACTACTGGCCAGAGCTTGTCCAACCTTGTAAAGATTCAAAGAAAATGACTAATCCTATATACACTGTATTTATTTTAAATGGCAAATTAAGGAAAGGCTGTATTCCAGTTCATCTACATCACTGCCATTGTTGATCAGATAGAGCCTTTCTCATAAGACAATGAGGAAAAGAGGGTGGGAATGAAGGGAAAGAAGTTTCCACTTGCTTCCAGGCAGACAGCAATTCCTATCTGGGTCCCAAGGTAACTAACAGAGTCCTGCATGCTTGAGGCTATGCTTTTTAAACGTAGAGGTCAGAGAGCTGAGGGTCATTATGAATGCCCTTGGGTGAATCTAGGGATGAAGCGGGAGCTCTGATACATCATGCTTGGTGGAGTCAATTATGGCATGGAATCTGATAATTTTTTTTTCCTCAAGTTATTCCTTAGGTCCACAGAAGTAAGTGTGGACAGGACTGAGTGTGAGGAAAACAGAATTGTCAAGCTAGGCCAGAAGGCAGGGCTAGAGCATATCTTTATTCTGAGGGTGTTTCTAAGTATAGCTTTTTATGGTCCTGATAACCCTATAGGGCAGTTTTACTCTGTCCTACAGGGTCACTATGAGTCAAAATCAACTCAGTGGCAACTGGTTTGGATATGGTCCTCATAAGAAAACCAGAGAAGGAGCCATTTACACTGATCATTCCCACAGTGGGACCTAAAAGTCAATCACAGCTTTGAAATTTCCATTGGAGAAGAAGAGTACCCAAATTATCTCAGGGTCAGGTGGGAGAAGAAGGAGGAAGAGATAGAAACAGAATTCACTCCCTTGATTCTCCACAAGATAATGGCTTGTCAAAGGTCCATGTCTCTGGACAGAACAATGATTGGCCAGGAGGAACAAGGGAAAGAGAACTGACCAAAAAATCTATCTTGGGCAGAAATTCATAGGGAAAGGAGGCTACAGAAAGACAAACAATTCAAGACAGAAAAATTTCTAAGGTTCAATGTAGGTTAACCAAAAAGTCCTTAATGCTAAGATTCTAAAGATGCCAAGATTCTGCATTCTTGAAAGAATGCTCAGAGGAATAACTCCTTTCCGTGTGCTCTTTCTCATTTCACCCAGCACTGACATCATTATGATCACAGAGAGCAGCTACGCATAGAAGGTTCAAAGTTCTCAGAAGGGGTCAGGAGTCCGGGGCAGCCCAGCATGCCAAGGTTTAGAGAGTAACCAGGTATCAGGCTAAATAAAGTGGGATTAGGTTAAATCCCAAGAATGAGTCCCTTGACTAAAAATAGGTAGAAGAGGCATTTTAGGAAATCTAAGTTTAAAAGTGATATCTGGAAATTTCCAGCTAGAAATAGGGAATTGAAAAGCTAGTCCAAATTATCCAAAAGGTAGTGGCTCATGACCCTCCATGACTGAGTCAGTCCCTGCAGAAATCTACTTGAGCAAAAAGCTTTGTAAGGAACGCAGCAATATATCCATTGATCACCATAGAAGTGAACATAGATTCTCACAAGTCTTAGGCCGTTACAACTGTGTAGACCTTTAGTAAGACTACCGAATGAAATCATATAAAAGGTGACTCATGAGCAAACTGCAGAAGGTAGCATGGGACATCTTGTCTTTTATATACATGACTGTAGTAGGCTACAAATGTAAAGGTATCAGGTCCTAATCCCTGGGACTTATGAATATTACTTTATATGGCAAAGACTTTGCATATGTTATTAAGTTAAGGATCCTGATATGGGGCGATTATCCTGAATTATTCAGATGGACCCTAAATGTAATCACATGTATTCTTTATGAGAGAGAGGCAGAGGGAGATTTGACACAGAAGAAAAGAAGATATGACTAGGGAGGCAGAGATTGAAGTGATGCGGCCACAAACCAAGGGATTCCAGCAGTCAACAGACGCTAGAAGAGGCAAGGTAGGATCTCCCCTAGAGCCTGTGGAGGGAGCATGGCCCTGCTGACACCTTGATTTTGGCCCAACTTTTTCTGTTGTTTTAAGCCACCAAGTTTGTGCTAATTCGCTACAGCAGCCATAAGGAATTAATACAATGAGAAAGAATAAACCACTATCACTCAAATGGGGATTAGTTCTATCTGTTTTCCAAAGAAAGAAGCAACAGTTCTATGGGGGAGAAACATTTTTGGTTATTCAAAGTCATTGGGCCAAGACTCATCAGCCAATTTCCAGTTTGAACAATGAGTGACCAAGTGATAGCACAGTTCAATAGTTCCTACACGTAAGAAAATACATTAGCACATATATTCAGTGAAGTATAATGGCAAAACCAAAACTGACTAAACAAAAAACTGGTAGAAAATGTCCAAACTAACTACTGAGTCTAGCCGCCATTGAGCTTATTACATAAGAGATCTCAGGAAAGCGAAGTGGGGGATGGGCAGGAGTAATCACTAACACAAAGACACTGGTGGTTCCCTGCTCAGAAAATTAAAGGGCCAAAGTTTAATGATCCCATTGTACTCTCCATTAAGTTGTCATAAATTAATTTCTATCCTATGGGAAACGTGTTCACAATTTCTTAAAATGTTAAGTATTGTCTTGGGCAATAAACCCAGATTCTGGGAAAGGAGGTAATTAGACAAAAATCCATAACCCAAATTATACTATTTTCTAAATGTGGCCTCAGAAACCTGTATCTGTATTGCAGCAGCAAATAGAGACTAAGATGGATGATCTTCCCTCCACAACAGCACAATGGCTAAAATGCAATTACTGCACAAGCTTTATGGAAAAGAAAAAATGCCAGGCATGGTGAACTTCAAAACCAGAACACTCTTGTTTTTAATAATCCTAAATTATCTAAGCAAGCACTGCAATGAAAACCATTCAATTAGCCTTATGCTCTACTTGGAAGAGATAAGTACTTTATGGAATTCAGTCTTACTTTGTTCATACATTCTTTGACATGAACAATTTCTTTAAATTTGTGGAAGGAAAGCCTTCATTTAATTTTAAAATCTAATGATTTACCTCCTCTGTGCAATGGTATATTTAATTCTTCAGGATATGACCTTTTCAGCAAAGGGTTTTGTGGTTTAGCTTTCCCCATTTATACAGACATAATATAATGGTAAACAACAAGAATGTTCCTTGTTTATCTTGGTTGGTTGACATGGTATGGCTTGAAAAAATGGTGAATTTATTCGGGATAAAAAATATTCTTGAGCTCAGCCATAACAAATATTTTTTTCCCACAATTTTGCCAAAGTATGATATTAAGCATAATGGAGAGAGTTGAGATTTCTTTCATAAGCTATATCTACCTAGAGCCACTGATTGAAATGGTCATTTTTATTTATCTACTAAAAGCAAGAAAGAGTGTGGGTTTTAAGCGCAATGATGCAGTCATTTTTGGCTCTCCCAGTTGAGAGCGGTATTGATCTGGGAACAATTTAATCCTTCAAGGTAAACATGTGAAAAAGCACGTGACCATCAACTGCCTAAAAGAATCTCTACTGGACACTTGGCAGGTTAGTGGTTAGAACTGATTCTTGAAATCAGAAAAACTGGTCTAGGAAGCCAAATAATAATCCAAGCCATTTGACTACATGAACACAAACAAGTAAAATTGTTTCCTGAGTAATGTCTTTTTTCACCAACCAAATTGAAGGCAACAAACCAAGGCTCATAATATGTGCTCAATAAATGGCTTCATTAAGAAATTTCAGAGAAAAGGTTTTGATCATCTTCAGCACCTCCAAAGCCCTCACTCCACCATTTCTTTCACTTCCCAAAATGTCCTGGAGCTGCTGGGCAATAAACCTGGCAGCCAGCATAAGTTGGCTGAGAGTTGACCAGGGTCCTGTTTGACAAGAGACCATAAGACTGCTGACTTAGGAAAAGAATTCTCATTCATCTGCATGTGAAAAAAGGATCTTAGGAAGGCAAAAGGCAGGAAGATAATGTTTCTTCTTCTTCCCAAGTCAAAAATAAAATATTAATGTGCAATAAAACAATAAAAATGTCTATTTTTGAATATGCAAGCTAAACAGGATTGAAATGTTTTCAGATTAACATCAATTGTATTTTTTTTAGTGATGCTCTGTCCTTTTTCAATATAAATTTAACGCTTCCTGATTTTATTTTTATAATAAGTATGTGTTATTTTTATACTCTGAAACACACCCACTGAAACATCCAGGTAACCTACCACCCTGAGGGAGCCACAGCTAGCTTTTTGGTTTATAACCTTGCAGAGCTTTTCTTTGCACACTGCCTTCCTTACACACATTATATCATTATTATGACTATCCAAGTGGAAGGAGAAATAGGGTATTTCAATAATATTTGTAGAGATTTAGCCAAACATATCCCATAAAAACACCTCAACTTTGGAGTCCGTCCACTCTGACATGCTAGGGTGGGGTCCTTGATGATCCCGTGGCCCCAGGCTGCGTTTCTCCTGCAGCCAGTGCTTCACCAAGGACTCCAGGCATGAAAACCAAAAACCCACTGACTTCAAGTCGAGTGGATTCTGATTCATAGCGACCTTATGGGACAGGGTAGAACTGCCCCATAGGATTTTCAAAGCTATAATCTTTAAGGAAGCAGACTGCCATATCTTTCTCCCATGGAGAGGCTAGTGGGTTTGAACTGTGGACCTTTTGGTTAGAAGTCAAGGAGCTCTGAACCACTGTGCCACCAGGGCTCATTCCAGGCATGAAGTCCTCTTATATTTTCCTCAGTCTCCTCTTCTCATCACCTCTCACGGAAAGAGACTAAAGAACACCAGGGACTTTCTCTCAAAAGGAAACAATAAGTGGGTTATAAAGTGAAGCAAATGTCATTCTCCTCTAACTATCTCATTTCCATTAATTAAATCACTGTAGCCCGTTAGGGTAAACACAGCAGCCAATTTGAGGGTCCTAGAAAATTGCCTTCCCCTGTGAAGCTAGTCTTTCAGCTACTATGAGAAGAAAGGAACTTCTCACATTTCCAAGGACAAAAAGATAAAGACAACAGGAGCCTTAGTCACCATTTATTGTTTGCTATATGTGGCAAAGTAGTTAAGAGCTTGGCTGCTAACCAAAATGTCAGCAGTTCGAATCCATCAGCCATTTCTTGGAAACCCTATGGGGCAGTTCTACTCTGCCCTATAGGGTCACTATGAGTCGGAATCGACTGGATGGCAATGACTTTGGGATTTTTTGGTATATGTGAGGCAGGAGCCCTGGTGGCACAGTGGTTAAGTGCTTGACTGCTAACCAAAAGGTTGGCAGTTCGAACCCACCAGCCACTCTGGGAGAAAGATGTGACAGTCTGCTTCCATAAAGATTACAGCTTTGCATAACACAGTTTATAAAGAAAATGTTCTACATCCTACTTTGGTGAGTAGCATCTGGGGTCTTAAAAGCTTGTGAGCGGCCATCTAAGATACTCCACTGGTCTCATCCCATCTGGAGCAAAGGAGAATGAAGAAAGCCAAACACACAAGGGAAAGATTAGTTCAAAGGACTAATGGATTACAACTACCACAGCCTCCACCAGACTGAGTCCAGCACAACTAGATGATGCTCAGCTACCACCAACAACTGCTCTGACAGGGATCACAACAGAGGGTCCTGGACAGAGCTGGAGAAAAATGTAGAACAAAGTTATAACTCACCAAAAAAAAAAAAACAGACTTACTGGTCTGACAGAGACTAGAGAAACTCCAAGAGTAGGGCCCCAAGATATCCTTTTAACTCAGTACTGAAGTCACTCCCTAAAGTTCACCCTTCAGCCAAAGATTAGACAGCCCCATAAAATAAAGGAGACTAAATGGGCACACCAGACCAGGGGTAAGGACGAGAAGACAGGAGGGGACAGGAAAGCTGGTTATGGGGAACCCAAGGACAAGAAGGGGAGTGTTGACATGTCGTGAGGTTGCAACCAATGTCACAAAACAATATGTGTATTAATTGTTTGAGAAACTAATTTACTCTGTAAACCTTCATCTAAAGTACAATTAAAAAATGGAAAAAAAAAAAAAAAGATTACAGCATTGGAAACCCTATGGGGCAGTTCGACTCTGTCCCATAGAGTCGCTATGAGTCGGAATCAACTCAATGGCAATGGGTTTGTTTTTGCGGGTGATTTTTTTTTTTTTTTTAGGTATATGTGGGGCAGTGTGATAAACATTTTACATCTATTATCTGTCTTAATTCACATGCAAGCTTTAAGAGAAAAGTATAGCCTCGTGGATGTGGATAGGAGCATAACCTAGAGTCAGGGACCCTGGGTTCAAATTCTGACTCTGCTACTTAGAAGCTGTAAAACTGGGGGCAAGTTGCTTAACCTTGTGCTTTAGTATCTAAGTCTGTAAAGTGGGGATAATGAATAACACAGGTAGAAAGCTTAGAACTGCGCATGGTAAGTAGTGAATGTTTAAAATAATTTCAATTCCCATTACTATTATTTTCCCCATTTAAGATAAGGAAATTGAGGTTTAAATGGTAAGTAATTTGACCCAAGTCATAAAACTAATCCAGAGTTTCTGACTTTAGAGGCCAAGGGACTTGTCCTGAGTGAGTCACCAGTAGTCAGTAGTAGAACAAGGAGCATCAACACGGGACCGAGTCCTAAATTACATGCTCTCTCTACACACCATACACCAAAAATACAAAAAGTATGGGCTGCTTAGCTGAATTTCTATAGACTCTAAATGTATCTTACACATTGCTTAAGGAAGAAGCAGGGGCAGATTAGCCAATAGTCAAAGCAAGCACAGGGTTTACCTTGCTTGCCAGATCATCTGTAGTGAACAATTTCATGTGAAATTGTTCACTGAAGATTAGTAAATAAGCACAAGTAAGCCCATGCTTATCTTGCTTACTGGATCATCCACCCCTGTCGGGAATTGTAAGTTTGAAAAGAGGCTTTTATTCTGTAGGAAGGTGCTGTGGGGTTGGGAGAGAGACAAATGCCAGCCATACCTAGAAAGGAAATCTTTGATGCGATGGAAACATGTGAAATTGCTCACTATAGATAATCTTGTAAACAAGGTAAGCATAGTACTTACCTTGCCTATTGGACAATCCGCCCCTGGGAAGAACCACCAGGTAACAGTTGCTGTCGAGTTAACTCCAACTTACGGCAAAGCCATGTGTGTTAAGGTAGAACTGTGCTTCATAGGGTTTTCAAGGCTGTGACCTTTTTGAAGCAGATCACCAGGTCTTTCTTCCGAGGTGCCTCTGCATGGGTTCGAACTGCCAACCTTTCTGTTAGTAGTTGAGTACTTAACCATTTGGCAACCCGGGACTCCTATCCAGTAATATACCTTGTATAAAAAGCCCTGACACATAGTCTAATGTCCTTGTATACAATCAAAAGAGCTCTCCATTTTCCTCTGAGTCAAAGAACTGGACTGGACCACTGGTATGGTGGGTGAGGAAAGGGCTAGGTGCAGCAGGAAGAGAGCTGCACCTGGTCCATTTGGGAAGGAGAAAGAAACTCCTCTCTCCACCCTGACTTGTGGGACAGCCCAGGTTGTGCTTCCAATTGGAGTTGCCTGTCTCCAGCAGAGTCCACAAGGACCAGCAGTTGGGTCAAAGGTCCCTTATCCTAGACACAGTTGTGCAGGCCCCCCACAGCTCTGCCTGGGGGAATGTAACACATCGACTGCTATGGCTAAAACCTGCCATCGCTAATACGTTTTCTTGATACTTGCTTCTTTCTTCATAAAAGTAGAAGGAATTATGAGAGGAAAAAATAAAACCTTAAAATAACTGCCTTCCCTGGGGTATTAATTTGCTGTTTACAAACGTGTTATAGTCTACGTGTTGTTTGTTTGCATAATAAAATGTACTCTAACTTCTAGTATAAAACAGTATTCCAGTTTTCAGATTACCACTGTGGTAGATTGCACTATCGTTCCCGTTACTAACTTCCTCCCCTCTGTGAGACGTTTATACTTCTCCATCCCACTGACATCAGGCTTGCTCATGTGACTCTCTTTAGCCAATGAGATGTGGGCACAAGTGATACATGGCACTTCTGATCACAAGCCTTAAGAGTCATAGCATGGTTCCACTATCACTGTTGCAAGCACAGAAATGCTAAAGACAGGGGCTGCTCCTTTAGCTTAGATCCTAGACTAAAGAAGACAGGTAGAGCAGACCAGTAGTCAACCTATGTTGTTGTTAGGTGCCGTCAAGTCGACTTTCAACTCATAGCAACCCCATGTGACAGAGTAGAACTGCCCCATAGGGCTGTAACCTTTACAGAAGCTGATCACCAGGTCTTTTCCTCACAGAGCCGCTGGATGGGTTCAAACCCCCAATCTTTCAGCTAGCAGCCAAGAGCTTAACTGTTGTACCTCCAGGGCTCCTAGCCAACCCACAGCCAATATACAAGGTAAGTGAAAAATAAATTTTTGTTATGGCAAGCCACTGAGATTGGAGAGTTATTTGTTACTGCAGCATAACCTAGTGGATCCTAGCTACTGTATACACTAAAGCTTATTAGAACATCCTGATCTAAAACAGTATGTATTTGCAATGAAAAATAGTGAAAAAATATTTTTGCAATTATCATAATCAATTTATTTTTTCCAAAAAAGGAACTAGGGTTAGAGCCAAGTCATCTTTGTATGGTATGTCAGTATTCAAAATGCAAACTGCCCCTGGGCATTTGTTTTGATGTCCCTGGGCACATTCCCACAGAATGTAGTTGTCATCCTAACTCTCTTTTCCTTCCTCCAGAGAGTGTCTGTAAACTAGAGAATTTATACTTCCTGTTTTCAGCGGAAAAAGAACTTTTGCTAGCCTCATGTCCTGCTCCCTTAAATGCATCCCAGACAAAGCTGATTGCAAAGCAAAAGTCAAATTCAATCCTGTCACACTATACGGCAGCAGAAATGTCTCAAAGATAAAGGGCAGACATGTGGTTTACTTTCGCTATTTCCTCTAAACATGACTTTGGATTTTTTTTTTTTTTAATCTTTTAGTCATGGAAAGCTAATCAAATCAACTATCAGGTCCACATACACACTATTTCAACATGGACAAATAAAAATGAATAGAAAAAAGAGAAATGGTAATATTCAAGAAGATCATTTGAAAACATAGATTTTTAGAAAATGAAATCACATATAAACAAACGTGTCTGGTCAATGAGATTTCTGGAGAGCCAAAAAAAATTAAAAAAAGAATCAGAAGTTATGTATGTGGGCAGTGGTGGTGTTGTTGTCAGGTGCCATTGAGTCAATTCTGACTCATAGCAACCTATAGGACAGGATAGAACTGTCCCATGGGGTTTCCAAGGAGCAGCTGGTGGATTCAAACTGCTGACCTTTTGGTTAGCAACAGAGCTCTTAACCATGGCACCACCAGAGTTCCCCAGTAAGTACTAGTGGTGGTGAAATACCAATGAAGTTTAAAACAGATGGCTCTGGATACAGATTAAAAATATGTATGTGTGTACATATGTATATGTATATACCTACTTGCACACACATATACATACATGCATACACACATGCATTCATATTTGTATATACACATACATATATAATTACTATATATTAAATAAGGTATTAATATTACATATAAACATACACACACAAACATATATCTCCTATGGGACTTACTTATCCAACTATGCTTTGGATTTCTTTTTAAATCAATCTTTAATGATAAAAGGGTACTTTTTTTATTTCTTAGACACAAAGTTTGAATTTGCTTAGTGTTTTCTGACAATTGTGTCTCACCCTGCTCACTACAAAGTGTCTGGATTTAAAATCAACACAGTTGAAATGAATAATTGCCTGGGCAAGAGTCACGTCAGCTTGGCTTAACAGGATGAAGAGAAATGACGGGCCGGCCCTGCTGAGACCCTCGGCCCTGCTCAGCCAGCAGGGACGTCAGTACTCACCAGATATTGTGTAAAAACGGAAACATCCTCTGTGCTGTTGTCAGAATTTATTCTCACCAACCTCCCAAGTCTAGGCGAACTTACAATCGTAAAAGTTAGAGTTCTGTTTCCTGCGCTGTCCACATCATTGGTTACAGCTTTCAGCTCACAGGATGAAATGGGCTTCGTGGAACCTAAGAGAAGATGTGAACGTGCATTAAATACAACGCATAGGAAGACTGCTTGTCATCAAACGAGCTTTACAAGTCCTGAAACTCTTTGGAAAACACGTGGTCATGTACGGGGTGGCGGGGGAAGAGGGGTTGGCTAGATCTAAACTGGAATCGGCCTCTGAAAGGTGATTCCTGAGGCATCTATTTGTGGGGCCTGAGATGAAGGACAATCATAGGAGAAGAGATAGGCTGCACTCCCAGCCCAGGCCCAGTTGTCTAACTGACCCCTAGAGGAAGAAAGCAATATCATCGCGTGTGCACCCAGCTTGGCTCCAAGGGTGTGGAGGAGAAGCAGCTTGTGTAACATTGAGAGCACAGGAGACAGCACCCTCCCCTGGGAGTGTGACAGGGCTCCGGGAGGTTCCACATCACAGAGGCTACAGGGATCAATGGGGTGTCTGTTCACAGATGCCTGGGGGAGAGGTTGGCTCTTGAAGAAATGTGAGGCATCTCCTAAGGACCCCCAGACATGCTGGTACACAGACATTGTAAGCAGTGAAGGCCCTGTGTGAACACCAAAGGGGGAAAGAGCCAGTGACAGACAGGTGTCTGTGCTAATGTGACCTCATGGGTAACCAAAGACCAGAGAGGCTTGGGGACACCCATGTTAGAGCAATACCTCTCAGACACTCTGTAGTGAAGGATAAGTATTTTCCCCCAATCCATTTGGACCAATAATTTTTTTTTCTTTTTTTTTTTTTAATTACACTCCAGGTGAAGGTTTACAGAACAAATAGTTTCTCATGAAACATTAGTACACATATTGTTTTATGACATTGGTTAACAACCACATGACATGTCAACCCTCTCCCTTCTTGACCTTTTTTTTTTTTTTTGGTGAAAATATACATAGCCAAAGATACACACTTTCAAAAATTTCTACATGCACAGTTCAGTGACATCAACTACGCTCTTCCAGTTGCGCTGCTATTCTCATTTTAGATGAAGGTTTACAGAAAAAAAAAGTTTCTCATTAAACAGTTAGCACACATGTTGCCCTATGACAATGGTTAACAACC
>NW_004444010.1:7138869-7160721 GCF_000243295.1 Trichechus manatus latirostris
TGTGTACTGTCTCACCCTTCACCCAAGATACCACTTATCTATTGCCTATTTAGTATTTCCCCCCCACCCCTCCCATCCCTGGCAACCAACCAAGATTGTTACTTTTTGTGTGTGAACGTTTTCATGGGTTTTTACAATAGAGGTCTCATACAATATTTTGGACCAATAATTTTATAAAATATAATAAAAATGTCATAACAATGTTAAACTGCTATAAAAATTTCTAAACGCTTCCTCTTACTTTCCATTCTTATCAGCTCACTGACCAGAAGGTTCGTGGATCCCACTTTGGGAAGCATGGGTTAAGCACTTGTTCCCTTTACTTTGCAATGGCTGAGGGAACGTCCTCAACCTTACAGGATGGCAGGTCTGGAATAGTTCAACTCGGACCAGAATTTTACCTTGTTGCCTCCATTTTAGCCATTATGCTTTGCACAGGGTAGCACTTAACGCAGGCACTTCATAAATTGTTTATGGATTTGAGTCAATCATCCAATAAGCGCTTCAAATAACATCCTCTTTTGCTTTCCTTACTCAGCAGTTTTAGCCTTAGGGAAAAGGGGCCACCCATTGTAGTGTTAAAACCACATTAGGTGCTTAAAAGCAGGACCTTGACTACAGCTAAGTACAAAGGGAAGCCAATTGGAGGCCTGGAAGATTTTCAAACTTGCAAGCATTGTTCCAAGGCCTCAATTTGGAGACTCCATTTAAAACGTCTGTGTCTCTGGCATGGGCATGAGATCCCAGGACTCCTAGGGGGTGAGAGCTGGGGTGCCCAGGAACATGAGCTCACGAACACAGCTCTGTCCCAGGTCCAGGACTGCCTTGGCACAAATCTGTTTGCAACATAAAAATGCTCATGTGATGCTTGTAACTGCCTCCCACATTCCTCTCACTTCTTGCCTCTGATATTTTTGTAGTCACTTTCCGGGTTCTGGAACTGTTGGGGACCAGAATCATAGGTCACCCCAGGAAGACCGAGGGGAATGTTTCTGTGCCATTATTCAATGTTACATAAAGTCAGAACGGGAGCCGTCCTCTGTTTCCTACCAGGTGGATTACGTCTCTGGGGAAAATCCAACTTCTGCAACTTCAGCTTTTCTTTGGAACTTTACCCACTGTGCCTTATTAATGACCCCTTTTTATAAAGGACTCTAACTTATAATTCACCTTATTCCTTTACCAGAATTGTTCCAGGCCAAGACTGCTTTTCTCTCAGCCAGGATACAACGATCCCTCATTCTCTTCTCCATCTACCTCACCCAGAAGGCTTATTGTTGTTGTTAGGTGCCATCAAGTCGCTTCTGACTCATAGCGACCCTATGTACAACAGAACAAAACACTGCCCAGTCCTGTGCCAGCTTCACAATCGTTGCTATGTTTGAGCCCATTGTTGCAGCCACTGTGTCAATACATCTAGTTCAGGGTCTTCCTCTTTTTTGCTGACCCTCTACTTCACCAAGTATGATGTCCTTCTCCAGGGACTGGACCCTCCTGATAACATGTCCAAAGTATGTGAGATGAAGTCTTACCATACTCGCTTCCATGGAACATTCCGGCTGCACTTCTTCCAAGACATAAAGGTATGTAGGGTTTAATTCCTATTCAGCAGTCACCCTGGGCATGCTCAGTCAACCAGACCAGCTGGTCCTATCTTGCAACTGCTTAATGAGCATCTTTTATTGCCCAGCCCAAATTCCTGATAACACGTCCAAAGTATGTGAGACGAAATTTCGCCATCCTCACTTCTAAGGGGCACTCTGGCTGTACTTCTTCCAAGACAGATTTGTTCGTTCTTCTGGCAGTCCATGGTATATTCTTCGGCAACACCGTAATTTAAATGTGGCAATTCTTCAGTCTTTGTCTTAGTCATCTAGTGCCGCTCTAACAGAAATACCACAATTGGATGGCTTTAGCAAAGAGAAGTTTATTCTCTCATAGTCCAGTAGACAACAAGTTATATTCAGGGCATCAGCTCCAAGGGAATGCTTTCTCTGTTGGCTCTGGAGGAAGGTCTGTGTCATCAATCTTCCCTTGGTCTGGGAGCCTCTCTGTGCAGGAACCTCAGGTCCAAAGGATGCACTCTGCTCCCGGCCCTGCTTTCTCGGTGGTATGAGGTTCCCATGTGTCTCTGCTCGCTTCTCTCTTTTATATCTCAAAAGAGATTGGATTAAGACACTACCTAATCTTGTAGACATCATAAGTATAACCTCATCATAGTGATAGAGTTTACAACACATAAGGAAATCACATCAGATTACACACTCATACAATACTGGGAATCATGACCTAGCCAAGTTGACAGATATTTTGGGGGGACACAATCCAATCCATGACACCCCTCCTTATTCACTGTCCAGCTTTCACGTGCATCTAAGGCAACTGAAAATACCATGGCTTTGGTCAGGCACACCTTAGTCCTCAAAGTGACATCTTTCCTTTTAAACACTTTAAAGAGGTCTTTTGCAGCAGATTTGCCCAGTGCAGTATGTTGTTTGATGTCTTGACTTGCTGCTTCCATGGCCATTGATTGTGGATCCAAGTGAAATGAAATCCTTGACAACTTCAGTCTTTTCTCCGTTTATCATGATGTTGCTTATTGGTCCAGTTGTGAGAATTTTTGTTTTCTTTATGTTGAGGTGTAATCCATACTGAAGGCTGTAGTTTTTGATCTTCACCAGTAAGTGCTTCAAGTCTTCTTCACTTTCAGCAGGTAAGGCTGTGTCATCTGCATATCACAGGCTGTTAATGAGTCTTCCTCCAACCCTGATACTGCATTCTTCTTCATACAGATTATTTGCTCAGCATACAGATTGAATAAGTATGGTGAAAGGATACAACCCTGACACACACCTTTCCTGATTTTAAGCCACACAATATCCTTTGTTCTGTTGGAACGACTGTCTCTTGGTCTATGTACAGGTTTCTCATGAGCGCAATTAAGTGTTCTAGAATTCCCATTCTTCACAATATTATCCATAATTTGTTATGAGCCACACAGTTGAATGCTTTTGCATAGAATAACAGTCCTACAAGGGACTCAGTAATAAAAGGGCTCTATAACTTTATCAGGTGGTGTCATGGATTGAATTGTGTCCTCCAAAAATATCTGTCAACTTGACTAGGCCATGATTTCCAGTATTGTATGATTGTCTACCATTTTATCATCTTATGTGATTTCCCTATGTGTTGTAAACTCTAACACTATGATGTAATAAAATGGGTTAGTAGCAGTGATGCTGATGAGGTCTATAAGATTAGATAGTGTCTTAAGCCAATCTCTTTTGAGATATAAAAGATAGAAGTGAACAAAGACACATGGGAGCCTCAAACCACTAAGAAAGCAGTGCCGGGAGCAAAGTGCAACCTTTGGACCTGAGGTTCCTGCACTGAGATGCTGCCAGACCAAGGGAAGACTAATGCATCACAAGGACCTTCCTCCAGAGCCGACAGAAAGAGAAAGCCTTCTCCTGGAGCTGATTTTGGACTTGTAGCCTACTGGACTGTGAGAGAATAAACTTCTCTTTGTTAAACCCATGCACCTGTGGTATTTCTGTTAGAGCAGCACTAGATGACTAAGACAAGTGGCTAGCTCTCACTCCATATGTACTTCTTAGAGATTCACATAGCAAATCAGTATGTGAGAGACTCTGGAAAGTCTTTGAGTAAAGAATTGTTTTATCCTTCTTTAAAACACAGCACTTCTCACACATACTTGCATCCCAATGTGTGTGTTTCATGGAAAGCAATGGCCACCACAAGAGCAAGGGTCCATGGTCACCAGGCTGGGCCTTATGTATCTCTTCAACACACATTATCAAGTGCCTAGTATATGATAACGGGGCATTGGTGGTTCAGTGGTAGAATTCTTGCTTTCCATACGGGAGACTCAGATTTGATTCCTAGCCAATAAACCTCATGCACAGCCACCACCCATGTGTTAGTGGAGGCTTTCGTGCTGCTATGATGCCAACAGACTGCAGCAAAGTTTCCAGACTAAGACAAACTAGGAAGAAAAGCCTGGCAGTCTACCTCTGAAAATCAGCCAATGAAAACCCTATGGATCATGATGGTCTGACCAGCAACCAATCATGGGAATGGTGCAGGACTGGGCAGCATTTCATTCCATTGTGCATGGGGTCCCCATGAGTTAGGGGCTAACTCAACAGCAGCAAACAACAACAACAGTATGTGACAAGCTCTACAAGAAGGAGTGGAGATATACTAGGAAATAAGACAGACACAGTCCTTGTCCTTTCTTTTAGACATCATTATAATCCTATCATATATTTAGTATGTAGTATGTATTTGTTTCCTTATCACTAAAAAAAGATGATGAGCCTTGGAGAGGTTAAGCAACTTGCCCAATGGACAAATGCGGGTCTTGCTGATTCTGAAGCAAGTATTTTTAAGCTTCACACTATATTGCCTGCACCATACTTCTCTGAGTTCAGTTTGTGAAATGATTTCTGAGTTAGGATATAATGTGATCAGCCATTCAACAAATTTGATAGATTCTCCTCCCCACCTTCCAAACACAGCCTGCCTCTTCCCTGGTCTTCACCTCTGCAGGCATGGTTGCCCTCTCTACCATACTCATCATTCTTCCTTGCCACCCACTAAAATGCTACTTACGCTGCAAGGGCAGCTCAAACCTGTCTTGGCCAACAAGTTTTCCCTCACCATTCCAGTTTATAGCTCAATTTTCATCCCCTGAACTCATGTAGCTCACTCAGTCTATACCACTCATGGTTGGTTTTGCATAGTCAGTGTATTCTTGATGTGTGAGTCTCTTATTTCACCACGTAGTAAGCCTTTAATTACTTCCTTGTGGATCAGTGATTTTTTTCACATAGTTCTTGGTTATCTTCCACAAAATCTTACAATACTCAATTCAGTGGTTCAACACTGGTCAAGTAAAAAGTTTACAAATCTCTGCTATAAACCCTTTAGCAACACACAGTAAGTTCATTCTTCTTTCTTCTCTCCCTGAATTCCTACCATGGAGGACAGATGGCTTGTTGGTGAGATGTGGTTCTGTATCAGGGTGGAATCCAAGGAGATTGAAGTCACATAGTTTGCTAAGAATATCCTTCATTGATGGGCTGTTTAACTCTACATCTGTGTAAGCTCATATTCTAGACCATTTAAACAAAACTCTCAAGGTCAATCTTTATCCAATACTTTGAAAAAGAGCCGAACAGAATTTGGATAAGCAAAAAAACTAGGTCCTGAGGCCACAGTATGTTCCAACACATGATCACTAAAGATAAACAAACAAAATCAATGGTAGCATTCAAGGTGAAAAGCTGGTTATAAAACTCCTTTCTGGGTGTTAAATTTTACAGAAAGAAATAGCACATGCTTCAGTAAAGTATACATATACTTACAAAATAACAAAAATTAAAATCTACTTTGAGTAGTTACTTCATCCTAAAAACATTTTTTTCTTAGTTCACACAAAAAAAAATAGCACATTTAGAACTGTAGCCCTTCCTACTTTAAAATAAATGAGTTTAAAAAATTACTTTCAAAATTAGCAGGTCATAGAAGCCATTGTTAAGCTAAAAATATTCACCACACTAAGTATTTTTATAATTATTTTGGCTTATTATGCAAATTCTTACCAGTCTTACCATTCTAAAGCCTAAGCCACTTTTTAAAGAGGACAAACAGGATGGCCAAACTCTGACAGGTCAGTAGAGAAAGTCCAACTGGAATGGAATCAATGTGAGTTAAAAAAAATATCACAAGTAATACTGGGTTGCAATATTTCCCTGACCAAAGACAGTAAAACATACACCATCTTGACATCATCGCTGTTGTTTATTAAATTGCTATGTGTACCATGGACTTAAAAAAGAATGAACAAATCTATCTTGGAAGAAGTACAACCAGAATGCTCCTTAGAAGCGAGGATGGTGAGACTTCATCTCACATACTTCAGACATGTTATCAGCTCTTAACTGTTTGTGCCACCCAGGGACCCACCTAGTGGTAATATATATAAAAATGAGTCTTTCTCCCTACCAGCCAGGAGCTGGAGTTGGTTGGAAACAAGTCACAGTCCCTGGAAAAGGACATCATGCTTGGTAAAGTAGAGGGTCAGCCAAAAAGAGGAATGAGATGGACTGACACAGTGGCTGCAACAATGGGCTCAAACATAGCAATGATTGTGAGGATGGACTGGGTAGTGTTTTGTTCTGGTGTACACAGGGTTGCTATGAGTCAGAACCAACTCAAGGGCACCTAACAACAACATGCATAATCTCCTAGTTGTGTACATCAATCCATCAATAACACTGAGAAGGGGACACAATAAGCAGCTACCAGGATGTCCCCATCCTCAGGGAACTGCCATACAGAAGATGTGCTGCTATGATGTGCCCACGAGATTTGGAGTCTGAGTTGGAACTCAGTCCGGGACTTTTGATTCCTATTAGTTACATGACCTTGAACCTTTCTGAGTCTCAATTTTTTTTATCTGCCAAGTAGAAACCATTAAAACCTCCTCTTATATACATGATTTCATTTAAATCCTTTCAACAACCCAGTGCAGTGGGGATAAACTATACTATATACCACTAGTTGCTGTTGAGTTGATTCCAACACATGGCAACCCCATGTGTTACAAAGTAGAACTGCTCCATAGGGTTTTCTTAGCTGTAATCTTTATGGAAGTAGATTACCAAGTCTTTCTTCTATGGCAGCACTGGGTGGATTCGAACCGCTAATCTTTTGGTTAGTAGTCAAGCTCTTAACTGTTTGTGCCACCCAGGGACCCAGCCAGCGGTAATATATATGAAAATGAGTCTTCCTCCCTACCAGCCAGGAGCTGGAGTTGGTTGGAAACAAGTCACAGTCTGGCGAGAGAAGGTAGTACAAAAACCAAGAACAACAAAGCTCACATGCTAGTGGGAGCATAAAAAGGAGCAGCTCACTTTGGGATTTGAGGATAACATGCAAATTCAGTTGGAGGGTCCTTGGACAAAGGACAGGCAAGGGCAGGACAGATACAGGATGTGTTGTAAAGGGAAAGGAGATAGTTACTTAGTGCTGTGTCTAAATATTAAACAGAGGCCTATGAAAACTACGCTTTGTGTAACTCCACAAAGGTGAACTCGGTGGATTCAAACACCAACAATTATGAAGATGGTTCAGGACCAGGCAACATTTCATTCTCTTATACATAAGGTACCCATCAGTCAGGGCAATTTGATCACAACTAGCAACAACAACAAAGGTGAAGAGGGAACTTCGGCCACTTTAATATACTTCTCCTGCCAGACAAATATTCAGTAAAACAGCACCAGAAACTCAAATGTTTCTAAGCTACAGTGGCTATGTCTCGCCTTTAATCTAACTCAACTGTCTTTAATTACTAAACAGAAACAGTTAGCTAGAATAGATGAAAGGTATTTAATCTGTTGCAGCAACCTGATTTTCCCTGTCATCTGGGCACTTTTTTTAAAATAAGATATGTTACCAGATTTTTAAGATAACTGGGGTGCAGTGGTTTGTTTGCTTATATTTTAAAACACAAAATGGCACCCTAATTGCCTTGAAAGAATTGATAGAAACATCATACTTACTCTCAAAGAAAAGTTAAGGAATAACAGCAACAACAAAAAAACGAGATACAGAATAGACGAATCTGGGTTAACACATCTTTAAGTGGATTTCTATCAGGTTTATTTTCATGAGATCAAACGCTTAAGGCAACTAAAAGTTTCAAATTTCTCATAAAATAGTTGTCTTCTAAAAATTAGTTATAATAAGACATGAAAAGATGCTTGACACCATTCCACAAAAAAAAAAAAAAAAAAAAACAAAACCTGTTGCCATTGAATCAATCCCAACTCATAATGACCCTGTAAGACAGAGTAAAACTGCCCCATAGGGTTTGCAAGGAGTGGCTGGTGGATTTGAACTGTCATTCTTTGGGTTAGCAGCTGTAGCTCTTAACCACTGTGCCACCAGGGCTCCCCAATACTATTAGTCATTAGGAAAATGAAAATCAAAACCACAAAGAGGTACCACTTCACAGGCACTAAATCCATTGCCGTCGAGTCTATTCCGACTCACAGAGAGCCTATAGGACAGAGTACAACTGCCCCAGAGAGTTTCCAAGGAGTGGCTGATGTGTTCAGACTGCCGACTTTTTTGGTTAGCAGCCAAGCTCTTAACCACTGCACCACCAGGGCTCCTCCTTTGCATTAGGATGGCTATTAACAAAACATTGGAAAATGAAGTGTTGGCTAAGACTGTCATCCACTGCTGGTGATAACGTAAAATGGTGCAGCCACAGTGGAAACATCCACACTGAAAACAGTTTGGTGTTTTCTCAGAAAGCTAAATGCAGAGTTACCATGTTGTTGTTAGGTGTCATCAAGTCAGTTCCAACTCATAGCTACCCTATGTACAACAGAATGAAGCACTGCTGGGTCCTGCGCCACCCTCATAATCCTTGCTGTGTTTGAGCCCACTGTTGTAGCCACTGTGTCAATCCATCTTGTTGAGGGACTTCCTCTTTTTCACTGATCTTCTACCTACCAAGTATGATGTCCTTCTCCAGGGGCTGGTCCCTCCTGACAACATGTCCAAAGTACATGAGATGAAGTCTCATCATCCTTACTTCTAAGGAGCATTCTGGTTGTACTTCTTCCAAGACAGACTTGTTCCTTCTTTCATTAGTCCATAGTATATTCAATATTCTTAACCAACATCATAATTCAAAGGCATCAATTCTTCCTTGGTCTTCCTTATTCATTGTCCAGTTTTCGCATGCACATGAGGTGACTGAAAACACCATGGCTTGGGTCAAGTGCATCTTAGTCCTTAAAGTGACATCTTTGATTTTTAACACTTCGAAGAGATCTTTTGCAGTAGATTTGTCCAATGCCATACGTTGTTTGATTTCTTGACTGCTGCTTCCATGGGTGTTGGTTGTGGATTCAAGTAAAATGAAATCCTTGACAACTTCAACATTTTCTCCATTTATCATGATGTTGCTTATTGGTCCAGTTGTGAGGATTTTCGTTTTCTTTTTATTGAGGTGTAATCCACACTGAAGGCTGTAGTTTTTGATCCTCATCAGTAAGTGCTTCAAGGCTTCTTCACTTTCAGCAAGCAAGGTTACATTATCTGCATATCACAGGTTGTTCATGAGTCTTCCTCCAGACCTGAGGCCCCGTTCTTCATATAGTCCAGTTTCTCAGCTTATTTGCTCAGCATAAAGATTGACTAAGTATGGTGAAAGGATACAACCCTGACACACACCTTTCCTGAGTTTAAACCACAAAGTATCCCCTTGTTCTGTTTGAATGACTATCTTTTGGTCTATGTACAGGTTCCTCATGAGCACAATTAAGTGTTCTGGAATTCCCATTCTTTGCAAAGTTATCCATAATTTGTCATAAGCCACACCATCGAATGCTTTGCATAGTCAATAAAACACAGGTAAACATCTTTCTGGTATTCTCTGCTTTCAGCCAGGGTCCATCTGACATCAGCAACGATATCCCTCATTCCACGTCCTCTTCTGAATCCAGCTTGAATTTCTGGCAGTTCCATGTCAATGCAATGCTGCAGCCACTTCTGAATGATCTTCAGCAAAATTTTACTTGTGTGGGATATTAATGATATTGTTCGATAATTTCTGTACTCTGTTGGATCACCTTTCTTTGGAATAGGCATAAATATGCATCTCTTACAGTCAGTTGGCCAGGTAGCTGTCTTCCAAATTTCTTGGCATAGATGAGTGAGCACTTCCAGCACTGCACCCATTTGTTGAAACATTTCAGTTGGTATTCCATCAATTCCTTGAGCCTTGTTTTTTGCCAATGTCTTCAGTGCAGCTTGAAATTCTTCCTTCAGTACCATCAATTCTTGATCATATGCTACCTCCTGAAATGGCTGAATGTCAACCAATTCTTTTTGGTACAGTCACTCTGTGTATTCCTTCCACCTTCTTTTGATGCTTTCTGTGTCATTCAGTATTTTGCTATAGAATCCTTCAATATCGCAACTAGAGCCTTGAGTTTTTTCTTCAGTTCTTTCAGGTTGAGAAATGATAAGCGTGTTCTTCCCTTTTGGTTTTCTAACTCCAGGTCTTTGCACATGTCATTAAAATACGTTACTCTGTCTTTTCGAGCCACCCTTTGAAATCTTCTGTTCAGCTCTTTTACGTCACCATTTCTTCCATTTGCCTTAGCTACTAGAGTTATCATATGACCCTACAATTTCATTCCTAGGTTTGTACCTAAAGTAATTGAAAGCACAGACTAAAACAGAAACCTGTACACAATGTTCATTGGAGCATTATTCACAATAACTCAAAGGTGGAAACAACCCAATGTCCATCAGCTGATCAGTGAATAAACAAAATGTGGCATATATATACAATGGAACATTATTCAGCCATAAAGGTAAATGAAGTTCTGATAACATGGTACAACATGGACGAACCTTGAAAACTGTGCTGAGTGGAATCAGCCTGACACAAAAGGACAAACATTGTATGATTCTACTTGTATGGAATAGCTAGAATAGGCAAATTTATAGAGACAGAAGGTAGAGTAGAGGTCACTAGGGGTTGGGAAGAGGGGAGAAAAGGGAGTTCTTGCTTAATGGGTACAGAGCTTCTGTTTGGGGTGATGAAAATTTTTGGAAATAGATAGTGGTGATAGTTGTACAACACTGTGAATATAATTAATGCTACTGAACTGTACACTTAAAAAATGGTTAGGATGGCAAATTTTATGTTACAATATATTTCATAACAATAAAAAATTTGAAATTCCAATTTTAAAAAATTATTTAGTTGCACACAGTGACTTTCTCTGGATTTACTATAGAAACACGTGGGCTCTATGTACCATTTACTGACTGCATGGCCAAATTACATCATCAGCTCTCTAAGCCACAACTCTTGCCAGATTCTTGTGCATGTATCACCTATCTCACATAGTTGTAAGAATTAAAGGACTAGTACCATGCCTAGCCCAGCAACTCTTAATCCTGGACGCATTTCAGAACCATCTGGGACTTAAAAGAAAATAATGATGCCCAGGCTCTATCCCAGAGATTGCCATTCAACTGGAGTGAGCCGGAGCCCAGGCATCAGTAAGGGATCTTTTAAAAGCTTCCTTTCCAGGTATTAAAACAACTGGCTAGAGTGGCCACTGACAATAAAAATACTAGTGTCTTTCTCCATCTATGCTTTACTGCTAATGCACAACAATTAAACAAGTGACAATGCACAGGGTTTTTACATTCTAATCGAAATATCAAAAAACAGCACAAGGTGGTCACTGTACTCAAGGCCTGGCCCTTCTCACCTCCTTAATGACTCTAAGGAGACAGTAGGAAAAAATCGTACACATGAACCATAGAGATGACTGCTTCAATGGTTCCTCCCTCAACTCCTTCACCAATATGGCCCTTCTGAGGAACAGCAGAGGGGAAAGAGAGAAGGGTGGGGAAAGACCCAGCCTTGCTTTTAGTGAGCTCCTGCAATGAGAGAATTCTTTAACTGTTGTTGGTGTCACTTTGCAGTAAAACATGATACTTTATACTACGCAGGTAGAACTTTCTAAATAAACAGAAAAACACTTAAAACCAAAAATTTACTCAGGTTAAAATCTTACCTGGAAAGATGCTTAGTCCCGTGTTTGCTTCTAAGCTAATGATCAGAGCACGAGCTGTGATGCTAAAAATTTGTCGAGGTGCAAAGTTCAAACCATCAGTAACCTGAAAATTAAACCCTCCTGACATGGCTCCTTTAAAAGAAGAAATTACACTCTGGTCATTTGGGCTGTTCTGGAAAAGCCACCCACTTTCACCCTCACTCCCATCTGATCTCCCTGCAAAGCAACCTTATCAATTTGAAAGTGTGATAATTCAGTGACAGAGTTTACCAGATCAAATGTTGCCAAACACACAAAGCTAAAACCCAAACATCCCTCATGGACAATATCAGTAAAAGTCTAAAATGCAGATTTTTCCTCCCTGTAATATAATAAAAGAAAGCAAATATTGCTTTCACAATATTTTAAGACATGTTCATCATTTGTATTTTATTATTATAGAATCAGTGTATACCAGTAAAAGTAATGCATGCATGCAAAACACACACAGAAACGTACATACACATACACACATTCTGGCAATTTCTTAAATATATTCATAATATTTACTTGGTAATATTGAAAAGCAAAACAGGAGGAAGTAAATATAGTTACCTGCACTTCTAATTATCTATCTCAAGCTAGCTGTTGAGATAAGTGGGTGACCTACACCTATACTTCTGTCAAAGGACTAATGATATCAGTGAGGTTATAAATTAACTTACATGCAAAATTGAAATTGAAATGGACTACCTATCGATCCAGTTCCCAGGAGTCCTTTACCAATCTGACTCACAAAGCATGAGACAAGATTACTGTTTATAAAATCTGATGTTTACATTCCCACCACCCTATGAAAATGTTCGTCAAGCGGCATGTTTAAAGGGCCACAGATCTTTGCACCACGTAATGGATAGAAATGTACTCCTCGCTGACCTCAGGGACGACACGTGGTAAGGAACAAAGAAGGCACAGTCAGACTCTGTAATTACGTGCAAGTACTTCCTTAATAATATGATTTAACAAAAGGAAGCTCAGGTGGTTTAACAGCTTCTTAAGTCTCTACTTAAACCCTGTGAGTTCTCATTCCTCACAAAAAAGGTTACAGGTTTTTAAAAATTCCCCCAGCACACTCAAAAGTCATCACAAAGAGAAAAATAAGAATTCTGAGTCTGCCTAGTTCAGGACAGGAATCCACACATATTTTTTGTTTGCTTGTTTTTACTAGAAACAGCACTGTGAAAATTATACTTAATGAAACGTTAGATTAAGGAGTGTCAATAGGCACTTCAAACATTTCATTAATCAGTATGAATGGAAGTAGGATCAAAAAGACTTATATCAAAAAAATGCTGGAATATTATGCTGGGTGTGCCCTAACTATTAGACTAATTATGACCAAAGGAAGGTAAGAAGAGGGTTGAAATGTGGATTTTCTATTGTATAATCTCAGATTTGTCCTGACAGTGCTTTCAGAAGGGCAATCTTAAATAAATCACATAGCCTCCCACATCTTGGTTTGATCAGCCTACTTAGGTTGTTATGTGGAATAATAAATTAGATTAATGGCAGAGCACTTTGCAAATATAAAATGCTAAGAGAGACTAATTAAACCTAAGTCTTTGTTTGGGGCTGATGGACAGATGTACCAAGAGAGAATCAGCTGGTTTCTGCAAGAGACTCATCTGCAGCTGGGCACCAGCCACTTTGAGGGCCATTAGCTGGCCTCCGCATCCATCCAGGAAATCTAATGGATTGGGTCTCATGTTGAGCTTGCCTTTAACTCTCCTTCCTTCTGTTTTAGGAGAAATTATTTTCTCTACTCATCAAAAGTGAACATAACCTGGTTAGTTGCCAAATATAGCAGTCCAGAGAGCTAATTTTGGTTTTACTTTCATTGCAAATAGCAACTTCAGTTCTTCAACCTATTCTGCCCTTCAATGGGTGGCTGCTAGGGGAGAAAGCCCAGCTTTAGAGTCAGACCAACTTAATCTTTCTCAGCCTCTGTTTCTTTATTTTTAAAATGGGATCATTACTACTTATCACTCAGAGGTCTCCTAAAGAGTAAATGAAATGGATTGTATGACTGCACCTTCTGCAGTGCCCAGCATGTGGCAGAAAGCCAATAATCCTTTCTCATTGTGAACTGTATAGTTTTAAAAATCTGAAACTTCTTTTGTGTAAGTCTCTGGAAAATTGTTCTCTCCTTTTGGAAAATATGGTAATCCTTTCATTTTTTTTTTTTAAAAGAAAACTTTCTAGGCTCTCACCAGATAATACTTGAATTTTTAGTATATAGAATAAAAAACACACATAACTGGCAAAAACTTCCCTCTTTAAGTGAATTATATTTTACTAATCAGCAGATCTACACACAGTTACATTTTAATTATCTATTAGAATGTATTAGTTTTTTATTAGTACTATTTATAATTTATTTCTAATAATTCTAGTCATGTATTAGAATTATTTATTCCACATGAATGCGGAAAACATCAGTCAGTCTAGAAACAATGCTTTGTTACACATGTGGGTAGTGTTAGGATCCTGCTGCAGTAAATCTAACCCACACAGGTCCTGAGCTACAGTTTTGGAACCACTAGATGAGAACACTCACACAGTAAATTATTTTCAGACTCTTTGGGGATTGTTTGCATTAACTGCAAAGGAAATTACTACATTTGGATTTAGATGTTTTTATTTTTATTTTCCCTAGTATATTTTCAAAGAAATTACTGAAAAATGGCTGAAAAGATAAGACTTTTTAGCTTTCCATCATGCCCTCCTGGCTCACACTCTCTTCCATTTCCTCCTGCAGGCTGCAAATGCTTCCTTTCTCAGGCAAGGGGCAAGGGCAGCCTTGAAACAAAGCCAGGCTGCCCAGCAAAGTGGCTGGACTACCCCTTCTGCAGATGCACAGTGGCTGTTTGGCTTATTGATTTACTGATAAACAGGAGGAAGAAGAAAAGGGCTTTTAATGTCAGAGTCTCTCAGAATTACAGGTATATTCATTCATTCATGTAGTCATTCATTCAACAAATATCTTTTTGTTTTGTTCCCTAATGTATCCCAAGCATCTGGAAAGATACCTGGTACGTAACTGTTGTTCAATATTATTTCATTATTTGAACCAATTTTTTATTAAGCACCTACTATGTGCCATGCAGGGCCCTGGTAGTGCAGTGGTTCAGAGCTCAGGCAGCTAACCAAAAGATCAGCAGTTCGAGTCCACCAGCCACTCCTTGGAAACTCTATGGGGCAGTTCTACTCTGTCCTATAGGGTCACTGTTAGTCAGAATTGACTCAATGGCAACAGGTTTGGGGTTTTTTGGTTTTTTTGGGGTTTTTTGGTATGTGCCATGCACTGTTCTAAGTCCTGAGGATACAAGAGTGAACAAAACAGAAAAAGATCCTGCCCTCATGGCACTTATAATCTAGTGGGGGAAAAAAGATAACAAATGAATAGACCAATAACACTATATTATAATGTCAGATAGCCAAGGAAGGGATGGAAAATTACAGAGAAGAGGTGCTATTTTAGTGGATGGTCAGGAAAGAGTTCTGCAAGAAGCTAATAGCTGGCCATAGACCTTACATGAAGTGACCCACATGAGCTATAGGTATTCTCTAGTGTTTGCTATTATTAGCCTTACTAAAACATGTGACTTCCTTTTTTAATTATACAGACTGGAAAGTTTTTAGATGGTCTGTGGTTTACAGTCAGTAACAATTAGCCAGGACAATCATGTTAACCTCTTACTGAAACACATCTGAGATTCACATTGCTTTCTTTATGACATACCAGTGTGTACAAACATTAGCTGGCCCTCATTGATCTGAGCCTGGGTGAAGTTCTGGATGCTTCGGTCAGGGAAGAACTTGAGAGCCAAATGCCCATTGCTGGGTGGAGTGACCCAATAGGCCAGGTCCTGAGGGGAGGAGTCCCCATCTTCTGCACAGAGGTCACCACGGGTTATCTCAGTAACAGAATTCACCCACACCTTAAAAAGAAGAGGACCATAGATATTGCGAGGACCAATTCCAACCACACCACATTAGTAAACTGGGTAACTACACATCACCCTTGCCACTTGCACAATGATATAAAAACTAAAGCCATTCACTAGAGTTTTTAAAGCATGAGGTTTCTTGGTTCAAAATAGATATGTAATTAAATACCAGATGAAATGCAGGACATGCTATAGTGTTTAATTTATGAGGTTTATGAGATTTCAATTAAAAAAATAGGATTCATAATTATTCATCAAAAATAATTATTTTAAGTGCATATATATTTATCTAAGCATAGTAACAATTTATATAAAGTACCTTCTGTATGCTTGGCACATGCTAAGTGCTTTACATGGAGCCTCAGATAATCCCAGAACCTACCTTGTAGGGTTAATTTAAGGATTTCTATTTGTAACGTTGGAGTACAGCTCTACTCTGACACACATGGGGTCTCTATGAGTCAGAATCAATTTCACAGCAACTGGTTTGGGGTTTTTTGGTATTCATAACAAATTATTTCATCTGCTTTTAAATATTTGAGAAAAAAACACACATCACACTTTTTTCTAATTCTCCTTTATCCTATCTGTCTTCCATGAAAACAGATATCTGGTTCCTATAACCTCGCAATGTTTATTTTTGCTTTTTCACATCTAGAATGGTACCTGAGTAATGTTCAGACAATAAGCTCTGGTTTCTAATTACATTTAAAATCTACTTATATTACTCAAACATCTTAATTCAACAATTCGTCAGATATTTATTGAGCATCTACTATGTTCCAGGCAATGTTCTGGATGCTTGGATTACATCAGTAAACAAAACAAAGATTCCTGTCCTCATGGAGCCTAGGAGAGGGGTCATGGGGACACAGAGAAGAAACGACAGACAAAACAAAGAAACGAACTGTATCATATAGTAGAACATTACAGGCACTATGAAAAAAAATAAAATAAAGCAAGATAATGGGGCATCAGGAGTGGGAGAATGTTAAATAGGAGACTCATTTGAGGAAAGGCTGGAGGGAGGTGAATGATGAGCCATGTGAAGAGCATCCAGGCAGAAGGAACAGCCAGGAGGCCAGTGTGGCTGGAGCAGAATAAGTAAGTGGAAGAATAAAAGGAGATGAGGTTGGAAACATAACGGGAGGTCAAGTCTTGTAGGGTAGAAGGTTTTTACTTCAGTGAAGATCTTACCTGAGTCAAACAAAGTCATTGTAGGGCTTTAGGTGAGGAGGGACCTAGTATGACTTACATCTTAACAGGATCTTCTGGCTTCTGTGGAAGAATAGATTGTGAAAGGTCAAGAGGGGAAGCAGGGAGACCTGTCAGGAGGCTACGGCAATAATCCAGGAAAGGGATAGCAGAGGAGAGCGGCCAGAAGCTGTACAGGTGATGAACAGTGGTCAAATCCTGGGTATATTTTGAAAGTAAAACCAACATAGTTTCTGAGGAATTAGATGTGGTGAGGGACTCGGGCAGACATGGCTGTGGCAGCATGCTTGTCCATTTTCCCATTCTTGCCTGTTCTGTAATATTCTTCGGACTTGGACCGACATGGCTCTAGCAGCATGCTTGTTCGTTTTCCCACTTTTGTCTGTTCTGTGATATTTCCTTGGAATCAGGTAGACATGGCTCTGGCAGCATGGTTTTCTGTTTTCCACTTTTGACTTTTTGAATATATGCCAAACAAAACTTTCTTTTTGCTTTACTAAACTTTGTGATGTTTTTCCCCTACAACAGTTAATGGCGTAGTCATCAAGGATTTCTGAAGCTACAAATCCAGTCAACCTTGAGGAGACCTGGACTGTGGAGCAAAGAGAGGTCCTATCTTCTGGGCCTACGTGTTCCCACTCCGTGTCCCTTCGACACCAACAGGGTGAATGCTCTCGGAAAACGAGTCTTTCCTTATTCTTTGTTGTTCTCTTTCTCACATTTTCTTAAGTTTTGTTTGGCATATTTGTTTGAAAAACCAGTTGTTTGATTAAGGATAATCGTTCTTAGATTTTTGCTTGATCGTTTGGTTAAGAGTGACATTTAGTAACCCTTTAGGTATATTGCAGTTTAGGTCCAGATTCGGGCATTTGAAACATTAAAGAGGTAATTCTATTTTCAAAGAGTTTTAAGTCACTGTAAGCCGCAAAATTCAGCCTTTTTGTGGCTCAGAGAAAACCTGGAAAATAGTGCTCTGTTTTGCCAGATTCTCAGGGGGAGGTGGCAGCTCCTGACCTGTTTTGCCAAATTCTCTGGGGGAGGTGGCAGCTCCTGACCTGTGTTATGAAATTTGAGGGAGAAGCGGTAGTTTCATACCTTTCTTACAATACAGTTTCTCAATAAAGAATCTCAATGTTAAACTTAAAATCATTGGTAGCTACTTTAAAGTACTTTCCAATCAGAAGAACTAGTCTATTTAAGGTCTAAAATAAGAGACTCAGTCTCTAGCCAGCAGAATGAATGAAGTTCAAAAAGAAGGAAACCAAAAGCTTGAAACTTATTACTTAACATCTTTGATAATTGAGCCTAGATTTTCACCCCCATTACAGAGACACTGGTTTGGGGTTCATGTTTAAAAATGCTATAAACTAGATGTGGTGAGGTGTGGAAGAAGGAGAAGCAGCAAGAATGACTTCATGGTTTGGGCCTGAGCAACTAGAAAGGTGACCATAGTTGAAATGACGAAAGCCACAGGTAGAGTGTATTTGGAGAATAAGATCAGGAGTTCAGTTTTCAACATGTTGAGTTTAAAATGTTTATTTAGATATCAAATCACATCTGATGGAATTTGGGCATTTTGAGTTCCTATAATCATGTAGCCGTATGATAGTTCATTAACACTAAAAACAGATGGCTTTATCACTAACTAAATTTTCACATTTCATTCTGTATTTGTCTTACCCACAGAAACACTACGTGCACACTCCCAAGCTTATGTGTCATTCTTTGCTCTGTGACTACAACCTTATCATCTTCTACACTTGTTACAAATTTATTTAAAAGTTCAATCCTAAGCAATTAATCATCTCTCTGGCCTAAGGGAACTATTTCCTTCAGTAGACCAGGTAGTTTAGGAACTAACCTAATCCATTCCCACTCATCATCTAACAATTATTGAAACAGAATTTGTGGGAGGGAGGTCAGAAAGTACATAGGATTCCTACATTTTCATATCAGGCATGATGGGACTAGAAAATCCATTCTGATTCTTTCTAATGCATCAACTTCTGATAGTACAGAAAAAAACTTGCTTCGTGAATTATCCCTTAACTTTTCAAAAGTTAACATTTGAGATCATAAAGAAGTATTTGTATATAAAGAAATACACTTGCACTCCATATATTCATACGTGCACACACACAGGCATGCTAACACTTACACAGCCAAAAGAAGGTTTAACTGTCAAGGTGACTACAATGAAGGACAACACTTGTGCCAATAACAATGTTATTCTTGTTGTGAAATTGTTTTCTGGTTGTTCAAGAATCTTAGCCTTTGACTACATTTTTGTCCCAAATGGCATGTCTCAGACTCTCTGGGTTCAAATCACTGCTTTGCCACTTACTAGGTATATAGCCTTGGCACATTTCTTAACTTCTCTGTACTTTAATTTCCTCAACAGTAAACTAGGAATGATCCTCAAGTTATTATGTGTATTGAGTGATTTAATATATGTACAGGGCTGAGAACAGCATTACCTGGTACATAGTAACCATTCAATAAATATTAGCTTTATGTTACCCATCTTCTTCTTCATCAGAATTGGCTCTGAAGAAGGATGTGATTTTTTTTAATATTACTTAAAAGTCATTTGAAATATGATGACTTACCAGTATGGAGGATATTTTACAACATGCACTGCAGATTTTGTTTAATCCCACAGGCATTACTCCATAATTTGGGGTGAGGAGTTTGTCCATTTAATGATTGTGTTATAGATGGATGCTCTCATTTTTTGCCATTTGGAATATCCCACTGAGGATTTTTCAGCACTAAGCTCTTAGGGCAGTCCCTGGGTGGTAAAAATGGTTAATATACTAAGCTACTAACTGAAAGGTTGGAGGTTCAAGTTCACCCAGAGGCACCTCGGAAGAAAGTTCCGGCAACCTGCTTCTGAAAAATCAGCAATTGAAAACCTTATGGAGCACAGTTCCACTATGACACACATGGGGACACCATGGGTTGAAATCAACTCAACAGCAGCTTCTTTTTTTTTTTAAGCTCTAAGGATATCAACTTTTTAATAACTACCAGAAATACTAATCAATTTAAAGGTCAAATTATAAGGTTGTGGCCTTCAGTTAACTGATGGAAAGGTTGTCGTTTCTATAAAATACACAAGCTGGCCTGTTTAACACAATTCCAAGTCGATTCATTACAGTTTTTCACTTTTTACATTTTTTAAATCCATCTGTGTATATTATCCTCATTTCTTCAAGAACTCAAACAGATTTGGAAATGTACTGCCATTTTTCTTCCCATGACTCAGAGACACTCATTTTTTCCACCACATACATATAAAAGCTGGACAAAGCATTTTTTCCACTGTAGATACTCTACCGTGGAACACTGTTTTTGGTCCCTTTTGCCCCTAGACTATGCCATCTTCCAAAACAAATGGAAAACTTGCCACTCAAAACAAAATTGAGTAACCTCTGGTCTTCATTTTTGCTCAAACCAAATTCAGTTCAATAAACAGCCCCATTGCTTTGGGTGAGGCCCAGTCCTTGGTAGTAGAAACTTTAGACAAGTGGGGAAAAGAACAGCAAAGACCCAAACTTAAACTCAAATTTAATAGTGATCCAAAGCTTAAGAAATAATGGTTCTGGGAATAAATATTTCAAAAAAATTAAAAGCACTTGAACCGGGAATTTTATTTTTATATTCACCTTTAGCTTTAAGAGGAGGTTAGTGGGATTTAGAAGGAAAATTATGATCCAATTTAATCCTTATTAAAATCCTAACATTTAAAAACCCAAATCTTTGTTTTGAGTTTCATATGCACACAGAGTTTCATATTGCTCCCCGAGGGATGTGTAATACTCAGGAATTCTCTATTCCACTGTTTAACCCCTCCAGGCCTTTGGCTGTCATTTTGGACTTTGCTGTCCTAACTCTTCAGCTGTCATTCCCTCTTAGAGGTCATTTTAGTGATGACAACTGCTTATCAAAAACAAGCAAATGGTTCTATTTTCTGTATAAAAACAACAAAACAAAAAGTACAGTATTGTTGAAAGAGAAACTTTAAAAATAGGAAAACATGCCCCCTTGTGGACACATCTTTATTTTATCAAGTATCCACAACAATCACAGTTTATGCTTGAATACGAAAGTACCCAGTAGAATATATTTCAGAATAAAATGTAAAGGCTTCACCAGAGGCAGTCTAACTTTAATTCCTAACTCTAGTTTATCAAGATTGAAATGATCCCTCCCACCGCCCAAGGGCCTTGGAGATCAGCCAAACACAAGTCTTCTGGCCTAAGGAAATGCTGTCTTAGTACTCCACGAGAAAGACCAACCAGTTGCCTGTCGAGTTGATTCTGACTCATAGCGGTTCTATGTGTGTCCGAGTAGAACTGTGCTCCATAGTGTGTGCAACGGCTGATTTTTCAGAAGTGGATCACCAGACCTTTCTTTCAGGAGCCTCTGAGTAGACTCAAACCTTATCTTTTGGGTAGCAGCCCTTTGCACCATCCAAGGACTCCCAGGAGAAAGAACTGTGCTTTGAAATGCTGACACAGAGCCGTTAACACTCAGACTTCTGGTTTTGAACTACCACGGGGGTCTGAGATCCTATCAGTGCTCTATCCCGCACTCCTCCACCTCTTCCCTGTTCCAAGTTGGAGATGACCCTTCTTGCCACCTCCTCCAGGCTGTGATGACAAGAGAGGAGAGTGAGTGACTGGTCATGATGAGGTCATCTGATGGTCTGGAGAACATACTGTTTGACAAGGCAGAGATAGCAGTTAAAACTGCCTCTGCCCCAGACTCTGCCACTGTCTAACTTTGCTAATTTGGGCAAGTCACTGAATCTCTTGAGCTTTAATTTCCTCTTCTTTAAAACAGATATAAGGGCAATACTTACTTTATCTACCTCACCAGGTTCATGGGCTTCATGGGAAGAGGCAGTAGAGCATTGTCCTAGGCTGGGTTCTCCAGAGAAGCAAAACCAGTAAAGCATATATATATATATATATATATATATATATATATATATA
>NW_004444010.1:7160821-7194197 GCF_000243295.1 Trichechus manatus latirostris
AGAACTGTCCCATAGGGTTTCCAAGGAACAGCTGGTGGATTCAAACTGCCCACCTTTTGGTTAGCAGCTGTAGCTCTTAACCACTGTGCCACCAGGGGTCCATAAATATAGAGAGATTTATATCAAGGAAATGGCTCACACAGTTGTAGAGGCTGAAATGTCCCAAGTCTGTGGGTCAGGATAAGGGGGTCTCCTGATTTATGTAGCTGCAGGGGCTGGCAAACCCAAGATCAACAGGGCAGAGAGCAGGGCTCTTGCTCACAGGCTACAAAGATCAACAAATCCCAAGATTGGCAGGCAAGACCACAGGTAAGCTGCTAGCTCACGTCCCAAGAACCAGAGGTCAAACAGGAGCCAGCCGCAGGATCCAGAGCGAGTAAAAGCCCACAAGCCTTGCCAGAATGTCCACTTATATTTGATGCAGGCCACACGCCCAAGGAAACTCCCTTTTAACTGATTGGCTACTCACAGCAGATCCTATCATGGAGGTGATCACATTGTATCAAATCTCATCACAGAAGTGATCACAACATCATACAACTGCCAAACCACTGAGAATCATGGCCTAGCCAAGTTGACACACAACCTTAACCATCGCAAGTGTCATGGTTATGCTCACACTCGTATCCTAGCTCTGTCACCTACGATCTACCAGTGGCTCTTCCACTTTTGACCTTGGCCAAGTGTCTAAACCTCTCTGTGCCTCAGTTTCCTTATCTTTAAAATAAAAATGATATTCCATACAGTTGCTGAAGATCAATGAGTAAATAAATGGAACGTGTTTAGGACAATGCCTGGCACAGAGTAAACACTATTAGCTCTCACTATGATTATGTAAATGATAGTTATTATTACTGATATGCTCTGAAATCCAGAAAAGGAAAAATCACTGTCTGAAATAATCTTCTAAATTTGAACCTTTGCCTGGAAAGAAGTAACTAGTAACCATTACTTTGAAGAAACCGTTATTAGAAAATGCTTTAGACATTAGTTTTCAGAAAGTTAATAAGCCTAATATGTAGTAATTCTTTCATAGTGCTAAAGATTATCGATTTGTCAGAACAGCCTGCAATACAGTCAATACACACAGCCTTTCCAAAGGGTTTTCGATGTTCATTTACCTTTGTGATAATATCCTAATGAATATGACAGAGATATCATATTCCAATAAAAAATTCAGAGGCAGAAAGTAAAAGGATGTTTCAGATGTCGTAAACTGCCTATACAGGCTGTTAAAATCAGCAAGACCAATTCCTGGCTGCCTCTTGGCTGTTTTTCATCAGGTCTAAATTATGCTGAGATTGATAACAGACATTGTGATTGCTATCATAAAATTTCAGTGCCTAGGACTTCCCTATTCTAAAATCCTTAAAGCAATTTCATTCACGTTATATACAATAGGAAAATAATCCTGTAATTATATGCTCTTATCTATATCTCTTTTTCTTGGAATATTTTTAAATTTTTTCATTTGTTCTTTTTCTTCCTTTTCTGCATTTCCTTTCCTCAACCTGACTTTGGGCCACAATAGCAGTACATAAATGAATCAGCCAGGTTTTCAGACAAGGACATATCTTTCAGTGCACCTGTCCCCTCCATCTCAAATTTTTTACCTGCTGAAAAGAACAAGGCAGATGCATAGGAGCAGGGTTAACCTGACAGGCTGGCAGGGTTGCAATCTGATTTCTCTGCTGGAACACAGGGATCTCTTACACACTGTAAGATATCCTGACACAGGGATCTTTGGGGAAGGGGGGTTGTTACAGGTTGTATCAACTCTGTTATAACTCTATAGTACTAATTTCTAGAAACCCTGGTGAACAGAAGTTCAGTAAATGAACTCCTGGGACTTGACTCAACTCATAAAAGAATAGGTTTTCCCAGAAACAAGAAAAGTGATATTGAAAAAAAAGTGATTCATCCAGATAAAAGCATCTAGTTTTGCTAGATCGGTGGCTTACAAATTATTTTTATTAACACCCAAAGTGAGGAATACATTTTACATGGCAACCCAGTACACATACATATATATATATTTGTATGTGTATGTGTCAATAAAATATGTATGTATGGATACATATAGATATGTATGTATATCTATATACAGATATGTATATCTATATATAGATACGTGTATATATAAACAAGCCCACTGCCATCGAGCTGATTCCGACTCATAGCCACCCCATAAGACAGAGAAGAACTGTCCCATAGGGTTCCCAAGGCTGAGATCTTTATGGAAGCAGACTGCCACATCTTTCTCCCATGGAGCCACTGGGTGGGTTCAAACAGCAAACCCTTAGGTTAGCAGCCAAGTGCTTAACCACTGCGCCACCAGGGCTCCTTCCCAAATATATAGACATAGACAGACAGGCAGGTAGACAGATAGATAGATGTATATATAGAGATGGATAAATAGATATGTTATTGTTATTAGGTGCCGTGAAGTTGACTTTCAACTCATAGCAACCCCATGTGACAGAGTAGAACTGCTTCACAGGGTCTTCTTGGCTGTAATCTTTACTGGACCTGATTGCCAGCTCTTTCTCCTGTGGAGCCCCTGGGTGAGTTTGAACTGCCAACCTTTCAGTTAGCAGCAGAGAGCATTTAGCCATTGCAGCACCAGGGCTCCATAGACAGACAGACAGACAGAACTGATGCAAAAGTTTCACAAAAAAATACTTATCCTCACTTTGTACTTGCACTCTGATACTACATATTCTGTTATTCTATTTGTTTTTAAAAGCTTGGTCCTGATCCACTCAATTAATTTCACAGTTCACTAATAGTTTGCAATCTGCAGTTTTAAAACACTGTTCTGGATCATTCTCATTGTGTATGGCAGAACATGGACTCTGTGTTCAGAGTGCCTGGGCTCAAATCCCAGCTGGGATCTCTACTAAGTGTATGATGTTGGTCAAGTGATTTAACCTTTCTAGCCCTAAGTTTTATTATAATCCTCATTTTATAGGTAAGGAAACTATTTCAAGTGTTGTTGACAGAATTAAATGAGAAATCACATGTGATGCTTTTAGAACCAAGCCTGGCTCATAGCAGGGGCTTAAAAATGCTAGCCCTCCACTTCTTCACCATCTCTGGAAGGTAATGGAACACAACCAGCCAGGTTTGCTTTGTGTGGGGGTCCTTATGCCCAGAAATCAACTCTCACCATTGAACCTAATATCTTACCGTGCGCCTGCCTCCATCTACTCTAGTCACTGAGCTTTTGGTGTCTTCAAACACGCCAGCTCCACTACAACCTTTGCTCTTGATTATTCCCTTCCCAGAATGCTCTTCCCCCTGATAGTCACATGGCTCCTTGCTCCCTCATCTAAGATTACCTTTCTTTAGAAAGGCTGCTTGCAAGGTTGGCCCTTGGGAACTAAGCTGGTATATAGTTTCCTACACAGATACAAAACTTTCCCTAAATAATACGAGCGGTTCACTCTGCCTAAACCATTTGTACAGACAATGTAGTTTATGCTGAACACCTGCTTTCCTTCTGGAAGTCTGGAGTTTTGGTACGAGTTAGGTAGAGGGTGCCTACATGACCAGCTCCCAATGTAAAAAGAGACTTGGGCACTAAGTGTCTAATAAGCTTCCCTGGTAGATTACACTTCATGTAGTGAGTTGAGCAGTGTTCCTCACAAAGCTAGGTCTAAGTCCTAAGCTCTGGTACCTGTGAATGTGACCTTATTTGAAAATAGAGTCTTTGTAGATATCATTAAGTTAAGGATTTTGAGATGAGATCATCCTTGAATTAGAATGGGCCCTAAATCCAATGACTGATGTCCTTAGAAGAGAAAGAAGCAGGAGATTTGAGACACAGAGACACAGAAAGGAAGGCCATGGGAAGACAGAGGCAGAGACTGAAGTGATGCATCTATAAGCCAAGGAACACGAAGAATTGTCAGCAGCCATCAGAAACTAGGAGAGAAGCACAGAACAGATTCTCCCTCATAAACTCCAGAAGGAAGCAACCCTGCTGCCACCTTGATTTTGAGCTTCTGGCCTCCAGAACTCTGAGAGAATAAATTTCTGTTGTTTTAAGCCACCAGATTTGTGGTAATCTATTACGGTAGCCACAAGAAACTAATACAGTTTGCATATGTTGCCATAACTGACTGCTGGAGGAACTACACATTGTGTGTGACTCCACTAGGAGAGGACTTTTGCACCTGGTTTCCTCCGGACTTCATCCCATGTGCCTTTTTCCCATGCTGATTTTGCTTTGTGTTCTTTCACTGTAATAAACGTTAGCCATGACTATGATTATAGATAGACTGAGTCTGTAAGTCCTCCTACCAAATCACCCAACCCAGGTGGTCCTGAATACCCCTGGCACATAGGCCTCCACTCAAATGTCCTTTCTTGGAGAGGCCTTTGTTCATCACTCTTGGTCCCCTTAAGTGCTATGCAGAAAATTACGGCAGATGATCTCTTGAAGCTCATTACACAATCTTATTGTCTTCCTCACTATTATAGGCTCCATGAGAGCATTTAGGCATTTAATATTTACTGCACCCCTACCTAAATATTATATACACTGTATAATATGCAATACATACATTTTTTATTTTAGATGAATTGATTCTACATTACCTGCTGCTGTCAAGTCGATTCCGACTCATAGTGACCCTATAGAACAGAGTAGAACAGTCTCATTGGGTTTCCAAGGAGCAGCTGGTGGATTTGAACTGCCAACTTTTGGTTAGCAGCTGTCATGGATTGAACTGTGCCTCCCAAAAATATGTCTGTCAATTTGGCTAAGCTGTGATTCCTAGTGTAACATGATTGTCCACCATTTTGTCATCTGTTGTGATTTTCCTAGGTGTTGTAAATCCTATCTCTGTGATGTTAATGAGATGGGATTACAGACAGTTGTGTTAATGGGACAGGACTCAATCTATAAGATTAGATTGTGTCTTGAGCCAATCTCTTTTGAGATATAAAAGAGAGAAGCAAGCAGAGAAACAGGGGGACCCCATACCACCAAGAAAGAAGCACTGGGAACATAGTGTGTCCTTTGGACCTGGGGTCCCTGCACTGGGAAGCTCCTCGACCAGAGGAAGATTGACGACAAGGACCTTCACCCAGAGCCGACAATAGAGAAAGCCTTACCCTAGAGCCAGCACCCTGAATTAGGACTTCTAGCCTCCTAGATCGTGAGAGAACAAATTTCTCTTTGTTAAAGCCATCCACTTGTGGTATTTCTGTTATAGCAGCACTAGATAACCAAGACAGTAGCCGAGCTCTTACCTACTGTGCCACCAGGGCTCCTGATCTACATTAGTTGGTTATTATGCAAGATGGCCAAAACTCATGAAAAACTGTGATGGGGCTTTGAAGATCCATAACTAAGTTCAGCCTCGTGGTAATTCAGATACTGCTACACAGATTTCCTATACTTTATCCTCGATTATAGTGAATTTCAGAATGGAGGGAAGTAGGACAGATAGTTGATAAATTTCTTCTGTAAAGAACCAGAAAGTAAATAATTTAGGCTTTGCAGAGGCAAAGAGGCAAAAGCAAAGTTATTATATAGGGGCTTAGGTAACACAAAACAAAACAAATTTCCACAATTTTTTTACTGTTAAAATTCAAATTGTAACAATAATAACTGACTACAATTTTTTGTAATACAGAGCTACTAATGAGAATGGAATTCATTTTTAGAGGAATAACATTTCACTTAAGTGGGGTTCAAAGTTAGTGTTCCCTATTAACAAATTGATAGCAAATGTTCATCTATTAAAACACTTCTTAACTTGAGGCATACAAATAAATAGACAACAAACAAGATTAGGCCCATTGGATGCAATTTTCCAATCCTGGGGCTACAGAGTTTCTTAACAGAATATTATCTGCACTTCAGAGTCCCTAGGTGATACAAAAGGTTAATGTGTTTGGCTGTTAACCAAAAGGTTGGAGGTTTAAGTCCACCAACATGTGCCTCAGAAGAAAGGCCTGACTATCTGTTTCCAAAAAATCAGTCATTTTAAACCCTGTGGAGCACAGTTTACTCTGACACACATGAGGTCACCATGAGTCATAATCAACTTAACTGGTTGCATATTGGCACTCTGGGTGGAACATTTCTCCATTTTGTAGGACTGTCTCATCCATTACAAGATATTAAGCATCCCTAGCCATCAAGCATTAAACACCATAGCAACCCCTACTCAATGTGACAAAAAAAAATGCCCTCCATCACATTTCCAAACTCCCCCCCACTCAAGGGGAGGTAACATTACCAGGTGGAACCACCAAACCTCTAGCTCCTGTTCACATCTTCTGCATCTTCTCTGACCACCAAACTTCCTCTGAACTTATAAAGAATCTATTATTATTTACCCTCATGAGTGATATAAACAAGGCTACATTTGCCAAATATGTAAGTAGGAAGATTTGCCCAATCAAATTTCAAGGTGAACACATTTCGAGTCTCATGTCTGGACATCCTGATGAATGAGTCCACTGGGGACTTATTTATGTGAGGGACCAAGGATTCTTCCAGAAATACAGCCATACTAAAGGAAGAAAGAGTCAGGACAAAAGCCTGGTCTAGAAAGCATGGGCTGGTGTTGGGGGAATGGGCAGTTTATATTTCCATTCATTTACTCAATAAATATTTCCTGACTGTTTACCATGTGTCAGGCCCTGCTCAGGACCATGAAAAGAACCAGGAACAAGCCATGCAGGGTCCCATACTGTCATTCTATCCCGAGTGCATCATACAGCTGTCACAAATTTCTCTCATCTGTCCAATGAGGAAAATGGTAGCCCATATCTCAGAGGGCCATAAGCTCTTCAAGCAGTACCTGGCACATAATAATAGCAAACACTTATTTTTGAACACTTACTCTTATAATAGTTACAATTATTTTTCAATCTAGTCTTGTGGGTTCATGCCCGTCCCTAGAAAGAGGGATAGCAATAAAGGATGAGTTACAGCCAAGAAAGTATATTAAATAACAATTTTGGGATACTTGAATATAAGCCGGTACCAGTGGGTTCACCAGTATCAATGCTGCGAGTGCTGAGGTGGCAGGAAGTGGCACAATTAGTGGTCCTGGGCATCAGCCCCTTTGCGCTGCCAACAGAAGCCCCAACAGCAGATGTTACCTCAAGGCTCCAGATCAGGAGAGGAGAAAAATGGTGGACACCATATGGCTGCGAATCTATGAATGCTTGAGAATCACCCCCGGGGGATTCTCAGAAAGAGCACAGGGAGACTGAAGCACCCAGAACAAGCAAAATGCTGTACCATGATTGTGCAGTGGCCTTATTTTACCCTAAAAATGGTATATGGCCTTAGAATTTTTTATAATAATAAATAATTGCCCTTGAGTCGATGCCACCTCATGGTGACCCCATGTGTGTCAGAGTAGAACTGTGCTCCATAAGGTTTTCAATGACTGACTTTTCAGAAACAGATTGCCAGGCACCTCTTGGTGGACTCAAACTTCTAACCTTTTGGTTAGCAGTCAAGCAGATTAACTGTTTGCAACACCCAGAGACTCCTTATAATAAGAGCTACTATTTATTGAGCCCTAACCACATGTCAGGTACTGTGGGAGAACTTTGCATTCATTTTATCATGTAATTCTTACAACAACCCTGTGAGGTCATTATTAGCCTCCATGTCCCTCCACCCGAATGAGAACAAGTTAGAGGGCTAAATAACTTGCCCAAGATCACACAGCTAATAATGGGGAACCAGGACTCTCACCCAGATCTGTCTACTTCAGAGCCCACTCTCTTAACCACTATGCTCCCATCCCTAAATAGAATAGGCTATGTCTAGGGAATACAATTTGAGTGATGCTCAATGCCAAATGCCATATGGCGGTAACTCCCTGTCATTCTTTATCATCTCTAGACAGTACCCAGCAGAATGTTCTGGTAATAACATTTGTTTAAAAGCAATAGAAACATGTCAACTATACATCCATAGTCATTCGTCTTATTATTTAATATTAAGACCTCTAAAAAAAAAAAGAAAACCATTGCCATCGAGTCAATTCCAACTCATAGCAACCCTATAGGACAGAGTAGAACTGCCCCATAGAGTTTCCAAGGAACGGCTGGTGGATTCGAACTGCCGACCTTTTTGATTAGCAGGCTAGCTCTTAACCACTGCGCCACCAAGACTCCATCATTTAACATTAGGAATACTATAAAATCAAATCAAATTGGTAGCCCCAATGTTGTTATTATTATAAATTAAAAAGCATGCAGCACTTACCTGGAGGACTTTATTGGCTATTATCACTGGAGCCTCATCATTTACTGATTCAACAGTCACAAAAATAGTTTGGGGCAAACTCTGTTTTCCAAGCTCTGAGCTATTTGCAAAGATGGTGAAGTTGTCAAGAAGCTCCTCGCTATCATCATGAACATAGTAAATCAATTCGTTTTCCATCTATAACCACCAACAGAAAAATCACCAATTTATTGAAATGTAATTTTAAAACATGAACAAATTGCTATTTAAGAAATTCTAACTTTTTAAACCTTTCTAAAACACAGAAGCATGTCTTCATTCCACGAAGTTTGACAACCTGAGTGCAAATTGTAATTGACAGTATAGTTTTTCTGAAATAACACTGCATCCTAGAAGTAAGTTTATGGAAGAACAGAGCAATAGAGCAATGTGGTGTAGTAAAACGAATGCTGGATTGGCAATCACAAGACCTGAGTTCAAATGTTATTTCTAACACTAAAGTGTGTTGTAGGTAAATAGCATAACCCAGCCTTTCTTCCAATGGCACAAAAACCTGTTGCCACTGAATCAATTCCGAATCATAGTGACCCCATGTATCACACAGTAGAACTGCTCCAAAAGGTTTTCTCGGCTGTAGTCTTAACAGAAGTAGATTGCCAGGGCTTTCTTCCGATAGCATGACACCCAACAAAATTGAGACTCTACTTGTTTATTTTCAGTGACTAATTTTTGAACTTGTTGATTGTTTTGTTGGACAATTCAAACTGTTAGGTTTAGGCTCAACCTAATTCTGAAAGTCTGAAACTTCCACCCATTGGTTAGATTTCTTCTTTTTGGAAATATATGGACCAGATCAAGTATGTAGTTTCCCCAAACTTCTCTCTTCTGAGTTAAGCATGCATTGTTTTCTTAAATATTTTGGTATATGAGGTTACACTGCTCATATTCTTCAAAAGACAATCCTTTTTTGTGCATCTCTTAACAGATGCTACCAATAACAACCTCATATATACCTCCTGTGGACAGAACATGACAAAATACATTGGAACCATCACCTCTCTGGAACCAAATTATTCTATCCAAGGCAGATCTCCCCCCAAGTACTAATCCAAATGCAAACATTTACTTTTATCCCTGTTAGATGTAATTTCTGTTTCATTTTCATTCTGAAATGGTAATCCCATGAGTTAGTTATTCCTTTTGGCTTTGTAATAACCACAAATTTGATCAGAATGCTTTTCATATCTTCAAGGCACTGACAGAAATGCTGAAAGGCATAGGGTCAAAATCAGAGACCAAGAGTTTTAAAGCTAGAAGGGAACTTAGCTCTAGTGTCTCTGTGACACACACATACAGCAGCAGAGAACTTCCAAAGCCCAAAAGGAGTAGCTGAACTTCTGAAAAAGTCTCTAGGGTTGTGTTTGTTTTGATAAAATACAGCCAAAATTTTCAACAGTTCAACTTTGCCCATTCCTATGGCGCACTTCCTTTGAGCAAAGACTTTTGATCTCTCAGAGGTGTTCCAACAAGAGTTGAAAAGTTCATGAAGGGTCTCAAGGGAAAGTTGTGGCCACTCCTACACAGGTGCTATGAGAATTTCTTTGGAATTCCATGGACAGAGAACTTCCTGATTATATGCCTGACCACATGTTCCTGGAACATGCTGTCCTAAGCTATTTGAAAACAAACTTGGAAGACAGCACTGATCAGAGGGTAGAAGAAGTTTTGACCTAATAAACTTTAAGAATATAGCATTTAAGTAGCAATCATCTACTCAGTATTTTTCCTGGAGAAATATATTGTACCCTCAATGTAGTGGCACTTGACAAAAATAAAGCGGAGCCCTCATGGCGCAGTGGTTAAGAGCTCGGCTGCTAACCAAAAGGTTGGCAGTTCAAATCCACCAGTCGCTCCCTGGAAACTCCATGGGGTAGTTCTACTTTGTCCTATAGGGTTGCTATGAGTCGGAATTGACTCAACAGCAATGGGTTTGTTTTTGCTTTTTTTTTTTTCTTTTGGTTTGGTTTGGTTTAATATGAAAGGAAAGAGAGGAATTGGTGAGATTTATCTATTCCTAGACTTGTACCAATAGAAAAACATCTGCTGACCTGAAATTAAAGGATATTACAAACTTACAGAAAATCTTGAAAGATTGAAAAGTATTTGGTGCCTGTCACCAGTCATGTTCAAGAGCGTATCGTGGCACTCCTCTGCTCACATGCTACCCTCTCCCATTGCTCCTCATCTCACCTGAGGTAAAAGGTGCAGTCTCAGGCCCTCTCACACCTTACCTCTCCATCTCATCTCTGCTCTCCTTCCCAAGCACGCAGCTCCAGCCACAGTAGACTCTTAGTTGCTCCTCAGACATGCCAAGCATGCATCCAACACTAGGGCACTTGCTATTCCCTCTGCTGAAGGCTCTTGCCCCATATCCACTTAGCACCTCCATCAATCACCTCCTTCAGGTGTCTGCTCACATGCTGCCTTCTCAATTGGGCCTTCCCTGACCGCCATATTTCAAATCGAACACACACACACATAAACATAAACACACACACACACCCCACTAGAGGCTGCAGCACCTCCTGTCCCCTTTCCTCCTTTCTCGCCATAGCATTATTATTCATCCAACATGCCATTTATTTCACTTATGTATTTTTATTTATTGTCTGACTCTCTCCTTTCTCCCTCCCCCAGGAAAAAAACTCCAAAAGGAGAGAGATTATTGCCTGTTTAGTCAATTGCTTTGCCCCCAGTAGCTAAAACTGGCATTCCTGACATATAATAGTAGTCAGTAAATAACTGGTCAGTGAATGAAGGAAAAATATGGTCAGGGCTGTCCTCCCCCAAGGCACTAGAATTATAGCCACTCGTTTCAGGGTTTAATGTCATTTTAAGTGAAAAACAACATCTTAAAACCTGGAGACCTCAGGAATCACATAGGAAGAGAGCATAAAGACATCACCTGAACTAGCAAGGATACGTGGGTGACCTTGACTCTTCTCTGAGAACAAAGCTACCAGATAACAGAGACAGCACAGAGAACACATGTGCCTTGCTTGACATACAGATTCAACCAGCCATCATTAAATAAACACTGCTTACTAAGCATAATCAGTAAATAATTGGTCAAGACAAGAACAAAAGTTAGTCTCTAACCAAACCTAGATTACTAACCTAACCTAGAATACATGAAGTGAAAAGTGTTAAATTCATTTCACACAAGAAAAGGTCATTTATCTTGGATGGCTTTCCCAGCCTTTGACAGGATAGCAGCGGTTAAGAGACACCTGCATGGGGGCCACTAAAGAATCGCCAATTTCCAAGATCCTTTCCAACCTCAGAATTCTCTACTTCTCCCCATAGTTTCTTAATGTCACCTGGTTAGGACTAAACCCCTTGGCAGGTAATTCAAGACCCTCCACAGTTTAGTCCAAGCACTCTCTGCCACACCTCAGCCCATCTGTCAGTGTTGCTCTTGGATATTTTCCACTCCCTGAGCCACCATTCACTTCAATGCCTCCACGTCTTTGGCTATACTGTTGCGTGTCCTTAGACTGCTGTACTCTGTTTGCTCCTCTGTTATCTCTCTGCTCTTTCTCTCTCCTCAAGATCTAGCTTAATTGTTACTCCTTCTGTGAAGGCATCCCCATTCTTCTTAAGTAGAATTAACTATGCCAATTTTGTACTCTCCATGGCACCACTGTGAAAATGCTACATTAGAGGTAAGAAGAATATATCTTACATAAAAGTTGGTGTGCCTTGCTCCCCCATAGCATTTCTTGAGGGCAAGGAACATGTCTTACTTATTATGGTAATCCCACACATTAGCTTGAACAGAGTGTTTAGAATGTCAATTCAAATTAGTTGATGGGATGAAATTGTTAGAGGTAAAATGAAGCAGTGCACATGGGTTCTTACCTGCATGAACAAAGATACTCAAAGCATGGTAAAACCCAAACCAAACCCGCTGCCCTCAAGTTGACTGTGAATAATGGCGACCCCATGTGTTACAGAGTAGAACTGCTCCATAGGGTTTTCTTGGTTATAATCTTCATAGAAGCAAATTGCCGGGACTTTCTTCTGTGGCACACTGGGTGGGTTCCGAATGCTAACCTTTAGGTTAGAAGTTGAGTGCAAACTGTTTGCACCACCCAGGGACTGAAGGACAGTAGGTTGTAAATGGTTTCCAACCTGAGGAGTTTGTACTCCTAGGGGCTTATAAAGGAAATGATGGGGATCTGCAAGCTACTTTTTAATATTTAAAAAAAAAGTAATGGAAATTGTTGTTTAATTCATGAAAAGAAAGCAAAGTCTGACAATAATACCACGCTAGTTCAAAACAAAGAAATCTGATAATAACCTACAGTTGACTTTGATTATCTCATGCTGATTGGATGCCAGATTGGCAATTATGTCTAGCTCCTTGATTGTAGGGACCAGGCCATGTTACCACTGATGGTCTAGCATAGGGCGTGGCACAGAGTATGAACTTCATAAGCATCTGCTGTTTCAATCAGTGAATAAATGAATGAAAAAATCCACTAACGATTAGAGCATGCCTGTGTTAAATATCTGGGTATTACATTCTGAGAAGGATGCTGACAATGTAGAGTTCACCTAGAATTGGGCAGCCAGGATGGTGATAGAGCTAGAAACTCACGGCATATGAGGAAAGTTGGAGGAACCAGAGATGCTTAACCTAAAGAAGATAAATCCAAGGGACTCGGATAACTTCTTCTTTCAAATATTTAATGAGCTTTCATATAAGAAAGCCAGATTTGTTCTGTAGGGTACCAGAACAAGGACTTGGAAGAAGTTTCTAAATGGCAGATTTCAGCTTAACATAAAGATTTTCTAACATTTGGAGTTTTTTAAAACAGGAAGGGCCCATGTCAGGAAGTAGTTGAGTTCTCCAGCACTGAAGGCTAAGCAATGGCTGGATAACCTCGCTATGGAGTTAATGTAGAAGGGCTTCAGACACCTGATGAGAGGTTGGACTAGACACCCTCTAAGGTTCCATCAATCATCCTTGAGAGTCCATGAGCCTAAATGATAAATAGCCATTTTTTTTCCTCTTACCCAGCATACCCAAATATATTAACTGGGCGTTATTACCTCTTTCCTGGTAAATTTCATTAGTTTTACTCTTGGAAAACGAGAATTTTCAACATAACCATGTTTTGGTGGTTCAAGTAGAACAAATTCACAGTCAAGTCCCACAAAATATTTGCTTGTAATTTTGAAGTAGTCTTCCAGAAGTGCTCTAGCACCACCTTCTTGGACTGTGAAATTCTGTACCTCCAGAGGAATTCGCTTAGGGACGATATCTACCAAGATTTCCACTCCACTCACAGCTTGGAAACCGTTAGTCACATCCAGTAAAAAACGGTCCTGCTGTTGGTCAGGAGCTGTCTGCACATAGTGTATACTACCATCATCAATATCTTGCTGTGTAAAACTCAAAGAGGACTTTTCATCTGCACCCAAGCTGTCTTCTTCTGGTACAGAATTTCGGAGGTATCCATGCATTGGCGGAACTCTGACTATGAACACTGCCTCTGAAGGAATATTATCTTCATGCACAGCCTTGAGTTCACGTACACAAAACATAGACACAAAAAGAAAAACATATTAATATGTGCAAGAGTCAAGACCTTTGATGACCCAAATTCTTTTCTATTAATGTCCACAAATGGCGTAAGTTACAATCAAGGTTGATACACAGTTTAAGCCAGGTTCTGTTATGATGGGTCCGTGCCCATGCCAACATATTGAATATCAGCCCTGGTCATAAAGCAAAGTAATGGTCAACAATTACTGTTATCAGGACTAATCCCTGGAGAAGGACATCATGCTTGGTGAAGTAGAGGGTCAGCGAAAAAGAGGAAGACCTTCAACGAAATGGATTGATACAGTGACTACAACAACGGGCTCAAACATAGCAACGATTGTGAGGAAGGCCCACCACCAGGCAACGTTTCGTTCTGTTATACATAATGTCACTATGAGTGGAACAGACTCATTGACACCTAACAACAACAGTGGTCAACAACGCTTGAGTAGCTACTAAAGCATTAAAAGGCCTCATTCAGAACAGCAAGAAATCCATGAACAGGAAGAAGGAAAAAAGGCGGTGGAAGAAGCAGCAGCTGAGTCACTAAAATCACAAAAGCTTAGAGGGAAGTTTATTTTTCTCCCCCATTGTAACTAGCTCAGCATTTTCAATACATATTTGATTTATCGATTCAGCAAAATCCATCTCAAAGCTGTGATTGTAACTGGTTTATAATCACTGAACTGCACATGCCCCCTTGTGGTGAAATTTATATATAAACTCTCATATACTTGGGACATGTTATCAGGAGGGACCAGTCCCTGGAGATGGACATCATGCTTGGTAAAGTAGAGGGTCAGTGAAAAAGAGGAAGACCTTCAATGAGATGGATTGACACATGGCTGCAACAATGGGCTCAAGCATAACAACGACTGTGAGGATGGTGCAGGACCGGGCAGTGTTTCATTCGGTTGGACATGGGGTAGCTATAGCTATAAGTCGGAAGCAACTTGATGGCACATAACAACAACAAGAAGCTCCCGAAGTAGAGGGTCAGCGAAAAAGAGGAAGACCTTCAAAGAGACGGAGTGACACAGTGGCTGCAACAATGGGCTCAAACATAGCAACAATTGTGAGGATGGCGTAGGACCCAGCAGTGTTTTGTTCTCTTGTTCATGGGATCCCTATGAGTGAGAACTGACTTGATAGCACCTAACAACAACAATCTCCTGAAAAAGAATTGAGAAAGTCTAGTGGGTCCCATATTTCCTTATTCGAAACTCATTATTTCTGTTTCAATTTGAATTCATTACTACTTGATACAATTGGCTGTATTTAGCAAACAAGTAATCCTGTTTGCAGTCCTGAGGGTAGATTCAGAATAGCCTACATTCATGGTCAATTCTCATAAATCACAGCTTATGCACCCTGTGCAGGATTCTCTAATAAGAACACTCCCTCCTAACCCTGATCAGCAGGGCTGTGCATGCTGGAAGTTTTCAAGTAGGAGCCCCAGGATACCAGGTGGCTTCTAGTGTGAGGTCTCACCCCTGGCATTCCACCTATCTATGCCAACTGCATCCATCAATTTTAGGGAACTAAACAGGGCCATATTCACAGCTATGGAAATAAACTGTGTCATAGTATACATGGCTGTTTTAGGAATCTTTTTTATGTTTATTAAATTCCTTTAAGTTTTAATACCCTGCTTTATTACACTGAAATGTTAACTAAGATCGAATAAAATATGGTGGTGTTGCCATAAATAATAAATAAAAGATCTCTTAATTTACCATAAAGTATATCTCCCTTCCACATCCTTAGTTCATGCTACACTAACACACACACAGTGTGAGCGCACATGTGGACGTAGCTTCAAAATAAGGCTTAGAATCGCTTATATTCCATATCCAACTGTAGGAAAATTAGTAATGGCAAAATCATGAAAACTTTCACCTTTTCTTCTCCATAGCATCTACATTTAAAAAAGAAAAAAACAGTCATTCCTAACATCAGGAGACAAATCAACACTTAAGTAGCTTTCAGAAGCAAACAAATGAATTAGCCCCTGTGGTCCTGGGAGAGTGAAAATGCTTGGTGCTTAGGACAACTACCTACCTGAAGTCTTCCTCTACACAATTTCACTGGTTTTCCTTCTTCCACTACAAGGGTCCTTCTGTGCAAAAGTTGGGTGGGATGTTGGTGGCTTTCCAAGTACACTTGTACATAGACTCCTATGTCTGAATACGTATCTTTAACTGTCACTCTCAGGTTGAACGTGTCAAAGTTGTCGCTGCCGTCATGCCTATAAATCACACGTCCTTGCTTCAAGTCATGCTGGGAAAATGATGGGGACACAGAATTGTCGACCAGGACTCTGCCATGCTTTGGAAGCTGCACAATGTGGAATTTGATCTCGAGGTCCGTTCTGACATCTTGGTTTGTGGTGACACTAAGGTTAGCTCCTGTGAGGCAGCTGTCTTTTCCTCTCTGTACAAGTAGTCCAGTGTTGTTGGCTATTCGGATGTAAGGGTCTGACGCACTGACCTCGAGAAGGGACGACGTGTAATGGACGCCATCTGTCACAAACAGCACAAAGCGGGCAGAGTCTGCACCGTGATGCCTGAAGAGCACGCGCCCCTCCCGTAGGTCCTCCTGACTGAATTGATAGAGTTTCTGAGTGGAGTCACTGGCTCGCACCAAATCCCCATTTGGAATGCCCCGCCGGGTGTACAGCAACTGCCCATCATCAAAATCTAAATCAGGGTCATGGTAGCAGAGATCTGCCAGAGTCAATAAGCGCTGGCCATTCCGCACAACACTAAAGACCTTATCTACCACACGCACTGGTTTCTCATCATTCTTTAACCCAACAGAAATGTTGACTTTGATTTCTGCAGACAAATGCTCTGTGTCAAGATCCCTGACTGCTCCCTCTCGCCCTGGTCCTTGGGAGGAGGCCACAACAAGGAATTCATCATACAAGGTCTCAGAGTCATCGTGAATATACATCAGCCTCTCACCCACGATGTCTTCATCAGTGAACACAGTGACATTGTCATTACTTCCCAGAGAATCAGGAATGTTAATCAGCTTCAGCTTCCCATGTTGAGGCCCCTTGGTGATTTTATATTGGAAGATTTGATTGTCCAAGGTTTGAACAAATAATTCTGATTTTGTAATTAACGTCCCTTCTCCTTCTTTTACGAATAATCCTCTGTTAGTTAAAATAATGTGTGTTTTATCTGCTTTAAAGTTTATTCTGAAAGTATAAGCCTTGGATTCTATGTGTTTTGCAACAATCAAGAACCTAAAAGTATCCTGGGCATCTGCTACCGGCCTCTCCTGTGGTTCATAACTTATCTCAGAGTCTGTAACGTCTTTTTGGCTGAAGATTGAGTTTGTTTTTAGAACTTTATTGCCAAGTAGCAATTTTCCTTTCTTAGGTGGGGTCAGTAACTTAAAATGTAGTTCACTCTCAGCTACTTCCACACCCTCTGTCACAGCCTGCAACTGATCAGAATTCAATACTTGCTTGCTTATTTTACTGATCTTGAGAGGAACATTGTTCAGAAGTGTAAACTTCAGCCATTGTACAGTAACAGGAAATGTCAGCTCTTCACTGGTTTTTCCTTCTATGCTGACTTTAAATTTAAAGTGATCAGTAACATTTTCTCTCTGCAACTCTTTGAATGTACTACAGTATCTGATCCGACCCCGATCAATGGAACTCTGGGAAAAGCTGCTAACTTGCTTCCACTCACCACTAGACTGCCACCGCTGAATCTGACCAAACAGAGGTGGATGAGTGATATCATAGCGGGTCTCCATCTCCTGCCATTTACCATTAACCTCCACTGACAAGTTACTCTGTGTAATCAGAACCATGCTACCTTGTTGTACAACCACACCAGTTCTGTTGGCCACTTCAAAGTCCCAAGGAACAGCCATGACCCGTAGCACCACTGTATTGCTAACTAGCTCTCCATCACTTGCTCTCAGAACAATCCGGGAGTTCCGATGACCCCTGTGCACATAGAAAATGTTGCCATTTCTTAACTCCCCATATGTAAAACTATTAATGGCTCTCCCAGGATCAATGACATTTTCTAAAAACCCAGCATCTGAATTGAAGTTACCAAGAGCTGAAAAACTAATACCCAGAGAATGTGTGTCAGGGTCTGACACGTGTATTAGATTAGGGGTCAATCGTTTCTTAGAGTTCTCAAGCAGGAGAAGCAAGTTGCCTTCAGGGAGTTTAAGGTGCGGGGGATCATTTACTGGAATGACAATAATGTTAAACACGTGTGGAACATGTCCTGGCAGATATAATGGCATTTCCTTACTGCTGTTGAAAGAGACCAAAAATGTGAAAAAATCCCTAGGTTCTTCTGAACCATCATGGACGTACCAAACTTTTCCTTGCCACAAATCTAACAGAGTAAAAGCCTTGTCCATTTCTTGCTCAGGTGAAACATCTAATCGAAGGAACCCATGAATAGGCATTTCCTTTATTTTAAATAGTATTTGAGAATGATGGACACCCAAATCCTTAAATTCCATGTTCACTTTCATATGCCTTTGTTCCAATAAGGCATGTCCACCTTCTTGGACCTCCAAGTCATTTAAAACTAAGAAATAGCTACTCTCTTCTTGAAGAAAAGGCTCGGTGGCCTCAGGGATGGCAGTAGTAACTTCCGACTGAAGCAGGTTTTCCAACGTTGTTATGGGAGGATTTGTGTTATCAGTACTCCTAGTTTTGCACCCAACTGAAATATCTTTGGAAATGAGGGCATCCCTTAATGCTCTCTTTTCTGAGTTGGCTTCTAAACCTCTTAGGCACCCTTTGAAAGAGATTCCTTGAGCAGATTTCCTTGGCACAGAGGGAAGTTCTAACTTCTTTACTTCTTCCCACACATGGTTATCAAGACCTCCCACAAAGAGGGGGCCTTCAGACACAAATGGCTTGTTTTGCAAAGGCAGCAACGTCCTTACCCCTTCTTCATCTACCATCAAGTTCAGATGCCTTTCAGTGAGTTTGAGTTGAATAACGTGCCACTTATTGTCACTAACTAAGCTAAAACAAGAAAGTTGAGTTTTACTTTTACTCCTTCCTACATGAGCCTTCAATAGGCCTTCATCTATTTCCAAAGCAACAAAATCTCCTTCTCTTCCAGACTGAAATAAAAGCAAGGCTTGTCGAGATCCAGTCTGCAAAGCAAATTCCAGCAGCCCTTTTCTATGTATCCTCCATTCTGGGAAGGTGACATAGGATCTGGAGCTAAAGAAATTGATGGCTTCATCTTGTCCAGCAAAAAATTCATCACTGCATCCTAGTGATACCTCATAAACCTTCTTGAAACCAGGGTACGATCTCAGGGATATAAGGATCTCCCTTTGGTTAAATACCACATCCTCCATACATCCTCGGAAATTGAGGGGCTTTCCATCTAGGTAAGGGACATCGAGTCCACCAAGGCCTCCTACATAGATTCCATGTTGAAAGTTCAAATTGTGCGCCCCAATAGCTGTTAGGCCAGCTGTCTCATAATGTTTGTCAATAATCAGAGAGATCTTATCCTTAACATAGTACAATTCCACTGAATGCCAAGTCAAGTCATTCATACGAAGTCTTTGCTCAAAAAGAAGCACTTGTTCACCTGCACCAAAATTTACTCTCACCTGAAAGAAAATAAATCATAATTAGTCAATTTAGTCTCATTTCTCCGCTCACAGTGTTTTATTGAGAAAATGGGACCCTTCACAAAACAAGAGAGAAATTTAGACATGAAAACTCTGCCCACATTTATAAGCTATATATTGAGGTTAGAAAGTTTTAAAACCATTTACCGTGGAGTCAAATCTAAGTCATGGCAACCCCATATGTGTCAGAGTAGAATCGTGCTCCATATGGTTTTTAATGGCTGATTTTTCAGAAGTAGATCACCAGGCCTTTCCTCTAAGACTCCTCTGGGTGGACTTGAACCTCCAACCTTTGGGTTAGCAGCTTAGCATGTTAACCATCTGTACCACCCAAGGACTCCTTTAGAAAGTTTTAGGGTCAGAAATTTAAGACATGCTGGTAAAACTGGAAAAGATTTCAGCCTTTAAAAATAGTACACCATTTTATTCTAGTGGAATAGCAGTTAATTAAAATTTATAGCTATTTTGTTGTCTTTCTCTGTAACTCTCCTCTCCAGTAACTGAATGCCTATATATTTTTTAAGAGTTTTAAAAATTATACCTGCAAGTTTCCTGATAGGAGTTCTATTATACAGTAGTCATTTTTCCCAGCTGCGAGAAAAAGTAACCCCTGTGGTTTACTGGTTTGAAATTTTAATTGAAGAGACAATTCAGAGGAAACTTCTATGATGTTGAACTCCACGTAGCTTTCACCATAAAAAGATGCTAAGGAAAAATAAAAAAGAAGTATAAGTTAGCACATTTATTACACAATGACTAAATCACTTTATACCATCATCCCCCTTTAAGGACTGACCCCTGCTAAAGACAGTTGTCATACCCAAGGCTACACTACCCTCTTGGGGTTGCCATGGAGATATAAAGGCTCAGCTCATTCTTGAGGCAACTCAGGATAGCTCTGAAGTGTCATCCCATCTTCAGAACTGCCAAGAGGGTCAGCTGAGACTTCCACTGAGACTGAATTGCAACTTGACTTCTATACCTACCCAATATTGCTTCCTTCTCTTCCACAGGGTTTGATCCCAAGATTACTCTCTACGAAACCTTCTGCATGCTAAGTTCCATCTCAGATTCTGCTTCCCAAGGAACCCAACTTGTGACAACTGGTACTGAAGGTGATCTGACAACGCAGATCCTGGAATGAGATTTTTGGAGCTGGATCACCCACTATCCAAATGGCAATTAGGCACCTATCACTGGTGGTGGGTGAACCTCAGAGAGCCCCCGGCACAAGGAGGAAGTTCATTTGTCAACTCTTCATAGGTGGTGAGCCAGTATGGTATAACAGTGGAAAGGAACACATTATCTGGTTATGAAATATTGGCTATGAAAAATATGGAGAAAATAGTAACTATAAAGAAATGGAAATAGGTATCTGTTGCTAAGTTTGAATAAAGCTTTGGAAAAAGCTAAGGGAGAGTAATTGACAATTATAAACTAGATGTGAAATCCAGAGGCCTCCTTGGTTCTCATCCCCTATAGCAGGAGGGCAGAGGATACTGAGACACAGGCCTAGATTATTATAATTGTCAGAGTAGTAGAGCTCCAAAGAAAGTTAAAGTCTCAACCAAGACAGGTCAGCTGTGACAGGGCCAAGGCCCTGCTGGGAAATAATGGGACCCTGACATATGGAATAGAGACACCTGGTTGATGCATTCAAATACTTGAATCCCTAGATCTCTCTGAAACCTTTGAGACTGCAGAAATGGTCCATTCCTCGACCAAGACTAGCATTCTCCCTTGCTTAAAGATGATGCAGAGCCCTCTCCCCACAAGACAACATATACTCCCCTCACTGACAATAGGGCCCCATCTTTCCTCCTGGCCACTAGATCAAAAGCAAGGGTTAAATCACAACATAACCTGTGTGGAGACATGTTGGGTCTGATACGGGAGGAGAGGGATTAGACCCCAAAGGAGCTCAGGACATAGCCAGATGTGCTGCCAGAAGCTGGGAGAATACACAGAGGACTGAGGGTACATGATCAAGGGAGTAGGAACATAATGTTGGATAAGGGAGAGTTTATATATTTGGGTACACTCTTGGGATATGGGATATAACACTCGGGCAAGGACTCCCAGAAACAGTGTGAACTTACTACTGAAAAGTAGGTCCTAGAAGCATGGAAAATCCAATCACCCACCCTAAGGGAGGCAGACATGACAGATTTGCCATGACGATGATAGAAGAAGAGATTCAAGGGATGAAGTGCTATATCAGGGATTGAGCATGAATAGGACTAGAAAGCACAAGCAAATTACATAAGAGGGCAGACCAGACCTCCATGCCATCTACCATTCTTGCACCAGCACCTCTCCCTAAGCTCACATCTATGGCTGTATGGGGAATCCCTTATGACCAGCTGATGATGTAGGATCAAAATACCTGAGCTTGTTTCATAGCTCAGTCCGCTTCATCATCTGGATACATGCTGAAAATTGACTCCAGCTGCACTACAGCCCCACTCAGAGTAGGCATGAAAAACAACAGTGAGGAAAACCCTCCAAATGGATAGAACTTTGGGGGGTGCAACTGATCATACACAGTATATGGAAAAATTAGTGGCCTGAACTGGAATACATGAAGACTCATAGGTAGTTGTAAATAGGCTGGCCAGATGGTCAGGGGTCTAGAATGAGAAAGATTGGAAGATTCAGGACAAGGAGGTCTTGGACAGATGTATGAGAGTCGGCATAAAAGTGTGAGGATCTTCATATTGCATGTTAATGCCCATGAGAAACATCCACCACAGAATAGACACTAAACAACCAGGCAGACAACATGATTTGTCCAGTTGACATCTGCCAGCTTCTGTCATCTGCCACCCCATTTTTTGGTACAATGGGTGCATGAATGAAGTAGCCATGGTGGCAGGGATGGAGTATCATACACACAATAGAATAGGCCCCCCTCTTACCAATGCTTTCCTAGCTACTGCTGCTGCTGAATGTCCAACAAGCCTCCAACAGAGACCAATACTGAGTCCTCAATATGTCACCATCCCTTGAGGAGACCAACTGGCCACTTGGTGGCAAGTTGACTTCAATGAAACCCTTCCTCCTTGGAATGGCCACTTACTCACTTTGACAGGAATAAACACTTATTCTAGGTTTATGTTTGCCTTTCCTGCCTGCAGAGCCCCAGTTAGCACCACTATCTGAGGGCTCATGGAGTGTTTGATCCATCAACATGGAATCCCAAATAACATCATCCACTTTTCTCCCACTTTAAAGGAAGTGTGGGAATGGGCCTGTGACCATGGCATCTAGTGGTCCTATCACATAATACACCACCCAGAAGCTGCAGGCCTGGCAGTGTTGGAATGGTCTGATGAAGGTATAGTTGAAGGATCAGCTCAGAAGTATTACTATCCTCCATGATATAATACACACTTTAAATCAAAGATCTTGTATGGTGCTGTGTCCCCAAGAGGTATAATACATGGGTCTGAGAACCAAGAGGTACAGCAGGAGTGGCCTCACACTCAGTGACTCACTTGAGGAAATTGTGCTCCTGTCCCATATGTCCGGGCTATGGTTTCAAAGTTCCTGATTTCCAAAAGGGAAATGTGTCCACCAGAGGACACAGCAAGATTCCCTTCATACAATAAGCTATAGCTGTTACCTGGACATTTTGGTCTCCTTCTATCAAAGGACGAGCAGGCAACATCAATCACCCCTAATTTGGCAGGATATTGACTCTGGATCATGAGGGAGGAGTACTGTTACAAAATGGGGATATAGAGGAATATGTTGGGCACCCAGGTGATCCCCTTGGACACCTCTTTATACTTCCTTACCCAATTTTGGCAGTAAATAAATAAGTGCTGTCACCCTGGCCTGGTCTAAGAAGAACACGTTGACAAGGGCTCAGACCCATCAGGAATGAAGAGCTGAGTCACACGATCACTGAGACTAGCACAGATCCATTTGAGGGTTGTTGCTGTTACATGCCATCGAATCGATTCTCATTCATAGCGACCCTATAGGACAAAGTAGAACTGCCCCACAGGGTTTCCTAGGCTGTATATCTTTATGGGGGCATATTGCTAGGTCTTTTCTCCCATGGAGTGGCTGGTAGCTTCTGGTGCTCACCTTTTGGTTAGCAGCTGAGCACTTAAACATTGTGCCACCAGGGCTCCTTCCACCTGAGGTAAAGGGCTCTAAAACAAATAAGGAAGGAAATGAAGAGCATCATTTGTGGCCTCAAGACTTGCCTCAGTGGTGAGGACTGTAGTTCAGCCTACTAACCTTCTAAGTTTCCCCAGGAAGAAAGATCCCCCTTCCACTTCAGGTTTCCTAAAGGAGCTGCTCCCAGAATTTGCATGAAGAAATAGATCTAAGAGACACAAGGGGTGCACTGTGGTAAACTCTCTGATGCACCCTCTGATCCCCATTTAGGAATGAAGGACCTTTTATCCCTGGCTGCTGTGAATGCTACTGGCAGAAAGCCCGGAACTCCCCACTAGTTCGGCAGAGACTTTAATTGAGACTACACTGAAGCTTAACTTGTATCTCTCTCTCTCTTTCTCTCTCTCTCTCTGTCTGTCTCTCTCTCTCTCTGCCCAAACCCACCCTTTCCTTCCAGGCCCTTCCCTTCCCCTCCCTTCCTTTCCCTCCCCCAGATGTTGATCACAAGAGCATTCCTTAATAAAGCTCTTGCATGTTAATTGCCATTGAAAGGCTGTTTCCCCGGGGACCTCAGCAGGTAATGTCTGCCTCTCTTCTTTGTTCCTACAACATTCGGTGTATTCCTTTCTCCTAGCACTTACCATGTTGTGTTGAAACTACTTGCTTATGCATCTATCTTCGGCACTATTCCATGAATTTCCTAAGATCAGGGACCATGCTTTTTTTATTTTTGTTTCTTCAGTACCTAGCACAGTGCCTGACACAGAAGTGTTACAATAAATTCAGTTGGTGCCCCATTTAGATCCCCTTTAATAAGCTGTTGCACCCATCTTCCAGCTGCTAAGTTGCCTTATCCAGACATTTCTGTGAAGTTATACTCTGTACTCCTGGAGAGCAACCCTCAGCCAGTGACTGACTGAAAGAGATGCATAGCAAACTCACAATTCTGTGATGCCATTAACACTCCAGAGCACCCTCTGGGATCAGACCGAGATTAGATTAGCGAAAACCACATCTTTGCTTGGCTTCTTCCCGTACCTTATCTTGCCTCCCTCACTTCCTTTCAGTTCTCTACTAGGAATACTCAATCAACCATTCACTTACCCAAGAATCCCTGCCTCAAGCTCTCTCTCCGGGGACTCCAGCCTCACATAGGTAGGTAGCAAGCAAGCACTTATTGAACCAAACTGAAGTGAGCTAGCAGACCCCACATTTTATAGTGGAGTAAATTCAGGCCTAGAGAAATTTAGGGACTTGTCTAAACTCAAAAGTTAGTTAGAAACAGAGCTAAGACAAAATCCAAGCTTTCCCAACAACCAATCCAGTGAATCTGATTACCATATGAATTTGATACAGAGAGGAATATGATAGCTATGGACTCCCTCGGATATGCATAGGCACCCTTTTCTCCAGTTAAAAACAGCCATTAATAATTAAACTGATGAAGACTAGAATGTAGACCTAACGTCATTAAAGCTGAAAGAAGCAATTACAAATCCACTAGTCATCTGAATTTATCCTCCTGGTCTTCGCATTACTGAATCCCCCCACCCCAATTTTTGACAGACACAGGGGGCTGTATTGTTAAGTTTTCAAAACCAGGAAATGTTTTCTAAATCATGAAATCTACTGCTGAGAGTGACTAAGTAACATTAATAAACAATATCCCTATACTTTCCCACGTTTCACCTCTCTGGCACTAAATCAGTTCCAGTCCCAGCTGGTGGCCAGAAATTTCCACTGCCCCAGGAGAAAAACAAGGAAGCAGGTTTAAAACTTCTGGTTTGACAGTCGAAAGCCAGTACATGTTCTCACATACCTTCAAAATGACCCCAACTTTTGTGGCCCCTAATAAATGCCTCAAAATAACAACAAAGAGCAAATAGAAACACAAGTGAAATTACCTCCAGTGAAGGAAAAGGTGTGATTTCAGTATTATATGAGTGTAGCAAATCCACTTGAACAAAGAACAGAGATGACTTCCTGGTTTTGTGTGCTTAAATAAAAGGCAAAATGACTGAATGGAAGCCAGAGTTTGATAGTAAAGTGGGTAAAAATACTTTTCAAGGAAAAGTAAGCATTTATATTTCTCTGCAATTCTCCCCTCCCCCCACAAAAAAAAAAAAAAAAGCACAAATCCCTTGCTATTGAGTCAATTTTGATTCCTAGTACCCCCATGTGTTACAGAGTAAAACTGCTCCATAGGGTTTTCCTGGCTGTAATCTTTACAGAAGCAGTTTGCCAGGCCTTTCTTCTTTGGCACCAGTTGGTGGGTTCAAACTGCCAATCTTGCATTAGTAGCCAGTCACTAACTGCTCACTCCACCCAAGGCCCTACAATTCTCCCACAGGGTGATCATTTTATTCATTATATCCGCCTTAGAATTGGTTCCCGTTCCTTCTTCCAAATTGCATCTTTCTAGTTTTGTTTGCTTGTTTTTGATTTTTCTTTTGTCTTTTGTCTGGTTGACTATTTATTGAACACCTACTATGTGTGAGGTGGTCTCAGGAGCTGAAGGTACAGAATTAATAAGACAAAGGGGCTTGCTGTCTATCAGAGGAGAATGCCGCTTGGAAAAAAGAGTGCACCAAAGTGATATCAGAAAGCTGAAACAATGCAAGCTTGTTTGGGGCCCAGCTGGGTTTGAGGGAGGGAACCATCTAACTATGTGTCTCTCCCAGCACATTTAGGTGTTCCATCCTATCTGCATGTATTCTGTCCACAAATATAACAAGCATTTTGCTTGGCACTGGGGATTCGATGGTGAACAATATAGACTGTTAATCAAGCAACTACAGTTGCTTATTTTATAGATAAAAGTGTTCTGATTTGAGGAACTTAGATCAGAACAGAAGCATTCAGACTGCCTGAGGATATCAGGAAATGTTTCCCAAGATGAGGTGGAAGAACAGGTTTCTGATCTATAGGATTGCTACGAGTCAGAATTTACTCAAAGGCAATAGGTTTGGTTCTTGGTTTGGGTAATTTATAGTGAAAGCAAGGCAGTGGTTCCTGGGAGGGAGACAGACAGATAGGGAGAGAGAAGGAAAGGGAGAGGAAAAGGGAGAAAGGGGGAGTGCCTTTCACTGAGATGGGAGAAGCTTGTTTGGTAGGTATATATATGACAAGAAATGAGTGTCTGGGGAGCAAATAACTGACTGATCAACCAAATTCCCAGAATGGGCAGAAACCGCACTGAGTGTGGGGGAGGGCTTATAAACCATATTGCTGTTATTAGTTGCCGTCAAGTCGATTCCAACTTATGGTGACCTCACGTGTGCAGAGCAGAATCGCTCCATAGAGTTTTCAAGGGTGTGACCTTTCAGAAGCAGATTGCCAGGCCTTTCTTCCGAGGGGACTCTGGGTGGGTTCCAACCACCAACCTTTCGGCTCGTAGTCTAGCTCTGAACCATTTGTGCCACCCAGGGACTCCTTATAAACCATATTAAAGAACCTTATTTTGCAGACAGCTTGGAAGCATTAAATGGTTTTCAGCTGGGAGAGGTACATCAGTTCTGTGTTTAGAAAGATCAGACTGGTGGCTGTGCAAGGCAAAACAAGAGTAGAATGAACACTAATTAGGAAAGTGTTTCAAAATAAGATATTGGAAATCTTTGCTTTCACTATAAATTAGAATTACCTTTTGATAATGTAATATTTTTGGTAATTTTATATGGTACCTTTTTATGTGCTGTCCTTCTTCCATATGGGTTGACATATAATAAATGTAGAAGCTTAGAATGTACAAAATTGAAATAAAAAATAGAAGCAAAACTTCTCTGCTAAACTATTTTCATTATACATGGTCCTAAAATAAAGTCCTTAGAGAAGGTCCAACATTATAAAACAGCTCTTGCTCATGCTGTACCATTTGAGATAAGCCTCTTGGAAAGTAAAGCCACACTTTGCCCCACAAATCTGTTCTTAAGAATCTATATATTGCTTTGGTATGGTGTCCACACTGTATGCTTGATCAAACGGATGTTGAATATTTATTCAAGAGATAACTAACTTTATCCAGAGCGCTCTGAGAAAGAAGCATACAAGTAAGAAATACCTTCAGACAAATATATCTAACATACCCTAAGAGGTCCAACCTCCTTTATTCATTGAGAGCAAACCCCAGCAGAGTAAGTTCTAAAAGTCTCAGCCACAAAACTTGGGTACTAATGTTTCAAGTTGGGGCAGAAGATCAGTGGGCGAAGAGATATTTGCTCCACGGCTGCAGGGCAGGCAGTTGACCAGGACTTCAGTGGGCAGGATCAAGGGGGAATGCTCTGGCGCTGCATCCCTCTACTAAATGTGTTGTTGACACTAAATTTTTGCTGTGCAGTAGCGGCTGCGGGATGGGGGCAGTGTGGACAGGAGGAATAGACCCAGGTCACTGTGAGGATGCAAATCTCGGGTTTCCAGGTACAGCCAGAGCAATTCAGTCACTGGACTCTATGTTGCTGCAAAGCATGACCCGCCAGGCTCTCATTTTTCATTCATTCCACAGCATTGGCCTCCATACCAAATGCTCTTTGCTAGGACCTCAGGTGACAAAGAGAAAACCAGAACTTGCCCTACCCTTACCTCCTCTTAATGGGCAATCCCCAGGACCACTGCATATGGTGGTTCACGGCACACCTCCGGGGGAGCTACTCCTGTAGACTCTGATGCGAGTAGCACCATATGGAAGTGTGCAGCAAGGCAGTCCTGGTCCGGGCTGCCCTGGATGAGCTGACAACTCCCTCCTTTGTGCCCACATGCCCCATGTGTGGCATTCATGCGTTGCCACCTTTGCTCCCCTGCTAGTCTGGGAGCTTTCCAGGGACCCACCACAGCGGTTGGAGTTGGCGCTGGAACCAGTCTCACTCCCCACAAGCACAGAACCTTCCCTATAGCTCCTAGTCTGAAGTTTCAAGCTTTCCCAGAACCTTATTCCTCTCTGATAGCATTCATTATTTTATGTCTTTGTCAGTTATATAAACAGCCCTGGTGGCACACTGGTTAAAGCGCTCAGCTGCTAACCATAAGGTCGGTGGTTCAAACCCACTAGCCACTCTGAGGGAGAAAGATGTGGCAGTCTGCTTCCGTAAAGATTTACAGCCTTGGAAATCTTGTAGGGTCGCTAAGAGTCAGAACCGACTCAACGGCAGTGGGTTTGGTTTGGTTTTGGTCAGTTATATGGGCCCTTGTATCATCTCTTTTAGGTTCTCGGGTGATGAAAACTATTTGCTCTCAACTACTAACCTAAAGGTTAGCGGTTTGAACCCACCCAGCAGTACCATAGAAGAAAGGCCTGACAATCTGCTTCTGTAAAGATTACAGCCTTGAAAATTCTAGGTCACATTTCTACTCAGTAACACGTGAGGTTGCCATGAGTCAGCACCAACTCAACAACAATGGGTTGTTTTTTGTTGAATATCTCTTTTACTAGGTCATAAGCTCCCTAGGGAGTCTCCAGGTAGTGTAAACTGTTAACATGCCCAGCTGCTAACCAAAAGCTTGGAGGTTTGAGTCCACCCAGAGGCACCCTTGGAAGAAAGGTCTGATGATCTACTTCCAAAATTCAGCCAATGAAACCCCTATGGAGCACAGTTGTACTCTGACACACATGGGGTCGCCATGAGTAGGACTCAACTTGATGGCAACTGGTGTATAAGCTCCCTGTATTAGTTTCTTATTGCTGCTGTAAAAATTACCACAAACTTAGTAGCTAAAAATGACACAAACTTTGTATCTTAGTTCTAGAGCTGACATATCCAAGATGGGTTTCACAGGATTAAAATCAAGGTGTGGCATCGGAGGCTCTAGGCAGAATCTATTTCCTTGCCTCTTCCAGCTTCTAGAGTCTACCTGCATTTCTTGGCTTGTGGCCCCCAGCCAGCAATCGCATCACTCTTGACTCCACAGTCACATCTCCTTCTTGGACTCTGACCCTCCTGTCCCCTTCTTATAAGGGCCCCTGTGATTACACTGGAGCCCTGGTGGCAGTGGTTAAGAGTTAGGTTGCCATCCAAAAGGTCGGCAAGGTCCCACCTTGGTAATACAGGATAATCTCCCCATCCCCAAATCCTTAATTTACTCACATCTGCAAAATCCCCTTTGCCAGGTAAAGTAACATATTCATAGGTTCTAGGGACATTTTTAGATGTGAACATTTTGGGGAGCCGTTATTCTGGCCACCACACACCCCAAGGGCATGCCATCATTCAGTCGCTCATATTTATTGTTTTTGTTGTGTGCCATCGTGTCGATTCCAACTCATAGCAACCCTATATGACAGAGGAGAACTGCCCCATAGGGTTTCCCAGGCTGTAATCTTTACAGGAGCAGATCACCAGGTCTTTTCTCCCACAGAGCCACTGGTAAACCTTTTGGTTCGCAGCCGAGTACTTAACCATTGTGCCACCAGGGCTCAGATTTATTGTGCACCTATTATTTGCAGGTACTTCACTAGTGCTGGGAATACAGAGATGAATAAAGTAGTCGCACTGGGAAGAGCCCTAAGAGCAGAGGTTATGAGTTTTGTTTGTGCTTTGCTTGGCTTGTGCAGCCCTATTTAAAAAAAAAAAAAAAGAAAAAATTTTTTTGTTTTAACTGGAAGATTTTAAATAAAAATCTAGACTTTTTTGCTTCTCTGGAAAAATCAGAATCTCAGGCCACCCTGGGACCCATCTGTTCCCATAGCATAGCCACCATGAGTGGAGTGTGGACACTTGAACTTACCACGGCCCCTCTCGTTCTGTGTTACTTCCTGCCACACGAGCTGCTAGGGCAGAAATGGAAAAGGAAGGTGCCAAGATGTTCACTTTGGAGCCAGAAGAAAATATTAGGATGTCTAGCGTTGTTTTAATCCAAAAAAATAAGAACTTAAACTTTATCCCTCCTCTCTAATATACAGATTGTTGGTGTCCTGCCTCAGGTGGCATGTGAGATGGGCCACTTCTCTTGCCTCCTTGGTATACAAGTCCCCTGAGGGAAGCGAAGCAGTTCTACAGTGCAGAAGGGACAGTGGTGTCCTCGCTTTCTCTCCTTCAGCATTCCGTGACATACTGCATGTGGCTTTGGTTAACTGGGCTTACCAATTATATTATCGCACTGTTACTAAACAAACCAAAAGCCAGTTGCCATCGCGTCAATTCTGACTCATAGCGACCCCATGTGTTGCAGAGTAGAACTGCACTCTATAGGGTTTTCAATGGTTGTGACCTTTTGGAAGCAGACTGCCAGGACTTTCTTCTGAGGCACCTCTGAGTGGGTTCAAACCATTAAACTTTCAGTTAGCAGCCGAGCACTCAACCACTTGCACCACCCAGAGATTCCCTGTTACTAAAGAAGGCTTCCCCAATAAAGGATCAAGTGCTTAAATATATTCCTGCAAATAAACCATAGATTAAAGATATATACAAATAAGTGCAAGGACTGGTAAATGCAAAGGAAGTGGCACTGCTGGCACTTCTCCTCTTCCTATACAAGGTCTTCATCAGCCTTGTTCACAAGGTAAAAACAATAATATACTAATGAGACCTGACAAAAAGTTAGCAAGAAAAATTAGGGATTATTGAACTATTGACAACATGGTCTACATTCAGCACTACTAAGTTGGAAGCCAGTGTTAGGTATATATTATACCTTAATAAACTGGTTAGTGACAGCGGTAATGATGTATGATTTATAAATAAATATACTGGGGCGTATGCTCAAGATGGAGGTCCCTAGGTGGTACAAACGATTTGCACTTGGCTACTAACTGAAAGGCTGGCAGTTCGAATACACCCAGTGGTGCTATGGAAGAAAGTCCCGGTCATCTACTTCTGTAAGATTAACACCATTGAAAATCCTACAGAGTGCGGTTCTGCTCTGTAACACAGAATGGACTCAGTGGCAACAGGTTTCGTTTTTCTATGCTCAAGATATTTTTAATGAGATCTCACTGTGTGTGATCACATGGAAGATCAAGGTCAGAGGGCCCCTTTACCAGACAAAGCTGCCATGCTGAGGACATACCACCCCACAGCCATCAAGGGCTGACAGCAAAGTGCACCTAAATCTTTGACAATTAGGTTCTTCAAGGCAAAAGCCTGAATTGCCCAAGGAGATAAAGAAGAAACCTAAATTTAGGTCACATATCCAGCTAGTTAAGAAAATATTCTTCACAGTGCCCCAAAGTAGCTTTTGGTGAGACCTTGGTATCCAATATTTGTCACAAAATCAGAGTCATGGGTGAAAAGCAATATATACTTTAAAGTACATGCCACAGAATTTTTTACCCACATTCCATACCCTTAAATGGATATCTAACCTATTGGTTCCCACCTGCTCCATACCCAAGTTAATTACACAGATGGAGAGGGAAGGAGGGTAGTGACTAGGAAAGAAGGTAAATTAGTATTTACTGAGTGGTTCTCAGGCTACAGCGTGGTCTTAACAGTATTTTATTCAAGCCTCACTGTCACCTCTAGAATAAGTTCTTATCATCCCAATTTTACAGATGCAAAATTGAGATCTAGAGAAGTAAAGTAATTCACTCAAGGTCACTCTGAGACTGTATGACGGCACACGGATTGAAGTTCAAGTCCATCTCACTCCAAAGTCGTGGGCTTCCAACCACCCTACACTGACCATTTGGCCACTGGCTCCTTGCCCATCAATACCCAATCTGTCCCCCAAAGCCATTCACTGCTCTCCCTGCCCTGTAACTCACACCTTCCCCCTCAAAGCAATGGGAAAGCCACAATCACAGCAAGCAGCCCCAGGCGTCCTGTTCCCAGCCCAGCCCACCCCACCGTGAACCAGGCAGGAATGGGGCAGGGGAGGGGCAGAGAGAGATCCAGGAAGGAAGGAGAAAGAAGAGGGGGGAGGAATTTGTGAAAGGCCCACAAACAGCAGGTTTGCAGCAGAGCTGGAGGAGTTGAGAAGACTCCTGGCCACAGGGGGAAAGAGTGAGGTATCCACTACTACAGGTGACGATGACCTGCTGGAGCACTAAGTTCCTAGTGAAATTATCAAGCACGCTAGGCAGCAGTGACACTATTTAAGACTGTGCCTAAAATGAAGTAAATAAACGTTCAGAGTTTAATCCAAATACTATGAAGATTAGAATGAGTTCTTCAAATAAGTCTCGAAGAGAGTCCCTTGTTGAACTGAATTAAATTTCAAGGAGCCATAGAGAGTGACAAGGTCCATGTACAGGGCTTAGTCAAGTCGCAAGTCTTGATAATTACGCTTTTTAATAATCTTTGACGTATGAAAAGCACCATAGAAATGTAATGCACTTCCACCAAATTCGATCCACAAAATTTAAGCCGTGGAGGGACTTACGGGGCAATGCGCCAGCAACAAAAGAATTTCAGCGCTGCGTTTAATGCCCCCAAACGCGTGAGGGTCACGTGCAGCCGAGTAACTCACGGGTCGGGTAAGGGACAGAACTAAAGGTCGGAAGGGAAGACAGCAGGAATTATTCATTCAGCTTGTCGGAGTGAAGCCAGGCGCCCCGGGAAGGCCGCGCGAAGATCAGGAACACGGTCCTGGCCTCGTTCGCCCCGAAACCACGGTCGGAGAGAAGCTGCCTTAAAATGCCCGGGGCACGGCGAGGCAGAAGGCCCAGCCGCGCGGGGCGGAGCTGCAAGTTTTCCGTGGAGGCGCTGCCACTGCGCAGGGCCGGGCAGTCTCCTCCCTGGCCGCCCCTGCTCAGGAATGGCCGGGCCTGGCCGCCCCTGCTCAGGAATGGCCGGGCCTGGCCGCCCCTGCTCAGGAATGGCCGGGCCTGG
>NW_004444010.1:7194297-7200849 GCF_000243295.1 Trichechus manatus latirostris
CTGGCCGCCCCTGCTCAGGAATGGCCGGGCCTGGCCGCCCCTGCTCAGGAATGGCCGGGCCTGGCCGCCCCTGCTCAGGAATGGCCGGGCCTGGCTGCGTCCCGACCCCCGAGTTAGAACCGGACTTGCCATGTGGCTCCTACAGCCGCAGCGTTCCCCGGGCCCAGGGGCACAGAGGGGGCTCCCCGCCGCTGCGCCCTCCTCCCTGCGCGTTCACGCGGACGGCCGGGGAAGGAACGGGGAGGCAAACGCGGGATGGCGGGCCGGCGGTGGGAAGGGTGTAGAGGAGTTTCGGGCGCGTACCTCCGAGCGCCCCGCGCGCCCCGCAGAGCCCCAGGCAGGCGGCGAGCAGGACGAGGCGGCGGGCCCCGAGCCGCCCCATCCCGCTGTGGCGACCCAGCCACCGCGCTCACTCCCAGGCGGTGGCCGAGCTACCCACCTGCGCGGGCCCCGACCAGGAGCCCAGGAAGGGGGTGCCGCCCCCAGCCAGCTCGGGGGCTGGACCGGGGCGGGGAGAGCTGCTTGCAACCTGCAGCTGTCGCTCCCCATCAGCGTGCGTCCTCCCGCCAGGATCCGTGGCGCGGGCCAAGGTTTTTCCTGAGACCTTCGCCCAGGGGGCGACGGTGAACTCAAACGGGGTTACAGCGGCGGGCCCAGCCAGGCTCCAAAGTGAGCAGAGATATGGGGCCCCCGGCCCTGCCATGCCGCGAAGGTCTGCGATGGAGTCAAGTGTGTGACAGGTGATGATGACAAGCTGTGTGTGAGGACAGCAGGCTAGAATTGGTGGAAGGCAGAAGGACAATCTTGGAGGAGGTAGGACCCTAACCTGACCTTGATGCAGGCGGGAGCTTCTTCCCACACACCCCACTCCCACCAGAGTGAACTCCTGGAGGGCAGGAGGTTTGTTTTGCTCATTGCTGTATCCCCACTGCCTAGCACAGTGCCTGGCACGTAAGCCTAAATAAATACGTGCTGAATGAACGAATGAAAATGGGACTAGAGAAGGCAACATAGTCAGTCCTTCTGAAATGTGAGCCGTATTTTTATTTATTGTACAGCACAGGCCCTCCAATTATTTCATTGTATTTTTAGAGCAACTATGAGATGAATTGAGGTACCTGGGTGTCGCAAAGCGTTTTCAAAGGACTGCTAACTGAAAGGTTGGCAGTTAGAACCACCCAGCCGCCTGTGGAAGAAGGGCCTGGCAATCTGCTTGCATAAATATTACAGCCAAGATAATCCTGTGCAGCAGTTCTACTCTGTAACGCATGGGATCACCATGAGTCGTAATCTGTTGACAGCAATGGGTTTTTTTTGTTTGTTTTTGTATCAGATGAATTAATCAAGGCCCAAGAGTTACGTGTTCATGGATACTCACCTCCTGATTTTTGGCACATGATCAGAGATTGTAGAAAGGAAAAGGTCTGAGGACTTTGGTAAAGATAGAACTTGAGCAGGCCTGAAGAGGACAGGGTTTGACCAGAAAGCCAAGGGCCTTCGAGGGTCATCCTCTCTGGGCAGCATTTCCTTGGCTCTGTTCTCTGCAACACGGACGTTTGACAAAATACCAGTGTGTGTACTACAAGGACAATCAATGCTATTAAAGGTGCATACATGCAAATAGAGATGACTTCATTTCCCCTCATTCATTTTTAGTTGTATAATAAAGTGGTTTATAAGCATAGAATCAAATTTTGACCTTTACTTCAGCGGATAATCTGAGACCACTGTTTCACTACTGAGCAGCCCTCCATTCTCCTGGAAACCTCATCCTTCTCTAGGGAAACGACTCCCACCTGCCTTTTCCCCTCCTGCCCCCCGCCATGTGTTGCAAATGGGAGCTGGCATTGACTTTCATGAACTTCCCTGGCCACAGTGATTGGTCAGGGGTGGGCAGTTGGCCCAAGCTGGACCTATCAGTTCCAGTTTGAAGACACCCATTGCTTAAGATTGAATTGTGTCCCCCAAATATGTGTGTCAGTTTGGCAAGTCCATGATTCCTAGTGTTGTGCGGTTGTCCACCATTTTGTGATCTGATGTGATTATCCTATGTGTTGTAAATCCTAACCTCTATGATGTTAATGAGACAGTTATGTTAATGAGACAGGACTCAATCTACAGGGTTATGTTGTATCTTGAGTCAATCTCTTTTAAGATATAAAAGAGAGAAACAAGCAGAGAGAGGAGGGACCTCCTACCACCAAGAAAGAAGAGCCAGGAGCAGAGCATGTCCTTTGGACCTGGGGTTCCTGCGCTGAGAAGCTCCTAGACCAGGGGAAGATTGATGACAAGGACCTTTCCCCAGATCTGACAGAAAGAGAAAGCCTTCCCCTGGGGCTGGCTTCCTGAATTTGGATTTCTAGCCTCCTAAACTGTGAGAGAATAAATTTCTGTTTGTTAAATCCATCCACTTGTGGTATTTCTGTTATAGCAGCACTGGATAACTAAGACACCCAGGGAAGGCCTCTAAAGAAGAGGATCTGCTCCTTCCTGGAGGAGAAGCTGGGAAGCTATAGGTAGCCAAGTTCTCCACTTTACCAAAGAAGCTAACCTACAATAGGAGAATAGAGCAGATATAATGATTTGTAGCATGGGCCCGGGGTCTATCATCTCCATTCATCCCCAAGCCCAGCTATACCCTTCTGTTTTCTGGGATTTGGTTACATGAGTCAGTGAAGTCACTTTTTAACCTAAACTAACCCAGGTTGGGTTCCATTACCAAAAGAACCTTCTCAACTTTAAGCATGCTCTATATCTCATGAACTCCCATTTGTATTCTGCAGGCCATAAATTTGCAAGTGCTGAGACATGGAGTAGACTTCTGGTGGACCAATGATTGGTTTATAGCATGAGTGTAGATGTCGCTGAACCCAGTTCAGAATCTCTTGGCACTCATCATTACCTTACATGATTGACTTTGTCCTGCAAGCACCTGCAGCTCTCTGCCTGGGGGCTTTTCTCTGGCTGTAGGAACATGCTTGGCCCAGGCATGCCCAAGGCAGGTCAGAAGTTAATACCCACAGGAGCAGCACTCAACCAAAGATGGAAAGGAGTTGGTGGATAAATATCCAAGTTTTCTCTCGCTGTAGTGGGACAACTCTGAAACAGGTTCTAAACAATCTCCCAGAGGATTGAGCTCTAGTTGCTTACAGCAGTAACTTGTTCATTAGTATGTTTCCTTGGGGGAACCTCTTCCACATACTCAGATAATCACAAAACCAAAAAATGTTGGGCTTGGAAGGAGCTCCAGAGACCATCTGGTCTAGAAACAGCAGTGTAGTGGCGAAGAATATGGCTACTGGGTTTGCATCCCAGTCTTACCTGAGTGTCACAGGGCAAGTTCCTTAGCCTCTCTGAGGCTTGATACCATGCCTGCCACATTGTTTCTTGTCTGCAAAATAGAGGTAATGGTAGTTCCTACTTGTGGTTGTTGCGAGGATTAAGGATTTTCGAGGATTGACCAAGTACCTAATGTGGGTGAGTCCAACTCTCTCATTTTGCATAACTCCCTCCTCCTGTCTGGGTTACAAGGACAGTAGCAGCAGTTTGTTAGCTTCAAACTAAATTAGGACAAGATTTCAGAGTAGCTTGAAGAGTCTGGTTAGGGGTCTCCAGACCCCTCACAAGTACCCATAAAGTTGCTTGGGCTGGGAGGCCCAGTGGATTAATCTATGTCTTCTAGTTCTTTTGTACTCCCCTTCACCCCAATAAAATGCTGTACATTTTGTCAGCGTCATCTGACTGACAAACAAGAAATGCACGATCAGCTGGGCTGACAAACAGCTAAAAGGGGAACCAGCAAAAAAGGGGTTAGATTTTCTAGGCTCTGAGCAAATCTGTTACTCTCAGCCGCTGTGTCTCTACCATTTACAGCTCAGCGTAAACTAAACACAAAGGGAATTTCTGTTTCTTCTTAAAAAGTGGACATTGCACCAAATCTCTACAGTCGTTTCAGCTTTAGCATTCTAACGCTGAAATTCTAAACAAATGGAAAGTGTCTCTACAAGGAATGTAGGTGAATAAGCACAGAAGTTGGCCTCACCCCTGGCCAGCTCTGTCCTAACAAAGCACTGGAGATGCAGCTTGTGATAAAGGTCTGCCTCAGGCTTGGGCTGACCCAGGAATGCAGAATTTCTCCTGACAGGCTCAGGTATCCAAATAAACCTGGAAAGCACAAGTGGCACAGAACAATACCCCTAGAGAGGCCTATGCTTTCACCAGTGTCCCCCAAGGGGCATGTTATGGATTGAATTGTGTCCCCCCAAAATATGTGTTGGAATTCTAATCCCTAAACCTTTGGATGTAATCTAATCTAGTATAATGTAATCACTTTCTATAAGGTAATATGTTGTAATATAATCAATCAATTGAGGTTATACCAATGTAGGGTAAATTGGGAGCCCTGGTGGTACAGTGGTTAAGAGCTTGGCTGCTAACCAAAAGGTCGGCAATTCAAATCCACCAGCTGCTCCTTGGAAACCGTATGGGGGAGTTCTGCTCTGTTCTATAGGGTTGATATGAGTCAGAATCGACTTGACAGCAATGGGTTTGTTTTTTTTGTTTGTTTGTTTTAGGGTGAATTGACACAGTGGCTGCAGCAGTGGGCTCAAACTTTGCAAGGATTGTAAGGATGGCACAGGATTGGACAAATTTTTGTTCTAGTATACATAATGTGGCTATGAGTCAGAGCTGACTCAATGGCACCTAACAACAACAAGGTGGATCCTAAACCTAATCACTTTAGAGTTATAGAAAAAACAGCATAGACACAGAGACAGGCATGCACAAACTGGGGAAGACAGATGCAATGTGAGGATCACCAAGCAACCAAGCAACGCCCAGGGCTACTGACAAGGAATGAATCAACATGGCAGAGATCCTGATTTGGATTTTTATCCTCCAGAACTGTGTGAAAATAAATTTCTGTACTCTAAAGCCACTCACTAATGGTATTTTTGTTACAGCAGCACTAGCTCACTAAGACAAGGTATCTTAATTAACATCTCAAATATTATGTAATTGATACAGTGGCTGATTAAGAACACAGACTTGGTACCAAAGAGACCTGGGTATAAATCCCAGCTGAAATACTTCCTAGATATGTGACCCTGAACAAATCACTCAATTGCCCCAACTTTAGTCTCCTTACTGGTAAAATGAAGATAATAATGCTAATCCCATAGGTAGGTTGTGTGATTTAGTGAGCTCTTGAAGGTTGCGTGGGGAGCACAGTGCCTGACTCATGCTAAGACCCCACTGGGCACTATTGTTATACCTGAGAGCCCAACCAGGATAGCTTCTGAGCCTCCCTGGCTAGACACACACTCCTGAGAATAAGCCATCCCTTTCCTTCAGGGTGGAGGACCACTTTATTCTCCTTCCATAGACTTAGCGATAATACACTACTAAAACCTTTTCCTGTTATCCATGTTCATAATCTCCAGCATCCTGCAACTTCCCACAGTAGTATTCATTTTCTTGGGGCTGAAGGACCCCAGACCAGACAGTTGGAGTCATAGCTCTGCCTCTAGATGTGTGACAAGTCAACATCTGCTGTATCAGCTTCAATTTCCTACCCTATAAAATGAAAGGATTGAATTAAAGGATCTATAAACTCCCTTCAAGCTCAAAATTTTATGATTCTAACTTGTCATCATTGGCATCAAGGTAGCTCTTCCTTTTAAATAGAGCCCTTTTAATTAGCCCAAAGAGAAACTTGAAGTATTTTAATTTCTTTACTCTAACCAAGGTGGTGATTCCCTAATAAACTTGGAACTTTAATTTAGAAAAATCATTCAACGTGTCAAAAAGAGAAGACTAGGAATTATCTCTCTGTAGAGCACCACTTGCTCCTCTTCTTTAAATTCATTCTAATTTTTCACTTACATGCTTCAAAGATTGAATGTTGTCTCCAGCCAATTTCTGGGGGCAGTTTGTTAAAACAGCTCTAGAATAATGAGAAATCAAGATGCTCAGTTGTCAGAGAAAGCCCTTTGAAAATATGGTGGTGCTCTAAGAAGTTTCCTGAATACAATCAAACACTTCAAGGAACAGAGTAGCAGGGGCAGGGGTCTGGGGACCATGCTTTCAGGGAACATCTAGGTCAATTGGCATAACAAAGTTTATTAAGAAAAAGTTCTGCATCCTACTTTGGTGAGTGGCATCTGGGGTCTTAAAAGCTTACAAGCAGCCATCTAAGATGCATCAATTGGTCCCAGCCACCTGGAGTAAAGGAGAATGAAGAACAACAAACACACAAGGAAAGTATTAGCCCAACAGACAGAAACGGCCACATAAACCAGAGACTTTGTCAGCCTGAGACCAGAAGAACTAGATGGTACCCAGCTACCACCAATGACTGCCCTGACAGGGAACACAACAGAGAGTCCCTGATGGAGCAGGAGAAAGGTAGGGTGCAGAACTCAAATTCTAGTAAAAAGACCAGACTTAATGGTCTGACTGAGACTGGAGGAACCCCAGAAAGCATGGGCCCTGGATTCTCTATCAGCCCAGAACTAAAACAGTTTCCTAGGCCAACTCTTCAGACAAAGA
>NW_004444010.1:7200973-7210546 GCF_000243295.1 Trichechus manatus latirostris
TGGAAAGGAGGAGTGTGCTGTCACAGTATAGGGAGAGCAATTAGGGTCACATAACAATGTATGTATAAATTTTTGTATAGGAGACTAACTTGAAATGTAAACTGTCACTTAAACTATAGCAATAAACATACGGAATATTCATTTTAAAAAAATCACAACCATAAAAAAAGAAAATATGGTGGTGCTAAGAGTGTTTATTTATAATGATGTTTTTCACTGCCTGGTCAGGAAATCCACCCACATACAGGTCACACTCAAGTCTAGTCATTTTGACTGACACCCTCTTGCTATGCCCCAGCAATAGGAATTATTGTATTCAGGTAGTGGCCTGAACACTATTCATTCAGAAATGAAGAATTAGAGAGCAGAGAATAGGAGTGGACATTCATTCAACAAATACTCATAGAGATTTTTCCAAATGTAAAAGACATAAGAGATGTCATGGTGCACATACAGAGATGAATTAGAACCCCTGCTTTCCAGGAAATGACAATCTAGAGAGGAGTATAAGACATGTACAAAAGTAACTTTCATATAAAAAGCTGCAGTAATGGGTTCAAGCATACCAGTAATTGTGAGGATGGCACAGGACTGGGCTACGTTTTGTTCTGTTATACGTAAGGTCACTGAGTCGGAGCAGACAAGAAAGCAGCTAACAACAACAACTTTAATATAAAGGTGAATTAGAAATCTCAACCCTTGAACCTCTGAGTCCATAACTCTCTCTCTGGAACTGCCCAACTCATATACCTTTGATGATGTGGCCAGCTTGAGCAGCCATATTTGATTTGCATGACCTCTCACCTTCTGCTCCCACCTGATTGGATCAGGGTGGATCCTTGGTATAAGGGGCATAATACTGGGGAACCGGAGTGTCAAAGCTGCTTCTTTCCCAAAACTTTCAACCAAGAGGCATAAAGCATGCAATGATTCATTGGCTGTCACAGTTACATATAAATGGAGCTTTAATTAGCCAAAGCCCCATGTCCACCGAAGTTATGGAGGAATGGACCTGAGTCAGCAGAGGAAGGTACCTATCTCTGTCTCAGTCTTTGCAGAAAGGAGATTGGTTCCAAGTCCCAGAGGAAATCTGATTTGTAAGTTTTGGTCAGAACCAGAGACAGTAGCTGCCTGTTGGCCTTCTGGTTCCCAAGAAGCCCAGATGTACTTCCTGAATTTGGTTTCCGTGAGATTCCTCTGTGTTTGGATAAATCAACATTTTACTTGAGTTAATGCACAACTCTAGCTTAACAAATTCAGTTGTACACAAATTGTAACTTTCTACATTTTTCCACAACTCAGCTTGATTTCTTTTTTGAGCTCCCAACCTGTATGGATGCAAAAACTATATCTCGGTCAACTGAGAATTTCTCTTCGGCATCGATCCACCCACCGAAAGTTGTTTTGAAGTTCCAGGGGACTTACACAGTGCCAAGACATCAGGGATGACTAGGAGAAGTGGCATGACAGTTATCTGCTCTATGATGCTGTCATGTAGGCACCCATGGAGACATTCATCACCCCATCTGGTCTTTGTGTGTTGGTCCATGCAGGCTCCATGGAGATAGTCTCATGTGAATGGTCCTTCAATTACCGGCAACCTTTTCTGCTTCTCCCAAGCCATTTTTGCCTGATCTCAGGCCAGTTCTGTGCAGAAAATCTGTGAGATTATGTAAGACTCACCACACAGACATTTTCCCTCCTGGTGTCTTACTTTCTTCCTGAGGCCCTGTGAATATGGCATAGGGGCAGTGTCTGACCTCCTCTAACTTCACAAGGGGAAAGGAGAATCAAGATCAATAGCTCAGTGCTGATCTCTGTAAGGCAGGGGTCAGATATGCCTCCCGTCTCTACCATCTTTACCAATTTTGTACCAACCGTCCCTCCCACAGCACTCTCTGCTTCTCTGCTGGGTTCAGTAATTCATTGCAATGGCCACACAGAACTCACAAACCATACTCACAATAATGGGGTTTATTAGAGAGGTAACAGATTACAATTCTGGCTCAGGAACACTCAAGGATACAGTTCTTTCATCAGGACCGTCTCTTTCCAGCTGTGCTCACAGGCATGCCTCTTCCTGGCCCTCAGTCTCTGCCCACAGGCACTCATCTTTCTTTCTCTGTGGGCCAGGAAGCCCACTGCACTGTCTCCTGCTGCCAGGTCTCTGCTGCTAGGTCTCTGCTGCTGAGTCTCACTATCTTCAGGGTTACAGCTCACTCTCTCTTTCAGTCTCCTGCTTCTAGGAACTTCTCAGTGCAGTGATCCCGAGTCCGAAGGAGATGCTGGCTCCTGGCTGTTCTTCCGTAGTGGTGGTGGGATTCTCTTCCCTGCCTCTGAAGTGGCTCATTTCAAGCCCAGCCAGATGGCAAAATTGACCAGTCCCTTTGGGGGGAACAATTACCCTATCTGCACAGTCCCACCTAATCACCTGTGTGGGAGTTACAAAACCATGGCCAGAAAGGCCACACAAAAGCGATCCATCACACCGGGGACCCGGAAACCTAGATGTGGGGGTTGTGCCACTTCCACGGACCCATCAATACTACAGCTCTGACAACTCCTCCCCCACAACACCCACCGCCGAATGTCCTATCCATCAACCCAGGAAATCCTTTTCCTCTCTACATTCTGGAGAGTGAGAAGGAAGAAACACGCAACAGACTGAGTTTTAGCCACTCAGCAATAAGGTATGAAGTCATGAGTTTGGTTATTGAAAAAATAAAGTTATGGTTCTTGCAAATCTGAGTTGTAGACCAGGATTTGTATCTGCCACATTAAGGGGCCTGTTGAGGAGTACTAAGAATTTTCATGGAACTTATTCTACCCTAAGTTGGTTTTAAAATGTTTGAATTTGAGCTGATGTCTTTGAGGCAATGGCTATGACCTGAGAGAGAGGTGATGTGTGAAAATGAGGCGAAATCTCAGAAGTCACTGCTAGTTTCAGAGATATCAGTCTGAAAGAGTACCACAGGATGGTTTAACTCCTCCTGGGAAATCAACAGAAGGAAGGGCAAGTGAAGCACTTTTTTAGTTTGCTGCAGAGATTACATCTTCTGAGTTCTGGAAAACTGCCTAAGGGAGAGCGGGGAAAGTTATATCTTTAGGGCCAATGGTAAGAATTTTGAATTTCTTAAAGAACAGGACCTCTTTCTAGGAAGAGCAGACCAATTCCAGATAAACTATCTACCTCCAGCAACCAAGAGGTCCCTTGTTACTCTACAAAACCTACACAAGACTCAATTTGCCATACATTCAGTGGCCTGGGGTACATGCAAAACCAGTCTCCTTATCCAGGCTAGAGAGAGCCCTACCCAGCCCCAAGGGAAATAGCTGCCCCTAGTAAGAGAGGGGAAATGTTCTTCCTTGACTTGCGGGAAGACAAGCACCTCACAAGAGATTCTACTCTAACAGATAACCCACAGATATTAATGTAAAACTGAGGCATCTTCGGTGGCAGTAGGATTGAGAGGGAAGATCTTAGGAAACCAGAGGAGGATCAGGGTGAGACTCATCTGACTCTGTGGGAATCTAAGTTCATTCAACCTCATTTTCCCCTGTAAAGCCATTGGCTCTAGTACAAGGAGATCTCTGTTAACATCTTGAGAATTATTTCTGCAGAGAGTGAGACAGAAGTCAGTTGAGAACCGGTTAATAAAGGAAAGGGGAAGTCCTGGAAGCTGATGGTATGATACACATTTGAGGAATTTAACCTCAAATACCTTCATAGTTAACCTGGTTATCACTTGTTGTTTTGCCATCAGCAATGAACAGTTTAGCATTGAAGGAATGTAAAAAATTTTGATATTATATGATTTTATGAAATTCTGAGGGTTAAACCACCATCTGCATTTCAAAGCTTTTATAAAATAAAATGAAAAGGCTGAGTTGGCTGCTCACTGAAGTCCCTGCCAGTTCAGACATTCCATGATGCCTTGAACCTTTGGGTCATTACAAATTAACTTTTATGGAGCCCTTTTGGTAACACAGAACACACAAAGATGGCTCTTGTTTGTAGCCACATTGGGAATTCTTATAATTTTCTCACAATGGTGAATCCTCTGCTTCAGACTGCTTGTCTCCTGCTTAGCTTAACTCAGAATAGAGTCTTCATCAGGACACAGGATGCAATGTAAAGCCACCCACCAAGTGACCACGGGGCCCAGATGGCCAGCTCCGAGTGGTAAGCTTCTTCCACAAACCCATCCACAACACCCTATGGAGTAAGGTCCCACATGGAAAGCTCGTGCTGAGTCCCAAAGCTCCAAGGTAGTTTATGGCCATTTAAATATGTACACTGGACGCCTGTGGACTTCTCAGCATCTGGAAAATCAGAGATTGCCACCCCCACCCTTCCCCACTGAACGGTCCCAGGGGCTCAGACATCATACCAATACGCTCCAGGCCTCATTAGGGGAAAATGTTTCTGCTGAACTTGCGTTTCTAAAACAAAGCTGCATTCTGGTAACCCTAGTTAAAGAAATATAAGAAGCCACAAAAAACTATTTTTGGCTATCTTAGAACTAGAGAATTGATTTAAAGTTGTTGAACTCTGCTCTCCAGAGAATAATTTACTGCAGTGTTTTGCCTCCTCCTTCTGCAATTTACACATATGGCTCAGTCTGTCTTTGCCCCACAGTTGGGTGAGACTTGAGAAGAAGTGTATGCTAAAGTGATGCCTCAGCCACTTTGCTCCTCCACATTCAGGATTGTTTTCAAGTCTGAAATCAAGAGCATGGCCAGCTTTTCCACAACCCCTTCTCAGCCCACCTGTTTATACTCCTGGACCTCTGGTGCCATCTGCACGAAATAGAAACAGCCAAATCTTTCTCTTTCCCTGTGGTAGTAGTCCATTGTAACATACTGACCTTTCTGCATGAAGATAAAGGCTATTGACCACAAAGAAGGTGAGGAATGGGAAGCCTAAGAGAGGTGCCAAGAGAGCCAGGAAAGTACAGTGTCATGGTACATTTTATGTGTCAACTTGGCTAGGCTATGGCACCCAGTTGTTTGGTCAAACATTAGTCTAGATGTTGCTATGAAGGTATTTACATGTGATTAACGTTTAAGTCAACTGACCTTAAGTAAAGCAGATGACCTTCCATAATGTGTGTGGCCTTCATCCCATCAGGTGAAGGCCTTAAGAGCAAAAATAAAGGTTTCCAAGAAAAGGAGGATTCTGCCTTAAGACTGCAGAATTTCTAGCCCTCTGCCTAGCCTACCTATTTATGACACAAGACTGCCAGTTTCCAGCTTGACTCATGATCTACGGATTTCGAACTTGCTAGCCCCACAATCACGTGAGCCAACTAGTTAAAATTTCTCTCTATATATCTATATGTTATGGGTTGAATTCTGTCTCCCAAAAAGATATGTGAAAGTTCTATTCCCTGTAACTATCAATACAAGCCTGTTTGGATATAGGAGTTTCCCTTTGTTATGTTAATGAGGCCACACCAGAATAGAGTGGTTTCTAAACTTAATCTCTCCTGAGTTAAAAAAACCAAACACATTGCCGTGGAGTCAATTCCGACTCATAGCGACCCTATAAGACAGGGTAGAACTGTCCCATAGGGTCTCCAAGGAGCAGCGAGTGGATTTGAACTGCCAACCTTTAGCTTAGCAGCCGAGCTCTTAACCACTCTGCCACTCTCCTGAGTGGTGTCTTATGAAAAGAGCAGAATAAACATGGACACACACAAAGGGAAGACAGACACCATGTGAGGAACTGTCTACAAGCAAAGGAACATCAAGGATTGCTGGCAGACACCAGAAACTAGGAGTGAGGCCCACAGAATGAAATGACATGGCCAAGACTCTGATTTGAATTTTTAGTCTGCAGAACTGTGAGAAAATAAATTCTGGTTTTTTAAAAGCCACCTACTTATGGTAGTTTTTGTTATGGCCACACTACGTAACTAAGACTATATATATATATTGGTTGTGGAAAACCCTGACTAAAACATACAGTGTCATGGAAGGTAAGGGAGTAGAGAGTTTCCATTAGGAATGCTAACACTGCTAAAGGCATCAAGAGAAATCAAGTAAGATGAAGACAAAAATCATCCAGTGATTTTGGATTCTTGGGGGATAGAGCTAACCTTGATGAGAGTCATATTAATAACTCAGCAGGAGGCAGAAATCATTCTGCCCTGAATGGATAAGATACAAAAAAGAGGAGACATCATGTGCAGATATTGCTTCAAAGAGTTTGGATGGGAAGAGTAAGAGTGAAGTTAGAGTATAGTGTGAGGGGACATAATATCGGGAAAAGGATTTTTAAGATTACAGCACATTTTTAGCTGAGAAAAATAGAGAGGGATAGATTGAAGATTATAGGAGAGAGAAGGGATGCTACAGGTGAGTCCTCAAAGAGGCAGGAGGGAGTAGAGTCCAGACATAAGTGGAGGTTTACCCTGACCAAGAGGAAAAGAAGGGAAGATAAATTTAGTTATGTGATTTTTATATAGGTCAGAGGGCAGGAAATTGAGCTTGGTAGCCTCAATTTTCTCTTTGAAATGGGATGTAAGGTAGTTTCAGGGGGCTGGAGGTTTGAAATTATTCTTGCTCAAACCCTACTTCCCTTGCCCTCTGCTGTGTAAAATGGTTTATAAGTATGGTGACCTACTTTGGACTCATCATCAGGAAAAACCAATCACTAGAAAAGGACATCATGTTTGGTAAAGTAGAGGGCCAACAAAAATGAATGAAATCCTCAGTGAAATAGATTGACACAATAGCTGCGACAATAGACTCAAACATATCAAGAATCATGAAGATGGTGCAAGATCAGGCAGCACTTCCTCCTTCTGTTCTACGTAAGCTTGCCATGAGTCGGAACCAACTCAACGGCAGCTAAAAACAACCACATACTGACACAGTGCTCCAGACACGCTATGCAGGAATGAGGATGAATAGACAGGGTCCTTGGGCCTAGAGAAGCTGGAGGAGTTGGGTCAATTGATTCCTTTCTACCTGGGCTGTTGCTTTTCATCAGAGCTTCTCACCACATTTACTCCCACCCTAGTCCAAGCCACCCTCACCTTTCATCTGGACTCTTGCAATCGCTTTCTAAGTGGTACCTCTGCCTTCTGCCTTGCCCCCTATGCTCTATTTCCTACACAGCAGCCAGAGTGATCTCCTTAGAGCATAAGTGAGCTCTGGTCCTCCTCTGCCCAGAACCCTCCAGTGACTTCCCATATCTCTCAGAAGAAAAGCCACGTTCTCACATGCCCTACAAGGCCCTATGTGACCTGCACCCACCTCTGGCCTCCTCTCCTATCACCTCCCTCTTATTTACTCCTCTTGTGGAAAAGAAGACCACAGCCTCAGAATTTACAGTAAGGACTGCATTGCGAGAAAGAGGGAGGGAAGTGCCTAGAAGCTGAGTAACCACCAAACCCCAGATCCTTAACACATCAAAATTACAAACTTTTTTTAACATACTGATACAACCAAGACCCCCACCACCACCACCACCACACACACACACAGAATTGTCTTATGGATCAGGGCAAGGGTTGAGGGTGGTGCAAGAATTTTGGGATACATAGATGAGGGTGGAGGGACCTTGTGGTAGGCAGGGGAGGGGAAATCTTGAATTACCAAAGAATGGGAAATATTGTAGTCCTAAACTGGCAAACTTCAGAGGGCCATAGGGAAGGAGTGGAGATTACATATCTTTTAATGGGATTGCAATGCTTCCTAGTCAAACATTAGCAACCTATCATTTTGCTAGACTTTAATTTTTTTCTCTAAATAGTAATTTGTGAAACTTGAAGCTCTGGAACAAGAAGCCCCATGTGGCCGAATGGAGTAATGAAGAAAAATCAACCCCCATAATAAACAAACACCTTAAGTACATTCCCTCCCCAGAGTCTACACTTACTCTTTCCTCCACAGTTTCTGGGTGATCCACAGAGTTCTACTTTTGCCCTGAGGATGCCTCTTTTTCTCAGCTCGGCCTCTCACCAAATGAATTCTCAAAGTCTCCAGAATCAATTTGCTGACATGCTCGTACATCCACATGGCTCATTCTTCACTCCCTTCCAGTCTCTGCTTAAACGTCCCTGTGATGGTTAATGTTATGTGTCAACTTGGCAAGGCCATGATTCCGAGTATTGTGTAATTATCCTCCATTTTGTGATCTGACGTAATCATCCTCCATTTTGAGGTATTGTGTAATTATCCTCCATTTTATGTGTTGTAAATCCCAAACCTCAATATATTAATGAGGCAGGATTAGTGTGGGGTGTATCTTGAGACACATTCTTACTAAAGGGTATCATTCAAGTTACAGTCTTACTCAAGCCACACCCTTACTTAAGTTACTACCTTACTCAAGTATCTGATGTAAGGGGAGTTTCCTTGAGGGTTTGACCTATGTCCAACTTATATGGACACTCTGGCAAAACTTTCTTCTGCTCTGGATCCTGCATTCAGCTCATCATCACCTGACCTCCAGTTCTTGGGACTTGAGTTAGCAGCCTGCCATCTGACCCGCCAGGTATGAGATTCACCAGCTTCTGCAGCCCTGTGAGCCAGTAGCCTATCATCTGACCTGATTCGTCAGCTTCCACAGTCGGGCTAGCAGCCTGTCGTCTGACTGCCCATTTGAGTTTGTCAGACCCTGCAACCACATGAGTCAGGAGAAGCCTCCAGCCTGATGCCTGACCCATAGATTTGAGATTTGCCAGCCTCCACAACCACGTGAGCCACTCCGCCACTCCTTGAGATAAATCTCTTTATATATATATATATATATATATGCTTCACTTTGCTCCTCTAGAGAACCCAGCCTAAGACATTTTCCTTAGCCTTATGTATAACTCCCCCATCCTGCCTAACCTGCTTTATTTTTCTCCATAGGATTCATGACCACCTGATATACATATGTCTTTGTTTGTTGTCTGCCTTCCCATGCTATAGTGTGAACTCCATGTGGAAAAGACTCGATTTGGTCACTACAGTAATCCCAGTGCCTGTAACAGCACCTGGCCATAATACGTTTTTAATTATTTTTGTTGAATGAAGGAATCAATACTAAGAGTGTTAATACAGTGTCTGTTCTTCTGGAATTTTGATAAGTCCTCATGATCATGTTGGGGAGATATTCTAAGAGAGTGAATAAATCTTGATCCTTACAATATCAGTAGATGAGTTGCCCTTTTTCCTCCATCAGGGAAATCTGTTGGACAGGTAAGTTGTACTCAGTTCCCTGAGAGAAAAAGGCAAAAAGAAATATTAATATTTAATACTTAAGAACCAAAACTAAAACAAAACAAAACAAAAAAATCTGTGGAGCAGGCATGATGGCCAAATCCACTTTGCAAATAAAGAAATGGAAACTGAGATGTGACACAGTATGTGCTCAAGATCATCCACTGGTGAGTCTCAATCCTAGGACCCAAGTTTCCTAACTCCAAACTCCATTCTCTTTCTACAGCCCAACATACTTCTTTTCCTATAACACAGAGAAAGGAATATTCTTTTTGCTTGTCTGATTGTTTTTTTATTTTTATTGTACTTTAGATGAAGGTTTACAGAACAAATAGTTTCTCATTAAACAGTACA
>NW_004444010.1:7211155-7237774 GCF_000243295.1 Trichechus manatus latirostris
ATTTTTATTGTACTTTAGATGAAGGTTTACAGAACAAATAGTTTCTCATTAAACAGTACATGTTTTATGACAATGGTTAACAACACCACAACATGGAAAGGAATATTTTTGAGAGTCTTCTCCTTTCACTGTCTCCACTTACCCACCTCCCAAACTCTCTTGGACCAACTCTAACCTGGCTCCCTTACCCCCTACTCCCCTGATCGAGGACTACAGGGATCACATGCAATGGCTCACCTCTGTTCTCATCTTGTTCTACCTTCTAGTAGCACTCAAGTTGACTACTCCCTCCTCCTTGAAACACTTTCCTTTCTTGGAGTCCATAAAACACAAGCTCTTGGTTAACCTCCTACTTCAGTAATCACACCTGCTCGGTTTTTTTTGCTAGTTTCTCCTCCTCTAACCCATCTCTACATGTCACAGTGCCTCAGAGTTCAGGCTTGCCTCCACTTTTCTTATATACAAACTCTTCCCCAAGGTAATTGTCTCCAATCCCATGATTTTAAGTACTACATTGAAATGACTCCAAATTCATATCTCTCCAGAGTTTCAGTCTTCCTTGTATTTCTAAAAGCCTACTTGATATCTTCTCTTGGACATCCAATATCCAAAAAAACCAAACCCATTGCCATGGTGTTGATTCTGACTCATTGACTCTGTTACAGAGTCAAACTGACATCCTTAGGGTTTTCTTGGCTGTAATCTTTATGGAAGCAAATCTCTAGGCTTTTCTTCCACAGTGCCACTGGGTGAGTTTGAACCTCCAACCTTTGGGTTAATAGTCCAATGCAAACCATTTGCACCACCCAGGGACATTTGGATGTTTGATAGGCATCTCAAAATTAACATGACAAAAATGGAACCCTTGATTTCTACACCCCTAAGCCCTAAGTTCTTCCTGCATGTACCTTATTACTGTACATGACACCACCATCTATCCAGTGATTCAGGTCCAAAACAGGAATCAATCTTCATTCATCTCTTTTCCTCATATGCCACATATTAATCCATCCAAACTTCTGCTGGTTCTATCTCTAAACATGACCTGAATCAACCTACTTCTCTCCATCTCTAAAAAACAAAGTTAAAAACAAACAGACCCGTTGCATTCAAGTTGATTCTGACTCATAGTGACCCCTCTCTACTGCTACCCTAATCCAAGTCACTATATTCACTCAGCTATATCTCCAGTAGCTAGAACAGTGGCTAACACATAGCAGGTGCTCAATTAATACTTGATAAAGGAATGAATGAATTAATTTGAACTTTTTTTCCATTTGGAGTTATCAGTTTATTAGTTTCAAAAGAGACTACTTGAGAGCCAGGAACTCCTTTCACAATGAAACTCTGAGACCCCAGGAAAAATTTAGAAGTTTGCATCCTGATATCCCAAAATGCCAGCCTTGCCCCTAGCTCCAGTGCAGACCCTTCTATTCCTCTGGTGTCTTCATGATTTCTCATAATGAAAACCTACTGTGAAGAAAGGAGCTGGAATTCCTCACATAGAAATATAAATGAGTGATAGCTGCTTCAAAGATTGTCCTCCCCGGAGCTTTTGGGAGCAAGACCATGAAATGAAGGAATAAAATTAAAGCACCATAGAGCAGATAGGGAGATTTACAGGAGCAAATGAGGAGTTTCTTCTATTTCCTCCAAGACACAGCTCTGAAGACACAAAAGCCTATGAAGCACCTTCTTCCACCAAACTAGAGTAGGATTACTCCAACAGCATAAGCCACACACATGTCCCTGTAGGCCACACAGTCACAAGAAGAGTGGCTAAAACTGCGGGAGGTAGCATTCCAAGTGACACCATTAAGATATACCCGCATTTCTCTCGCTATACTGGCCCTGCAGTCCTACCCCTCCTTCCTACCCAGTAACTGAGCAGCAGTTTCTGTTTTTACATTCTGAGAATGAAAGAGGCCTATCTAGAGGGAAACCTGACTCAGGGAACTGTGGAATGAGGAGTGAATCTTCTTCCCATTTCTCTTCTTCTAGTAGTAACAGAGTCCGGATTAAAAGCCAAGTCACTCTGAAACCAAAGCTCTTCCTCACTACCCCATACTGCATCTCCGGCCCCTGGTACCGTGCCTAGCACTTTGCGACGGCACCTGCAGGCCATGTACCGTGTATAAATAAATGAAAAAAACAAGCCTGTTGCTATCGAGTCAATTCCAACTCATAGGACCCTATAGGACGGAGTAGAACCGCCCCTTAAGGTTTCCAAGGAGCAGCTGGTAGATTCGAACTGTGGACCTTTTTGGTTAACAGCCGAGCTCTCAACCACTATGCCACCAGGGCTCCTGTACTATGTGTAACTGCTCAGAAAAGATACTCTGATGAAGCAATAGCCAAGAGGTGACTGTGAAGTACCCGCAAGGCTCTGGCGAGGAAGACCACTACTCTGTGGCTCCACCATTGAAACTTCCTTAGGAGTCAAGAGCTCCTTCTAATGATGGCTCACTGTATCAGGCAATTACATCACAGGACATTGGGGGGAACCCAAGTCCGCCCTCCTTGTGAAGCCTGCGTTTCCAAATGAGACTTTCAGACTTCTGAGCAACAGTCATCACCAGTTCCCTTCCCTTCACCAGAGCTACCACTCAAAGGCTTCTCATACTGGGATCCTGTTATTTGCTGTTACAAACTGGACTAAGTCAATCTGGCCGTTCAATAAATATCAGGTTCTTTTGGAAAATAATGGCACCTTCTCACTACTGGCTGATAGAATAACCAAAACCAAACCAGTTGCCATTGAGTCAGTTCCGCCTCATGGTGACACCATGTGTGTCCAGGCAAAACTGTGCTCCATAGGATTATCAATGGCTGGGTTTTTGTTTTTTTTATGTAGATCAGCAGACCTTTCTTCTGAGGCACCTCTGGGTAGACTCCAACTCCAAACTTTTGGTTAGCAGTTGAGTGTATGAACTGTTTGCACCACCCGGGGACTTCCAGTAGAATAACAAAAGGGATAATTTCCACCAAACGTCAAAATACAATCTAACAGCTTGCGTGTGACAGAAGATGTATCACTCTTTGCCCTGGGTACACGATCACCACTTACATGAAAGGCTCATTCCAGGATGAGTGAAGGCCCATCTTTGTAGTCTCCGTCGGGTGACAAAGTCCTCCGTGATGTCAGCAGAAGTAGGGTCAGAGGGATCTTACACCTGAAAAGCAGTTTTTAAAATCCTGGGCTTACCAGGTCCTAAAGGACAGTGAGTCCTGTACAACACTCCCAATCAAACTCCGACCTCACACTGTGAATTTCACCAATTAAATTATTTCTGACATCGTTGTGCTAACTAACAAGCTCCTTATGCTTTATTTCAATAAAAATACTCTAACTGCCATGAAACTTACCCTTCAGGTTTAGATTTCTGTTTAGGATTCTGCATAGCTAATTAATAATAAAATAAAAAACAGTTGCTGTCGAGTCAACCCAAACTCATGGCAACCCCATGTGTGTCAGAGTAGAACTGTGCTCCACAGGGTTGTCAATGGCTGGTTTTTCAGGAGTAGATCGCCAGGTCTGTCTTCCAAGGCTTCTTTGGGTGAACTCGAACTTCCAACCCTCAGGTAGCAGCCGAGCATGTTAACTATTTACACCACCCAGTGACTCTAGCTAATTAAATAACCCCAGGAAGTTCAAAGATTATTAATCACCCCTAGGATGAAGATGGCATAGGACCAGACAGCCTTTCATTCTGTCATACATAAGATTGCCATGAGTTGGAGCCAGCTCCACAGCAGCTAACAACAATAGCAGAAGGACGAAGATTGGAGTTAACTTGTACACAATAACCACACTGTTTATACAGAGTATTTTGAAGTAAATTAATCCATAGGCAATGTAACATTGATTTTTCTCTTGCTAAAAGAGGAGTAAGCCCTGATCCCCTCACTCATGGGTAACCTTCATCTTTCTTCCAATGTAAAGCCATTACACACACACACACACACACACACACACACCCCAATTTTCTACACGCTATTGCTTGACTTGGAAGGGACTGCGAAAATTAGGCAGCAGCTGTGCACTTTCATGAGGCTCCAATTTCTCTGCTTGGCACAACTTGTGATTTAGTTCATTCTCTCTGCATGGAGCGTTTCTCAGAAACCATCAACTGCATGATGCAGGGAGGCTCAGAAAAGGCCGTTTTGTCTTTGTAAGAGTTTTTGATCTCAGGTTCCACAGATGTTCCAGGTACTGTGAAAACGGCATTGAGGCACTGAGCTCTTGGCTGCACAGGGTCTGGGACTCTGTCATTGAGGGGCAGCTGCTTCTCAGGAGGGGAGTCAAATACTAGAGCCTAAAATAAAGGCTCAGAGTGCTCTTTGCACATCAGTCCCCGCAAACTGCTGTGTGGGAACATCACCCCTATCTCTCCCTCTTCATCTCTCCTCTGCACTCGTTACACCCTGCTGGGTGTCCTGATGATTTGAGTTTACACACCTTTATCAATTATAAAATTATGGATAATATTCTAGATAGCCCCATGCAGCTAGCATAGTGTAGGTGTTTCACAACTGTTTGTTTCTACTTTATCAATAGCCACTCATTCATTTGTTCAATGATTTTTAGACGCAGGGTGGATACACAAGGGGAAGATTCAGTGTGGATTTGTTTTTCAGCATTGAGCTATGCTCAGTGGGTGGGTGGGCTTCAGGTATATGGACATAGAGTGGAGGTTAGTTATTAGATACAAGGATGATTTTATGAGAAGTTGGCTGAGGCTATAACATGTCTCTTGGGTACAATAATAGTAGAATAATAATAACAAGAACAAGATAAATAGCATTTAAAGAGTGTTTACATTTTTGCTAGACACTGTTATAAGTGCTTTATTCATTTAAGCCACACAATCACCCTGTTGGGTAAATACTATTAATATCCCCATTTTACAGATTCTGTAGTGCCTAGAATTCTGCTGTTAGTCATTTATTAGATTTAAACAACACCATCTTTCAGTTAAAAGAGGAATACCCTCAACGAGATGGATTGACATAGTGGCTGCACCAATGAGCTCAAGCATAACAATGATCATGAGGATGGTGCAGGACCGGGCAGTGTTTTGTTCTGTTGTACATAAGGTCACTATGAGGTGGAACCAACTTGATGGCACCTAACAACAACATCTTTCAGTCAGTCCCTCATTTCAAACATACATATCCCACAGCAGGCTGATACATTGCAGCAGTCCAGATAAAAAACAAACCTTAGTGGAAATGAATTTACAAAATGCCTTGCCTCCTGGTAGTCTGAACTCTTCAGAGAAGGTGGAGGGAGGAGGTTCGGAAGAGAGGGGACAGAGCAGGTGCAGACAGAGAAAGCAGAATATACATCTATATCATATCAGATGGACTTGATCTAAACCACGGAGGCTTGGGGCCCTGTATCTTGGGTTTAACAGAGAAATGACCCTCTGGAGACTGTTGGTCAGAACAACTTCTATGCCTTTTTAATGCAGTTTCCATTGACCTTGGGCAAAACAAGAGTCTTTGGGGAAAGGAGATTTCAGCATTAGAACAAGGTACTGACTAACTAACTCCCAGAAAACATTCAATACACTAGTAACCGTCAATCGGGGGGGTGATTTTGCCCCCACGCAACCCCCAGGGACATTTGGCAACATCTGGAGATATTTTAGAAGTCCCTAGGTGGCACAAATGGTTTGCACTTGACTACTAACCTAAAGGAGCTCTGTTGGCATAATGGTTAAGTGATATGGCTCCTAACCAAAAGGTTGACAGTTCAAATCCACCAGACACTCCTTGGAAACCCTATGCAGCAGTCCTACTCTGTCCTCTAGGGTTGCTGTGGGTCAGAATCTACTCAATGGCAACAGATTTGTTTTTGTTTTTTTTTAACTAACCTAAAGGTTCGCAGTTCAAACCCACCCAGAGGCATCTCAGAAGACAGACCTGACAATCTGCTTCCCAAAAGTCACAGCCTTGAAAACCCTATGGAGCAGTTCTACTCTGCACACGTGGGGTAGCCATGAGTTGGATTTAACTCAACGGCAGCAGATTTGGAGACATTTTTGATGATCACAACTGGGAGAGGGGCAGTCAGGTACTGCTGGCATCTAGTGGGTTGTTGCTGTTATTAGTTGCCATCGAGTCAGAAAACCCTATGGAACAGTTCTACTCTGTAACACATGGGGTTGCCATGAGTCAGAATTGACTCAACAGCAGATTGTCAGGTCTGTCTTCTGAGGTCTCTGGATGGGTTTGAACCGCCAACCTTTCAGCTAGTAGTCAAGCATTTAACCATTTGTGTTACCTAGAGGCCAGATATACTGCTAAACATCTTAAAATGCACAGGACAGCTCCCTACCACAATGATTATCTGGCCCACAATATCAATAGTGCTGCAGTTGAGAAATCCTGCAATACACCCAAAGCTGCAGCTGTATGACTAGAATTTGAGCTTATCTTGGACTTCTGGGCTGTAATGGCTGCACAGGGGACACCCTCCAGTGGCCAATGTGAATCATGAGTCTAAATCCCAAAAAGTCTGTCTCCAGATCTGAATCCTTTCCCCACTGTCTGCCCAGCTTCTATTGAAGTGCTACAGGGATGCCCTTTGTTTAACAGGTGATGCCCCCTTCAGCCCAAGCATACACGTGTACGGAAACATGAAGAAATGATGGCCTTCTCCTTTCATGATGAAACCCTTCCAATCTTCCAGTCTGTTAGCTTCATGGAAACAGCTTTGTGCGGCAAGGGAACAAAAAATGGGGGCAGGTGGAGGGGGGAATATAGTTTTCTTGCCTGAAGAGGGAAAATGAGAACCAGGGAACTCATTCTCTTTTGTGTCAACTAAACATACCTGAACTTGTGTTTCTTTCTCTCTTGGATTTTTCAACTTCTTTTGGTTGACCCAGCCAGTGTGGTGACCATACACCTCAGCCAACAAAGTGGTATCTTCATTGCTATCCTAGGAATATGAATGAGTCTAGCAAAAACAACAAAATCCTTCTGGACGCTACTAAACCAATGAACTTGTGCATAAATCTCCATGACACTTGCTGCTGTTGAGTCAATTCTGACTCATGGCAACCCCATGTGTTACAGAGTAGAACTGCTCCATAGGGTTTTCTTGGCTGTAATCTTTATGGAAGCAAATCGCCAGGTCTTTCATTTGTGGCACCACTGGGAGGGTTTGAACCAACAACCTTCCCGTTAGTAGTCCAGTGCAAACCATGTGTGCCACACCCTCCTGAAATTGATCCTCCATTATTAAGCAATGAAGGGGAATTTTTAAAGCTCTGCTTTCTTGTTCCTGTAGTTTTTGACCTCTCAGGTAGCTGCTTTAATGCTTATCTGAGGTCTGTACAAAATACCAAAATTCCTGGGGAAGTGTAAGCCTGAGCCTCATTCTAGGTTTACCCCCTGCCTGACTTTATGTGAGCAACTTGCCTTACCAGACCCCAGACCATGTCTGCATGTGCCAGAGTAGGTAGGTCTGTGCTGACCTTTGATCAAACCACTCAGTTCTGGTTGACTTAGGGGAAGTGGAAAATAAGAACAAGCAGTGCTTCCCATCCTCTTAGGGAGCTTTTTCTTTGGGTCAAAAGTGACAACAGATACCGGACCATACACCCGCAGTCCTTGGCCATACCATTTCTCCCATCAGCCACCTTGCTCCTATCTGACTGTGGAATGTGAGAAGTTCTGGGGAGTGTTTTGCCAGGCTGTGGGAAGCTCTGAATCCATCTACTTAGAATGCTTCAAAGATTTTGTGTTCAAAGTCAGTCTTGAAATATAATGCCAAAGTAGTTCATTCATCCCACCAGTGACTTGACTGCTGACGTTTCACAGGAACCTGAAGAATACATTAAACTCTATTTACTACTTTGTGAGGTATAAATTATCGTGCCTTCTTGAGACTGCATGTGTAGGAGGAAGAAGACCAGTACATGCTTAGTTTCAAAGCATTTACCTATTTTCTCAAGTCCCCTCCCATGCTCAAATATCAACTCAGCATTAATCACTGGTTCTAAGTGAACCCATCCTTCCCATGAGAATGTTCTCAGAAACCATCCATCAACCATGTTCTACAGCATCAGTGTGTGCATCTAAGCTACTTTCACCTGGCAATTGGTAGCAATGGTATCTCAATGCTCCAGGGGTCAAAGGCTAACAAGGGGGAATTTGGATAGCCATGTTAAAAAAATAATAACAAACATAACGGACAGCTTTGACTATTGAAAAGAGATTTTCTCCAGTTTCTAAGGAAAAAAGCTGGAAGACTGCCAGCAGATTTACTGTCTTAAAATGGGATGTGCCACTTGAGGGCGCCAATAGGTTTTAAGAAAATAGTTTTCTACTACCTTAAGTGCCGTCTTTAGGCCAGTATAATGACCAACATATTCTACAAAATAAAATTAAATTCTGGTCTCGCTATTCTGGTCTCGCTTCTAGGAAAACGAAGAGAAATGGGAATCTAGTCTCTTTAAACTCTAGTGAAATTAACTCAGATTTAGTTGACAAGTTCTAAATTCCGCTTTTACATAGCTGCCTTTAACCAGCCAAGTGAAATAAAAAGGGATATTGTGTTAAAAGATGCCCTGTGTATTTTTGTAGAAGAGCCAGTTGCTTAAGATCAACATTCCAATGTGAAATGAGAAAAATAATGGGAACAAATTGCATAATAGGAATCTTTTGACTTTTAACTGGAAACCTAAGCCGTTTGGGGTCCATGGGGAACGCTTTGCTTTACTTGGGTGTTTGAAAACTCCCAGAGAAAAGAAAAGCTGGCATATGACACTAGCTTTGCTAGACCAAAACAGGTCTACTTCTAGTGGGGGACAGTAGTTAATGACAGTTGTTGTTATTGTCAGGTGCCATCAAATCAGTTCCGACTCATAGCGACCCCAAGTACAAGAGAATAAAACACTGCCCAGTCCTGCACCATCCCCAGAATTGTTGCTATATTTCAGCCCATTGTTGTAGCCACTGTGTCAATCCATCTCGTTGAGGGTCTTCCTCTTTTTCTCAGACCCTCTGCTTTACCAAGCATGATGTCCTCTGGGGAGTGGTCCCTCCTGGTAACACGCCCAAAGTATGTAAGACTAAGTCTTGACATCCTTGCTTCTAAGGAGTACCCTGGCTGTACTTCTTCCAAGACAGATTTGTTCATTCTTCTGACAGTCCATGGCATATTCAATATTCTTTGCCAACACTATAATTCAAAGACATCAATTCTTCTTCAATCTTCCTTATTCATTGTCCAATTTTCCCATGCATATGAGGCAATTGACAATATCATGGCTTGGGTCAGGGGCACCTTGGTTCTCAAGATGACATCTTTGCATTTCAGCACTTGAAAGAGGTCTTTTGCTGCAGATTTGCCCAATGCAATACGTCGTTTGATTTCCTGACTGCTACCTCCATGGTGGTTGATTGTGGGTCCAAGCAAAATGAAATCCTTGACAACTTCAATCTTTTCTCCATTTATCATGATGTTGCTTATTGGTCCTGTTGTGAGGATTTTTGTTTTCTTTATGTTGACGCGTAATCCATACTGAAGGCTGTAGTCTTTGATCTTTATCAGTAAGTGCTTCAAGTTCTCATCTTCGCTCAAGCAAGTTTGTGTCATTTGCATATCACAGGTTGTTACTGAGTCTTCCTCCAATCCTGATGCCACATTCTTCTTTATATAGTCAGCTTAATTGGATTATTTGCTCAGCATACAAATTGAATAAGTATGGTGAAAGAATACAACATTGACACACACCTTTCCTGATTTAAAACCACGCAGGGACGGCTGAAATTTCCAAACCAGTCATTGCAGAGGGCTCCTGCAGAAGCGAGTATCTGTAGGTTCTGAGCTGAAGGTCTGAATTCAACAGAGTATTTAATGGAGCAAAACTAAACCTTCATCAGCATTAACAGGAAACTTGCAGAATGAAATAGTCAACAGGAAAATAGACTGTAACAGAGAGTCAAAGATAACAGATCAGAGCATCATTGATCCAAATTGGAATTTTCTCTCTCTGCCTTTCACCCATCCCTATCTATTCAGTTGTTGGTACTCTGTTTAAGTTCTGTGGTTCCCATAGAGCTTTCTTTTATTTTTCCAAATAATCACTTCATTTCTTAGATTTTTCTCTTGCTGTTGTATTGCTCTAATTGTTTCATATATGAGTTCAATTTCTCTCACTTGACCACAAGCACCTTGAGAGCAGGAGACAAATTATTATTTCTTTGTATGTCCTGTTGCCCAGCCCAGTACCTGTCAGGTACTTCCAGATTTACTGATTTATCTAAACAGGAATAAGGAGATAATAAATTTTTCCTTCCATGCTTTGTCTTTAAAGGTGGAGATGATTTCTTTTTTTTTTTTCTTTTTTTTATTGATGTAATTAAATGAAGTTTACATTTCAAGTTAGTCTCCCACACAGAATATATTTTTTTTTAACATACATTGTTATGAGACCCCAACCGTTCACCCCATTCTGTGACAGCACACTCCTCCCCTCCGCCCCTGGTTCCCCATGAACATTCAACCAGCTCCTTACTCTCTCTGCCTTCCCCTCTAACCTCTGGACAGAAGCCGTAAAGGTGGAGATGATTTCTACTGGCAAGAAGACTTGAGAATGCCAAAGACTTAAAAAGAGGTGTGGATTAAAGTTTACTAACACACACTTTCCTCATACTGAGACATTTTTTTCTGGTAAGTTGTCATACAGAATATAACAATCTAAGACCTGTGTTTAGGAAAGTGAAGTTAGTGGCATTTTGAAAGAGAGCTAAGGAGAAGCTGGCATCCAGTAATACTTGTTGTTAGTTGCTCTGCAGTCAATTCCACTCATGGTGACCCCTTGTGTGCAGAGTAGAACTGCTCCATAGGGTTTTCAAGGCTGTGACCTCTCAGAAGCAGATCGCCAGGCCTGTCTTCTTAGGCGCCTCTGGGTAGGTTCAAACTGTCAACACTTTGGCTAGTAGTTGAGCACTTAACTCTTTGCACCACCCAGAGACTCATCCAATAATAGTAGTTGTTGTTGAGTCTCTTGGAGTAGATTCTGAATCATAGCAATTCCATGTGACAGAGTAGAATTGCCCATAGGATTTTCTTGGCTGTAATCTTTACAGGAGCAGATCACCAGGTCTTTCTCCTGTGGAGCCACTGAGTGAATTCAAACTGCCAGCCTTTCAGTGAGCAGCTGAGTGCTTAACTGTCGTACCATCAGGGCTCCTTACTGTTTATCAGATGTCACTCTGTGCAAACCATTTTATGTTTATTGTCTTAAAATTCCAGGAAACTTGCTCAGAAAGTATTAAGCAACTCACCCAAAGGCCTGGAGTGAATGGGGGATAGAGCTGAAATTCAAACTCTGATCTGTGTGAATCCAAAGATTATGGTCCTTCCACTACACAGTCTCCTGTCTCTCTGGGATAATGACTTGGGTCTTTTAAGATGCATGACTAGGGAAGCACTTTAGCAAGAGCTAAGCAAAGGCATAGCTATTATTGTTGCGTGTCATTTAGTCAACTCTGACTATTAGCAACCCTACGTGACAGAACAGAACTTCCCCATAGAATTTCTTAGGCTATAATCACAGTGGTTAAGAGCTTGACTGCTAACCAAAAGGTTGGCAGTTCAAATTCACCAGCCACTCCTTGGAAACTCTGTGGAGCAGTTCTACTCTGTCCTATAGGGTCACTGTGAGTCAGAATCAACTCAATGACAATGGGTTTTTACTTTTAGTTTAATCTTTATGGGAGCAGATCACCAGGTCTTTTCTCCCTTGGAGCAACTGGGTGGGTTTAACCTCTGACCTTTCTTTCAGTTAGCAGCTGAGTGCTTAACCATTGCACCATCAGGACTCCTATGTACAATATGGCTCAAGACCTCTTCTGCCAGCTTCGCATTCAGAGATGGTGTAAGCAAGTGTCTATTCCCTAGTGTGATCAGAGGGCTGGGCCTCAAGTCTTGTAGTTGCTGCTTTCTGAACAGCTAAAGGCTTGCCTATCTCACTATTATCTCACCTTATTATCAGCTAAACACCTTGGGGGCTGGGATTGCATCTGACTCCTCCTTGCATTTCTAGCAGTGTCTTCCATGCGATAGACACTCAGTAAGTATTTATGGACTTGAATCTTCCCGGAGGGAAATAAGGTAAGTTTAACGAGGGTTATGGCAGTGGAATTAGATTCAAACAACAATGTGAAAAATAATCTTTAGAAATGATTAACTATTCTATATGGAGAATGAGAAAGACTTTTATATAATTTCAAGGTGGTATGTCCAGAAAAAAAATAATAATAAGAGAGGGCATTATGGTGGGGGTGGGATAGGAAGCGATAGTTTGAGCAAGATAAATTGGGGTGCTACAAAGACATCCGGGGGAGTTGTCCAGAGGCAGTTTAAAAATGTAGGATTAGCGCTTGGGAGAGAGGCGGTTATGGATTGAATTGTGTCCCCCTAAAAATTTATGTTGTAATTCCTAACCTCTATGCCTGTGGTTATAATCACATTCGGGAATGAGTTGTCTTTCTTATGTTAATGAGACAGGATTAATGTAGAATGTATCATGAGTCGATCTCTTTTGAGAGATTAAACGCAAGCTAGAAGCAGAGATGGCAGGAGAGAGATGCCAAGCCACAAGAAGATCACCCAGGAGCAGAAACTCAGAAAAGACAAGGACCTTCCTCCAGAGCTGACACAAAAAGAAAGCTTCCCCCTAGAACCAACACCCTGAATTCTGATTTCTAGCCTCCTAAGCTATGAGAAAATAAATGTTTGTTAAAGCCATCCACTCGTGGTATTTCTGTTATAGCAGCACTAGATAACTTAGACAGAGGCCAACCCAGAAATGTAGCTTTGGGAGTCGTTCTTCCCATCTTATTGGCTGTATCTTAAAAGTAATCCAGAATACACTACTTTTCACTCCCTCTAACACTGCTTCCTTGATCCAAGCCACTATCACTTTTTGTCCTAATCACTGCAGATACTTGTAAAGTGGTTTGGCTGTTTCTGGTTTTTTGCAATCAGCCCCCCAAGCAGGCAACCTAATTCTTCCAAAACAAAATTCAGATCTCTCTTCAGCTAAAACCCTGCAGCAGTCTCCCTTCTCACTCAGAGTAAAAACCAAAGTCCTCACAAAGGCCTGCAGGGCCTTACCTCATGGGTAATATTAATATCATTAATATCCAATCTCATCTTCCATCTCTCTCTTCTCTGATCACTTGGCTCCAGCAACGTGGCCTCCTGGCTGTACTGCAAACCTGCCAGACTCATTCCCACCTTAGGACCCTGTGCCCTCGCTGTTTCCTCCACCTGGAACGTTCTCTTTCCAGTGACCCTCGCGGTTCACTCCCTTCCCAACTTTAGGAGTTTGCTCAACATCATCACCGAGGCCTTCTCCAACCCCTCTCTTTAAAAGTACAATAATCCCACCCCTCTCTGACTCCCTTCTTTCTCTGTTTTTCTCCTTAGCACTTACCACCTTCTAAACTCTTTGCAGTCGAGGCGATTCCAACTCATAGAAACACTAAAGGACAGAGTAGAACTCCTCCATAGGGTTTCCGAAGCTGTAATCTTTACAGAAGCAGACTGCCACATTTTTCTTCTGCAGAGCAGCTGGTGAGTTCCAACCACCAACCTTTCAGTTAGCAGCCGAGTGCTTGACCACTTTGTCCCCCAAGGCTTCTTTATCACCTTCTAGCAGTCTATATATTTTGTTTAACTGGTTACTGGACACTAGAATTGTTTATTGCCACTAGAAGCTCCATGAAGGCAGGAATGTGTGTGTTTCTTTCTTCAGCAGCATTTAGAATGGGATCTAGCACATAGTGGGCAGTCAGTAAATATTTGTTGAATAAATATTGAATTACTGAATCTATGCATACTAATGGAGCCCTTGTGGCATCATGGTTAAGCGCTCAGCTGCTAACCAAAAGGTCATCAGTTCGAATCCACCAGCTGCTCCTTGGAAACCCTATGGGGCAATTCTACTCTGTCCTCTAGGGTCGCCAGAATCAACTTGATGGCAACGAGATGCATACTAATAGCTGTAGCCATGGGAGTGGACAAGATTGCCAAGGGTGAAAGCATAAAGAGAAGAGAAGGAGACTGTGAACCAGCCTAGGGCACAGGGAGGTTGGGTAGGTGGTTCACCAGGGTAACACAGCTGATCTGGAAGATAAACCCAGTCCACTGACTGAAAGGCCAGTCTTTTGCCAAGACACCAAGTCACTAGGAACCCCAGTGAGTGCGATAGATGTAAGACAGGGCAATTATTAACCACTACTGAGCACATGTCAGATCCTAGATGCCCTTGAAGAAAATAGAGGAATATATTTCAGTCTATGGCATGGGCACTGTCATGGATTGAATTGTGTTCCCCCAAAATATGTGTCAACTTGGTTAGGCCATGATTCCCAGTATTGTGTGGTTGTCCTTCATTTTGTGATTGTAATTTTATGTTAAAGAGGATTAGGGTGGGATTGTAACACCCTTACTAAGGTCACAGCCCTGATTTAATGTAAATATAGTTTCCCTGGAGTGTGGCCTGCACCACCTTTTATCTTATAAGAGATAGAAGGAAAGAAAAGCAAGCAGAGAAGGGAGACCTCAGACCACCAAGAAAGAAGCATTGGGAGCAGAGCATGTCCTTTGGGCCCAGGGTTCCTGCACGGAGAAGCTCCTTGTCCAGGGGAAGATTGATGAGATGGACCTTCCTCCAGAGCCGACAGAGAGAAAAAGTCTTCTCCTGGAGCTGACACCCATAAATTTGGACTTCTAGCCTACTAGACTGTGAGAAAATAAATTTCTCTTTGTTAAAGCTATTCACTTGTGGTATTTCTATTATGGCAACACTTGATGACTAAGACAGGCACTGTTATGGATTGAATTGCCTCTCCAAAAAAGTTATGGTGAAATCTTAGCCCCTGGTGGTGCAGTGGTTAAGCACTCAGATGCTAACTGAAAGATCAGTGGTTCAAACCCCCCAGCTGCTCCACGAAAGAAAGATGTGGCAGTCTGCTTCCACAAAGATTTACAGCCTTGGGAACCCAATAGGACAGTTCTATTCTGTCTTCTAGGGTTGCTATGACTAAGAATTGACTCGATGGCAATCAGTTTGGTTTTTTGGTTTGTGAATGTCTACCACTCATCTGTCAGTTTGTCATACTATGGTGTCTCGTGTGTTGCTGTGATGCTGGAAGCTATGCCACTGGTATTTCAAATACCAGCAGGGTCACCCATGGTGGACAGGTTTCAGCAGAGCTTTCAAACTCAGACAGAATGAGAAGGACTTGACAATCTACTTCTGAAAAAATTGGCCAGTGAAAAACTTACAGAAAGCAGCGGAAGTACAGCCGGAATGGTCCTTAGAAGAGAGGATGGTGAGATGTTGTTTCACGTAGTTTATTTAGACATGTTATTAGGAGAGACCAGTCCCTGGAGAAGGACATCATACTTGGTGTTATGAATTAAATTATGCCACCTTCCCCCCCAAATGTGTGTCAACTTGGCTAGTCCGTGATTCTTAGTATTGTGTGACTGTCAACAATTGTGTCATCTGACGTGATTTTCCTTTGTGTTGTAAATCCTACCTCTATGATGGAGCCCTGGTGGCATAGTGGTTAAGAGCTTTGCTGCTAACCAAAAGGTCGGCAGTTCAAACCCCCCAGCCGCTCCTTGGAAACCCTATGGGGCAGTTCTACTCTGTCCTGTAGGGTCGCTATGAGTTGGAATTGACTTGATGACAACAGGTTATGATGTTAATGAGATGGGATTAGTGGCAGTTATCTTAACGAGACAGGACTCAGTCTACGAGATTAAGTTGTGTCTTAAATTAATCTCTTTCAAGATACAAGAAAGAAGTGAGCAGAGAGACATGAGAACCTCATACCATCAAGAAACAACGCCAGGAGAAGAGCATGTCCTTTGGACCAGAGGTTCCTATGCTAAGAAGCTCCTAGACCCGGGGAAGATTGATGACAAGGACCTTCCTCCAGAGCTGACAGAGAGAAAAAGCCATCCCCTGGAGCTGACATCCTCAATTTGGACTTCTAACCTACTAGACTGTGAGAGAATAAATCTCTGTAAAAACCATTCACTTGTGGTATTTCTGTTATAGCAGACCTAGATAACTAAGACACTTGGTAAAATGGATGGTCAGCAAAAAAGAGGAAGACCCTAAACAAGATGGATTGACACAGTGACTGCAACAATAGGCTTAAACATAGCAACAATTGCGAAGATGGTGCAGGACTGGGCAGTGTTTCGTTCTATTGCACATAGGGTTGCTATGAGTCAGAACTGACCAACGGCACCTAACAACACCTGTGAATGCAAAGCTGTTTGGAAATAGGGGTCTTTTTTGTTACACAAGTATTAACGAGGACATACCAGAGTAAAGTGGGTCCTAAATCTAAACCCTTCTGAGTGGTGTCCCATAAAAGAGCAGAATAGACACAATGACTCCCACTCAGGGGGAAGACAGGCATCATGTGAAGATCCAAGGAACACCAAGGAATGCCTGGAACTACAGAAGCTGAAGGAGCCAAGTATCTTTTCCCCTAGAGCCCACAGAGAGAAAGAGACAATGAGAGAGAGAGAAAGCCTAGCCCTGCCAATGCCCTGAATTTTGACTCCTAGCCACCAAAACTGTGAGACTTGTTTAAAGCCACCCACTTTGTGGTATTTTGTTTTGGCAGCTCTAGGAAAGTAGGACAGGCACCGCTAAGGATCTGGTGAGTCTGCTTGTGGGGCTGAACCAAGCATTAGTATTTTATTACTATTTAGCCCTGTTATACCTCCTAGGGAAACATTACTTTCAAATAAGGCAGGAATCAAACAAATCATCCCCAGATGTGAATTGTCCCTAGAATATTGGTTAATTTATTTCAACTCATTGGTAACTTGCTAACTAGCATCCTGGCAGCATGAAAAGCTCATAGACTTTGCACAGAAGCTTAAACTGACACCAGAGATGTCTAAGACAATGCTGGTTAGTATTACTTGATGATAGGATGGTTATCCTGTTCCACCTGGCTTTCTCCTAAGACCCTGTGGTTATTTGCCTAGAAATTTGACTGTACAGTCAAGGTCCATGTGTATTGAATCATGAATGTGGCTCCTGGTCTTCCGTCCAAACCCACAAGATTATTTCAAAAGGTATTAGCTCACCATTGAGTGCCCAAGAAACTGGTTAATTGAGAGAGAGATGTGTGGTTAATTGACTGTGGCACTCCAAACACAGCTGTTAGTCTCCGTGTGCAGTCAGCTATCCAGATTCCACTGCAAATATCTGCTAGTTGGCTCTGCAGTCAAGCGGTAAACTAGAAAGCCAAAGAGTATAGCCCAGATCAGTGGAAAATAATTTTTCACTTATCCAGGAATCTAGAAATGAGAAGACCTCCAGAGAGTATCATTAGAAAATGGATAAGTCCTTGCAGCCATCAACAGTGCTTTCATGCACCAACCTTCATATGTGCAATGACCTTTGATGATCATCGTCATCACCAGCAGCAGCAAAAGCATTCATTAAGTTCCCTCCATCTGTATGGTGCTGTTCTGACCACCAACAAAGCATGTTGTCCAGTGGTCTCAGCCTTTAGATGGTCACTTCCAAAGCTCTGATCATTTGCTAAGGTTGAAGCTACCTTTCACCAAGGCCAGTTTCCACTTGGCTGATGAGTATTGTTGCAGTTATTGTTTTAGTCTTTCTAATATCATGATTCATGCTTATGTCAGACATAGGCTACTTTGGATTCCCCTGACAAGGAAGAGTAATAAAATAAATATTTGAATAGTATTTTCCTGATTATAAATCAGTTTATTCCTCACAACAATTCTTTAAGGGTGTAGCTATTATTTTTCCCAGTTTATAAGTGATGAAATTGAATCTCAAATAAGATGCATTATCCATTTTCTAATGATACTCTCTGGAGGTCTTCTCATTTCTAGATTCCTGGATAAGTGAAAAATTATTTTCCACTGATCTGGGCTATACTCTTTGGCTTTCTAGTTTACCGCTTATTGACTCATAATCTTGGATAAGTGGTAGAGTCCTCTGGGGGCGGGGGTGAGGGAGTCCCAGAGACTTTTAACCTTTCCAAAGGAGGACCCTAGTGGTTTGAAAAGAATATTAAAGAACAGGGCATACTGTTCTCTGTTCCTCCTGTCCGAACTCTTGACTTGAAAAGATATTGTTAACGTGTGTGTGTGTGTTTGCGTGTGTGTGTGTGTGTGTGTGTGTGGTAGAGAGAATAAGAGAGAGAGAATGAAAGCGAGTCCACACGTGCTGATCCAAAAAAGAGACCAAGCTCAAAAAAACGGAATAAAAGTTTAAGTACCCAAAGAAAAAGTTGGTTGTAGGATTCCTGTAAGAAAAGCCCATGGGACCCTGATTGAATGGGCAATTGAAGGGACCTGAGGAGCTGAGAGAATCAGAGCAGAGCCTAGATTTGAGAGGGAAAGAGGACTGGATGAGAAAGAAAACAACCACTCAACCATTTCAAGCATCTGAATGAACCTTCATTCTGGAAGAAGAGTGAAAACAAGGAGTACCTGAAAAAGGCTGCACAGTAAACCTATGGGAGACTGTGGACAATATATTACCTCAGATCTAGAGATTTGAACCCCACTACCTCACACCCAGGTAAAGATCTTGTCCCTGTTACTCTTTCCACTAACTCTGCCTGACTCTCCCCTCACTCCTCCACCTCCCTTTGCCCTTTCGTCTGGCTGAATCCTGCTCATCCAGTTTCAACCTAAAGTATACTTCCTCAGATAACCCTTCCCTGACCAACATCCTCCAGACTTGGTTAGCGTTCCCCATTTTTTGCTCTCTGAAAAACCCAAAACCAAACCCGTTGTAGTCCAGTGGGTTCCGACTGATAGCAACCTTATAGGAGAGAGTAGAACTGACCCATATGGTTTCCAAGGAGCAGCTGGTGGATTCAAACTGCCAACCTTCTGGTTAGCAGCCGTCCTCTTAACTATTACGCCATGAGAGCTCTTTACTCCCCTTTTATAACACTCATCATATTTGTAATTTCTTCTCCTACTAGAGTCTAAGTTCTATAAGAGCAGTAAATGTCGTGTTCAGCACTGTGTTCTCAATCCTAGGAGTGTGCCTGGTACACAGAAAGGGAACTGTAGGCATTTTTTTTTAACTGAATTGAGCGAATATTTGAGATTCCCTTGAATGAACTCAGCGAATGCCTTGTCCAATGATCAGAGGATATTATTGCAGAAGAGAAAAATGGAAAAATACTGCAATCCTAGGAGTGACATCTTTAAAAATACTACTCTCTTCTGCAACTTTTGTTTGCACTGGTTAACTTTTTACTGTCTTCATCATCCTAGGGATTTATGTCAAGAATCCCTATACTCTTATGTCAAGAATACAGACCAGGTTGACTTTCCTTCATATTGCAGAAAGATCTATTGCTATATAACAAACCACCTCAAAATTTACTGACTAGAACAACACTGATCTCTTCTTTCTCACAATTCTGTGGGTTAGGTACTCAGGTGCCACTCTGCTGGCAATTCCGCTCCACAAGGCCTTGGCTGAGGTCACTGACTCAGCTACCTTCAGCTAGCAGCTAGCCTGGCCTAGAAGGTCCAAGAAGACTTCATTCACATGTCTGGTACCTCAGTATCCCTCCATGTGACCTCTCTTCTTCTACATGGTCATGCCTCCTATGGTTGTCTAGTCTGCATTTCTTTACTACTTGGTATCTGGCTCCCCAAAGAGAAATCAAAAACTGCTCAGCTTTTTAAAGACTAGGCCTAGAACTGGCTAAGTGTCATTTCTTCCCAATCTAGTGGTCAAAATAAGTCACAAGGTCAGCTCAAATTTAAGGTGAAAGAAAATCAACACTGTCTCTTGATGGGTGGAGAAGGATGTGCATAAGAGAGGGAAGGAAGTGATGGCTGCCATCTTTATGGACTGTCTACCACATTCTACTTGTCACACAACTCTAAGAAATTCTCTGCAAGTACATTTACCCTTTCCTCATCCCCAAAATAAGACCCATTCTAAGTATATTACCTTTTTTTTTTTTATGGTCTATATGCCTTTATGTATCCTGAAGGAAAATCAATCTGGCATTTAAAAGGGTCAAAGTAACATTTGAATCATGATTGGGTTCTATGTCCAGATTATTTTGTATTTCCAATCTATTTGTGCTACTCAGTTAATGAGATTCTTTATATAGACTTCCAAGCACCAGGTGGTATCCACAGAGATCAAGCACCACGGCCACCCTAAATCAAACCAATGAGTGTCAAAGCAGATGGAAGCAGAAGACAGTCCTGTGTGGCTCCAGATGTCAGAGCCCAGCGGTGCAGAAAATCATGCCTCAGAGCACTCAGAAAATTGTTTCCTGAGGTTTACTTCAAATCACGTATGGATTGGAGAGGGCCATCTTTCCAATGGCATTTTAGAGCAGCTCAGACCAGCCTGGACCTGCAATTACCACTTCTTCAGCAATATTCATACCACTCAGGGTATCTTGAGAAGCTCTTAAGTCCTGGGTTCAAGACTCACCACTGCTTCTTATTAATTGTATATTCTGGGGTGAGTTATTTCTATCATTTGAGCTTCTGTTTCATCTGTAAAATGGAAGAAATAATATGACCTCCTTGCAGGACCAAGGCAAGCATCAAATGAGAAAGTAGATGTAAAAAGTACTTTGCAAACTGTAAAATAATTCTACTCCTGGTATTTACTTCAATTATAACATCTCCTAGCATAGGCACTCCTTAGTCACAGGAGTAGACAAGGTGAGCCAGGAAGACTAACGCTGTTTAAGTACTTGCTCTTCTATGTACTAGACACTATCCTCAACTGTTTATACATTAACTCATTTGTCCCTCACAACAATGCCAAAAGGTCACTGCTATTATTATATTTATTTTACATATGGAGAAACTGAGGCATAGAAAGGTTAACTAGCCAGGCCAATGTATCCCAGATAGAAAATGGTAGAGTTGGGATTCTTTTTTTTTTTTGCAGTTTAGGTGAAAGTCTACAGCTCAAGTTAATTTCTCATTCAAAAATTTACACACATATTGTTTTGTGACATTGGCTGCAATCCCCACAATGTGACAGCACACTCCCCCTTTCCACTCCAGGTTCCCTGTGTCCACTCTTCAGTTCCTGTCCCTTCCTGCCTTCTTGTCTTGCTTTTGGACAGGAGTTGCCCCTTTGGTCTCATATATTTGACTGAACTAAGAAGAAAATTCCTCATGTTCAGTATTTCTTGTTTTATACAGCTGTCTAATCTTTGTCTGAAAAGTGGGTTTCAGTTCTGAATTAGCAGAGCGTTTGAGTGCCATAGCCTCTGGGGTTCCTCCAGTCTCTGTCTGACCAGTAAGTCTGGTATTTTTTCATAAATTTGAATTCTTTTGTACATTTTTCTTCCTTTCTGTCTGGGACTCTGTTGTGATCCCTGTCACAATAGTAGGTGGTGGTAGCTGGGCACCATCTAGTTCTTCTGAGCTCAGGCTGGAGGTGTCTCTGGTTCAGGTGGTCCTTTAGCCCCTTGAGCTAATATTTTCCTTGTGTCTTAGGTTTTCTTTATTCTTCTTTGCTCTGGATGAGATGGGACCAATGGATGTATCTTAGATGGTTGCTCGAAAGCTTTTAAGACCCCAGACATTACTCACTAAAGTAGGATGTAGAATATTTTCTTTAAGAACTGTGTTATGCCAATTGACCTAAATGTCTCCCGAGACTATGGTCCCCAGCCCCTAGACCCAGCTTCTAGAGTTGGGATTCTAATTCATGCAATCTGGCCTCGGTGTTCATGCTCATAACCACTATGTCTTATCATTTCATTACCTTAGACACCATAATTGGTCCAGGAATAGGCCAAAAGGTCAGTGATAATTAGAGTTATTTGACACTGACATATGGACAGAAAGAGAAGGAAGCTCTCTTTCTGCTTGAACCAGGTCATTTCCACTGACCACACAGAAAAAGCCATCAGCAGAATGAAGATTCCATAAAGGGTGTTGGTCAAGAAGGCTACTTATTATAACAAATAAGTTTATTTTGGGTTCTCACAACAATATAACATTAATATTTCTGGCTGAGCAGCTCACCTTCAAATGGCAACTCTGAACTCATGCTTCTTCCACCTTGTGTCTCCACCACCACTGGGACGTCAGAATCTTCTCCATTCCACTGATGGACAGGGAAAGAAAGTGAAGGATCATGTGTGGGAGTGATTGAAGGTCTAGACCTGGAAGTGGCACCCTTATTTCCACCCACAATCCATTGCTCAGAACTCCATCACTCGGCTGAACTTAACATCAAGGGAGGCTGGAAATGACCATCTTTGTGCCTAAGGGGAAAAAAAAAGACAATAGTTTGTCAACATTGGACCAATTTATGGAGTCTCTGGGCCCATCTAGCCTAACTCCATTCCCACCTTGGGGCATTGGGGAGTTCCCTGAGTCAATGGGTTCTCTCTGTGCTGGAGCTAGTATGAACTGTCTTTCTGAAATTTGAAAAGGTTTTGATCAAGGCCTCTGTGGTGTATACCTTCACATGGTTTGGATTAGTAGTCACCTCCCACCCTGATCTCAAGCGTTGTTATTAAAATTTTCAGAATTAATAAAGATTTCAAAACAGGAATGTCCCTAGACTTCCAAACTGTGGTTGCAAATGAGCTTACATTAGCATTTATACCCACATTCTATTGTTTTGCTAGCTCTCACCTTTATAACCACAGAAACCCCACCGTCGCCATCAAGTCAATTCCAACTCATAGTGACCCTATAGAAACCCCAAGCCCCCACAAACTCCCAGCCTGCATCCCCTGCAATCTCCAGCACAGTTTCATGTTTGTTGGAGAATAAGTCCACTCTTTAGGTCTGACTGCTTTCCCTTTGCTTTCTGCTGGCAATCACCTTCTCTCTGCCTTTGCCTGTCTGAAGGAGCTTCCCAGTCACCTGCTGAGGCCCACCAGCCACAGGCTCCCTGGGAGAACACTGTCATACCCAAGGGGTTGTCTTTGGCCTCCCATATCCCCAGGGGGCAAAAAAGATTCTGTGATCCGCTCAAACCTTATAAGCCCCTCAAGAAAACACCTTGCCTCTAATTCCTTTGCAAATGGGGGTCTAAACAGAAAATGAATCCACCGCTGCAGGTGAAGGCCAGAGCCATACCACATCCTCTTCTCTCTCTTTCTGAGGGTTCCAGTCGCTAAACTTCTCCCTTCTCCTTCAGCCCTCAACCAAAATCAAATAGACACCAGAGGGTCATGCAACCACCAGTTGTGCAGATTTTCAGCTCTCATTCCCACCTGTGCTCAGCTGGGAAACCCTGTGGCATGCAAGATGGCATGAAGTGTGGAATGATCTGGAATCTCTGCTCAGAGGAGTCTACTGATTCTTAGTTGGTGAACTTGGGCAGGTTCATTTAAACTTTCTAAACTTCAATGTCCTAAATTGTAAAATAGAAATTATCATGCCAACTTTGTAGTATCATTTTGAAATTAGAAACAATTATGTAAAATATCCTATTTTTTAGCTGACAATCAACAACAGCTATTTTTTTTAATGATTTATTTTTGTTGTTGTTGAGAATATATACTGCAGAACATACACCAATTCAACAGTTTCTACATGTACAATTCAGGGACATTGATTACATTCTTAGAATTATGAAACCATTCTCACCATCCTTTTCTGAGTTGTTGCTCCCATTAACATAAACTCTCTGCCCCCAAGTTTCCTGTCTAATACTTTGAGCTGCTGTTGTCACTTTGATCCCATATATATAGATCATAAAAGATCATAATGCTCAAGGTAGACTTTCTTTACCAGTTAAGCTAAACTATTGTTTGTTTTTAAGAAGACTCCAGGGGATATTTTTGCTTTAATGTTTAAAAATTAGCTCAGGGCAATATTTTCTGGGGTTCATCCAGCCCCACCGATCCAGAAAGTCTAGATTCCATGAGATTTTGAAATTACTGATAGCTTTGCATTTTGGATGCTGTCAGGCTTTCTTTGAGGATCCTTATGTTTGTTTCATACCTTCCGAACCTGACCTTTTACTTGTCTGTGTGTCAGATTTCTTTAGATTCCTTTTACTTACTATCCTAATGAAAAAACAACTGCATTAACCTGTCTGCTATTTTCTATCTTTTTGATATTGAAAATCCTGGATGGCTTTCTGTTGTGGTATGCCACCTGGAACTCTAGACTTTGTTCTGATGTTTGGTTGAGCAAGACACAAAAGAGGTGTGAGTAGAGAATCAGAAATGAGGACTCAGAGTTGGCTACTCTGTTATTGTACAACGGATGTCTAAAGAAATGTTTAATGTCAAGAAGAGAAAAATTAACAGCTGGACATTCTTTTTCTTTATAACTCTTCTCCAGCTCTCTCCTTGTTCCCCAATCCAGGCCACCATCCTCTAGCAGTGGATTGCTAATGGTGGCAGGTGGTGGAGTAGGTTTTTCGAAATTAAAGGCCTAGACAGATGATTGTGGCTCCCTAGAAAAAAAGACACAAATGATTTTACTGCTATCATTTCATTTTAACAAACTGTGCTGGACATACAATGTAGATAAATCATGAGGTTCTCATGTCTCTGATGAGTAAGACCCAACCTGTTTTCTGTACTCATAAAATGACAAGGTAGAAGGCGGGGCCAAAATGGCAGGGTAGTCAGACTCTTCCAGTGGACTGTCTTACAACAGAGACCCAAATAAACAAGTGAATTGATTATATATGATAATATAGGAGCCCTGAACATCTAAGGCAAAGTTGAGGAACCGGACTGAGTGGTGGGGGTGGGGGAAGGGATAGATGGTTCAGAAGCAGTGAGGAGATGCCAGACCTGACCTTGTGAGGGCCTGAGCCATTCAGGCCTGATCAGCTCATGGGTGAGCAGTGAGGCAGGCAAGCAGCAGTGCTCGGGTGGTGTATTCCACACCGGGAGAAACCCAGCAGCAGAGAATCTACTCGGCCACCCAGAGTGAGAAGCAGCCCTTGATCAGGTGAAAGATAAATACTTGTGTACGGCCTACCATGTAGATCAAAAACACCTACCTTAGGGAAAAACCTCTCTTCCATTTACCTCCACGCTCCCTGCTCTGCACTGGGTCCAGGACCAGCTTCAGCAATTGCCGAGTCCCCTGGACAGGAAGTAAGATCCGTCACACACCCTGAGCCATTCTTCCGGCCTTGGAGAGTGAACAAATTAACAAACGGGGAAAAAATAAACTGCCGGCTTTGCTAAGCCAGGAACCAGGGTAGGCACAGCTCCTTTGCCTAGGCACAGGCATATGGGATCCACAGACTCTGAGTGCCTTTCCCCCTACAGAGACTTCTGTGGGCCCATTTCAACGGCGAAGGCCCTCATTACTGCAGTACAACAGGGTATATACCTGAAGTCTAACTTTAACTGTTTCAGCTGTGAAGTGGCAGGTTCATGACATTTGACACTGCTCTGCCTATTAAGCAGTGTCTTCACCTACTCACGTCAGGGGCCTGAGGACTCGTGGCTCCACCCACACCACCTAGCCACCTGCAATAAGGGCCCAAGAATAAGAGGTTCCCCCCAGTCCTTACAGCCAACAGCACTGGGTGCTCATAGTCCAGCTGCAAAACCCACCCATCTACGCACTCTAGGGAACAGGGACACGCCTTCCTCCTGGACACTTGGGGGCAACCATCAGCCCCCTGCCTGGCTCAGAGTGTGTCCCCCTGCTGTAGCCAGCTGCCTGTGCCTACACCAATCACCCATGCCTGTCTAGGACTGTAACTGAGAGCCTACACCACACACTGGGTCGCTGTCTACCTGGGCACCTGAGAGGAATCCATACAGAAGGAGTGGGAAGACTCCTGAGCTTACACACCTAGTAACAGATCTAACCACCTGGTGACAGCACATTAGCGCTTCAAAGGTGCCAATAGTCAAATTAGCTCATACAAGCAACCTATATGGGCATATCAAAATAAAACAAGAAGCTAGGACACAGTAAGCAAACATAAAATAAATAAATATAATAACTTATTAATGGCTCCAAGACAACAGTCACTATCAAATCACATAAAAAGGCAAGCCATGATGGCTTCAGCAAGCTCCTAAAATAAAGAATCTAGAAATTTTCCAGAGGAGGAAGATTTCTTGGAATTACCAGAGGCAGAATTCAAAAGATTAATATACAGAACTCTTCAAGAAATTAGGAAGGAAATTAAGCAAAACACAGAACATGCAATAGAGTAAATTAAAAAGATTAGAGAAGAGCATAATGACAAATTTAAGAGTCTAAAAGAATCCATAGAGAGACAGCAATCAGAAATCCAGAAGATTAACAATAAAATTTCAGAATTAGACAACTCAATAGAAAGTCATAAGAGCAGAACTGAGGCAATGGAAATCAGAATTAGTGAGACTGAAGATAAAGCACTTCACACCAACTTATTTGAGGAAAAATCAGATAAAATAATTTTAAAAAATGAAGAAACCCTGAGAATTGTGTGGGATTCTATCAAGAGGAATAACCTATGAGTGATTGGAGTACCAGAACAGAAGGGGGATAACAGAAAATACAGAGAGAATTCTTGAAGATTTGTTGACAGAAAACTTCCCTTATATCGTGAAAGATGACAAGATATCTATCCA
>NW_004444010.1:7237874-7239465 GCF_000243295.1 Trichechus manatus latirostris
CTCATCGAAACCCACATAAGGTAGATCCCAAAAGAAAGTCACCAAGACATATTATAATCAAACTTGCCAAAACCAAAGATAAAGAGAGAATTTTAAGAGCGGCTAGGGATAAACGAAAAGTCATCTACAAAGGAGAGTCAATAAGAATAAACTTGGACTATCAGCAGAAGCCATGCAGACAAGAAGGCAATGGGATGACATATATAAAGCTTTGAAGGAAAAAAATTGCCAGCCAAGAATTATATATCCAGCAAAACTACCTCTCAAATATGATGGCGAAATTAGGGCATTTCCAGATAAACAGAATTTTAGGGAATTTGCAAAAACCAAACCAAAATTACAAGAAATACTACAGGGAGTCCTCTGGTTAGAAAATCAATAACATCACATAACAACCCAAGACTAGAACACAGGACACAGCAACCAGATATCAACCCAGATAGGGAAGGCACAAAAATAAACCAAAGCTAAAACACTACAAATACGAAAACAGATGTCAATATGTGAAAGATGACAACATTAAAACAAAAAAGAGGGACTTAAAAAATGTAGACATAGATTTTTCGTATGGAGAGGAAGTCAAGGTGATATAAAGAAACAAAAGACTGGTATGAACTTAGAAAAATAGGGGTAAATATTAAGGTAACCACAAAGGAAACTAACAATCCTACAAGTAAAAATGAAAAACTAGAGAAATATAAAGACTCAGCAAACACAAAATCAACAACAATGAAAAAGACGAAAAGAAAATACATGAAGAAAAACGACTCAGCACAGAAAAGTAAGTGGAACAAAGAAACTGTGAACAATACACAAGAAAATACATCAAAATGACAGCACTAAACTCATACCTATCAATAATTACACTGAATGTAAATGGACTAAATACACCAATAAAGAGACAGAGAGTGACAGATTGGATTAAAAAACACAATCCATCTATATGCTGCCTACAAGAGACACACCTGAGACTTAAAGACACAAACGAACTAAAACTCAAAGGATGTAAAAAAATACATCAAGCAAACAACACTCAAAAAAGAGCAACAGTGACAACATTAATCTCTGACAAAATATACTTTAAAGTAAAATCTACCACAAAAGATAAGGAAGGACACTGTATAATGATTAAAGGGTCAATACACCAGGAGGACATAACTATAATAAATATTTACGCACCCAACAACAGGGCTCCAAAATACACAAAACAAACTCTAACAGCATTGAAAGAGAGATAGACAGCTCCACAATAGTAGTAGGAGACTTCAACACCCCACTTTCCACGAAGGACAGAACATCCAGAAAGAAGCTCAACAAAGACACGGAAGATCTAAATACCACAATCTACCAACTTAATCTCATAGACATATACTGAACACTCCACCCAACAGCAGCCAGGTATACTTTCTTTTCCAGCCAACATGGAACATTCTCCAGAATAGACCACATATTAGGCCATAAAGCAAATCATAACAAAATCCAAAACATCAAAATATTATAAACCATCATTTATGACCATAAAGCCATAAAAGTAGAAATCAATAACAGAAAAAGCAAGGAAAAAAAATCAAACACATGGAAACTGAACAAC
>NW_004444010.1:7240690-7320742 GCF_000243295.1 Trichechus manatus latirostris
TCATGTATAGATAGACTCAATATTGTGAAAATGTCAGTTCTACCCAAAGTGATCTACAATGCAATCTCAATCCAAATTCCACTGGCATTTTTTAATGAGATGGAGAAACAAATCACCAACTTCATATGGAAAGAGAAGAGGCCCCAAATAAGTAAAGCATTACTCAAGAAGAAGAACCAAGTGGGAGGCCTCACACTACCTGATTTTAGAACCTATTATACCGCCATGGTAGTCAAAACAGCCTGGTACTGCTACAAAAACAGATACATAGACCAACGGAACAGAATTGAGAATCCAGACATAAATTCATCCACCTATGAGCGGCTGATATTTGACAAAGGCCCAAAGTCTGTAAATTGGGGAAAAGACAGTCTCTTTAACAAATGGTGCTGGCATAACTGGATACCCACCAGCAAAAAACAGCAACAAGACCCATACCTCACACTACACAAAAACCTACTCAAAATGGATCAAAGACTTAAATATAGCATCAAAAATGATAAAGATCATGGAAGAAAAAATAGGGACGATGCTAGGAGCCGTAATACATGGCATAAACAAAATATGAACCATAACTATCAATGCACAAGCACCAGAAGAGAGACTAGATAACTGGGAGCTCCTAAAAATCAAACACACTCATCAAAAGACTTCACCAAAAGAGTCTAAAGACAACCTACAGACTGGGAAAAAAAAATTGGCTATGACAAATCTGATCAGCTTCTAATCTCTAAAATCTACAAGATACTGCAACACCTCAACAACAAAAAGACCAAAAAAAAAAAAAAACAATTAAAAGATGGGCAAAGGAGATGAACAGGCATTTCACCAAAGAAGATATTCAGGTTGCTAACAGACACATGAAGAAATGCTCACGATCATTAGCCATTAGAGAAATGCAGATCAAAACTACAATGAGATATCATCTCACTCCCAACAAGGTTAGAATTAATCCAAAAACCACAAAATAATAAATTCTGGAGAGGTTGTGGAGAGACTGGAACACTTATACTCTGTTGGTGGGAATGTAAAATGGTACAGTCACTTTGGAAATTGATTTGGTGCTTCCTTACAAAGCTAGAAATAGAAGTACCATACAACCCAGCTATCCTGCTCCTTGGAATATATCCTAGAGAAATAAGAGCCATCACCTGAGTAGAAATATGCACACCCATGTTCACTGCAGCACTGTTCACAATAGCAAAAAGATGGAAACAACCTAGGTGCCCATCAGCGGATGAATGGATAAACAAATGTGGTATATCCACACAATGGAATACTATGCAACGATAAAGAACAACGATGAAGCCGTGAAACATCTTATAACATGGAGGAAGCTGGAGGTCATTACGCTGAGTGAATTTAGTCAGTCATAGAAGGACAAATATTGTATAAGACCACTGTTTTAAGAACTCAAGAAAAGGTTTAAACACAGAAGAAAACATTCTTTCATGGTTATGAGGGTGGGGAGGGAGGGTGACTGTTATTCACTAACTAGATGGTAGACAAGTATTATATTAGGTGAAGGGAAGGACAGCAGACACTACAGAGGACGTCAGCGCAACTGGACTAAACCAAAGCTTAGAAGTTTCCTGAATACAATCAAACACTCTGAGAGACAAAATAGCAGGGGTAGGGGTCTGGGGACCATGCTTTCAGAGGATGTCTAGGTCAACTGGCATAACAAAGCTTATTAAGAAAGTGTTCTGCATCCTACTTTTGTGAGTGGCATCTCGGGTCTTAAAAGCTTGCAAGCAGCCATCTAAGATGGTCCCAACCACCTGGAGTAAAGGAGAATGAAGAACACCAAAGACACAAGGAAAGTATTAGCCCAAGAGACAAAAAGGGCCACATAAACCAGAGACTTCATCAGCCAGAGACCAGAAAAACTAGATGGTGCCCAGCTCCCACCAATGACCACCCTGACAGGGAACACAACAGAGAGTCCCTGATGGAGCAGCAGAAAGATGGGGTTCAGAACTCAAATTCTAGTAAGAAGACCAGACTTAATGGTCTATATGAGACTGGAGGAACCCAGGAAAGCATGGCCGCTGGACTCTCTATCAGCCCAGAACTAAAACAGTTTCCTAGGCCAACTCTTCAGAAACGGATTGGACTGGACTGTGGGACATAAAGTGATACTCGTGAGGAGTGTGCCTCTTAGCTCAAGTAGATACAAGAGACTAAACGGGCAGCTTCTGTCCGGAGGTGAGATGGGAAGGCAGAGAGGGCTAGGAGCTGGTTGAAGCGACATGGGGAATCAGGGGTGGAAAGGAGGAGTGTGCTGTTACAGTATGGGGAGAGCAATTAGGGTCACATAACAATGTATGTATAAATTTTTGTATGGGAGACTAACTTGAAATGTAAACTTCGTTTAAACTACAACAATAAACAAAAGAAAACTTCAACTGTTTTACAAAAGTTTATAACTTTTATGTTGTGAACTTGCAAGAAAATGGAGCCACCGGATGAGGCTCCAAATAGAACTAATATTTTAACACTTTATCTACCAATTTTAGAATAATTCTGTTATGGATTGAATTGTGTCCCCCAAAAATATGTGACAAAATCCTAACCCCTATACCTGAGGATGTGTTGATTGTGGATCCAGGTGAAATGAAATCCTTGACAACTTCAATCTTTTCTCTGTTTATTAGGATGTTGTTTATTGGTCCAGTTGTGAGGATTTTTGTTTTCTTTATGTTGAGGTATAATCCATACTGAGGGCTGTGGTCATAAATGCTTCAAGTTCTCTTCACTTTCAGCAAGCAAAGCTGTGTCATCTGCATATTGCAGATTGTTAATGAGTCTTCCTTCAATCCTGATGCCACGACCTTCTTCATATATTCCAGCTTCTCAGATTTGCTCACTATACAGATTGAATAAGGATGGTGAAATGATACAACCCTGACGTACACCTTTCCTGACTTTAAGCCACATAGTATACTCTCATTCTGTTTGAATGACTGCCTCTTGACCTGTGTGCAGGTTCCTCATGAGCACAAATAAGTGTTGCTGGTATTTCCATTCTTTGCAATGTTATCCATAATTTGTTATGATCCACACAGTAGAATGCTTTTGCGTAGTCAAGAAAACACAGGTAAACATCTTTCTGGTATTCTCTGTTTTCAGCCAGGATCCATCTGACATCAGCTACGATATCCCTGGTTCCACATCCTCTTCTGAATCCAGCTTGAATTTCTGGCAGTTCCCTGTCAATATACTGCTGCCACCTCTTTTGAATGATCTTCAGCAAAATTTTCCTTGCATGTGATATTAATGATATTGTTCACTAATTTCCACATTCAGTTGGATCACCTTTCTTGGGAATAGGCATAAACATGGATCTCTTCCAGTCGGTTGGCCAGGTAGCTGTCTTTCAAATTTCTTGGCATAGATGAGTGAGCACTTCCAGCACTACAGCTGTTTGTTGAAACCTCTCAATTGATATTCCGTCAATTCCCGGAGCCTTGTTTTTCACCGATGCCTTCAGTGCAGCTTGGACCTCTTCTTTCAGTACCATGGGCTCCTGATCATATGCTACCTCCTGAAATGGTTGAACATTGACAAATTCTTTTCGGTATAATGACTCTGTATATTCCTTCCGTCTTCTTCTGATGTTTCCTGAACTGTTTAATATTTTCCCTGTAGAATCCTTCAATATTTCACTTAAAGCTTGAGTTTTTCTTCAGTTTTTTCAGCTTGAGAAACGCTGAGAGTGTTCTTCCCTTTCAGTTTTCTATCTCCAGGTCTTTGCACTTGTCATTATAATACTTTACTTTGTCTTCTCAAGCTGCCCTTTGAAATCTTCTTTTCAGCTCTTTTACTTCATCATTTCTTCCATTTGCTTTAGCTACTTGACGTTCAAGAGCAAGTTTCAGAGTCTCTTCTGACATTCATTTTGGTCTTTTCTTTCTTTCCTCTCTTTTTAAGGACCTCTTGCTTTCTTCATGTATGATGTCCTTAATGTCATTCCACAACTTCGTCTGGTCTCTGGTCATTAGAATTCAACGAGTCAAATCTATTCTTGAGATGGTCTCTAAATTCAGGTGGGATATACTCAAGATTGTACTTTGGCTCTTATGGACTTGTTCTAATTTTCTTCAGTTTCAACTTGAACTTGCATATGAGCAATTGATTATCTGTTCCAAAGCCGGCCCCTGGCCTTGTTCTGGCTGATGACATTGAGCTTTTCCATCATCTCTTTTCATAAATGTGGTTGATTTGATTTTTGCGTATTCCATCTGGTGGGACCTACATGTATTGTTGCCATTTATGTTGCTGAAAAAAGGTACCAGGTACCTAGTTTTCCCTATTATTAACATCTAAAATTATCATGATACATTCATTACAATTAATAAATTAATATTGATGCAGTATTATTAACTGAAGTTCACACTTTATTCAGATTTCCTTAGTTGTTGCTTAATGTTCTTTCCAGGATCCCCTCCAGTATAACACATGACATTTAGGTATCATTTCTCCTTAGGCTCCTTTTGGCTGTGATAGCTCCTCAGACTTTCCTTGTTTTTAAAACTTTGACAGTTTGAGGAGTACTGGTGAGGTATTTTATAGAGTGTCTCTCCAATAGGATTTGTCGGATGTTTTTCTCAGGATTAAATCTGGTTTGTGTGTTTTTAGGAAGAAGACCATAGAAGCAAAGTGTCATTTTCTTCATATCATATCAAAAGCATATACCGTCAACATGACTTATCACTGTTGTTGTTGACCTTGGTCACTTGGCTGAGTTAGTGTTTGTCAGATTTCTTCATTGTAAAGTTAATCTTTTCCTTTTTCATATCATACTTTTGGGAAGGAAGTTTGTTTTTTGTGTTTTATTTTATTTTATTATTATTATTTTTTTTTTTTTTTTTTTTGTTATTTATCTTGCTTAGTATTCTCTGAATTTCCTGGATCTATGGTTTAGTATCTGTCATTAACTTTGGAAAATGACCATTTTTACTTCAAATATTTCTTCTTCATTCTCCCATTTTTTCTCCTTCTGATATTCAAATTACACATGTTACACTTTTTGAAATTGTCCCACAATTATCGGGTGTTCCGTTCTGTTCTTCTTTCTTTTTGTGTTTTAATTTGGGAAGTTTTTATTAGCCTATCTTCAAGCTCACCAGTTCTTCATTTGGCTGTGTTCAGTCTACTGATGAATCCATTAAAGTCATTCTTCATTTCTTTTAAATTTCCTGTGGATTCTTTCTTAGAATTTTCCTCTCATATTTTACCCATAAGAAGCCCTTGTGGCTCAGTGGTTAAATAGCTGCTAACCGAAAGGCCTGCGGTTCGAACCTACCACCTTGGGAGAAAGATGTGGCAGTCTGCTTCCATAAAGATTTATAGCCTTGGAAACCCTATGGGACAGCTCTGTTTTGTCTTATTGGGTCTCTATGAGTCAGAATCGACTCAACAGCAGTGGGTTTGGTTTTTGGTTTTATAGTACCCAACTGTTCTTACGTGCTGTCTACTTTTTCCATTCGAACCCTTAACTTATTAGTCATTCTTACTTTAAATTTCCTATTTGTTAATTCACAAATCTGTAATATCTAGAATAAGACTCTGGTAAAGTATTTTCCCCTACAGAGTAGTGTTTTGTCTTAGAGAACATTCTGGGCATATTTCAAAATGGTTGCTGTTCCTCTCTTCTTGCCAGAATCATGGGGAATTTCTCTTGGCTGTTAACCATAAGAACCTGATGGAGTTGCTACAGGTAAAACTCATGAATTTGTGAGGCCACCTTAAGACTGAGGTCCCAAGAGTTTCTCACTCTCAAACTAGTCCACATTCAGACTCCAACAATTCATCAAAATTATCATTTATATATTCCTACCAATTTATGGCTCAAGTGGCTTCTGCTCCAAGTAAACAAGTTTGGAGATGGTGGTTTGCTCTGCAACCTCAGTTCTCTAATGGGTCCAAGAAAACGCTGTTGATTTTTAGTTTGTTCAGGTGAAATTGGAATTCCCCAAAATTTGGATTCAGATTGCTATTTTTCTACCTTCTGCAAAGCTACCTCTTGTATATCTATGGTAGATTAGTCATCATATTTTCTCTTGGTAAATTACGGTGACTGCACTGAGCTTTAAAAGAAGTTTCATCCCTGGATAAATTGAGAAAGAAAATCTGACCGTAAGGAAAGAATTGATGAAGGAATGGAAAACAAATGTCCTTGGGATCTTGCCATTTTTCCTGTCCTATCTATCTTTAATGCCAATTTATCCCTCCCTCAATCCCTCCTTCCCTTTCCCAACCCCAAAACAGTTCTAAGCCAGAGGAAAATGCATGGTAAGTGAGTTGTTATACTCTATATCACTTCTTGGGTAGTACAGGTATCATTATTGGATTCATCATTGGATTGTGAGGCCAAGATCATAACTTCCATATTCTCCCAGGCCTAATAGCACCAGATTTTACCCAATACCAGGAACCCTCCATCAAATGCATACTTTTGGGTGACAGAATTGAACTAGCATTAATAAATATTGCAAGGTACAGTAGTAGGCACAATATTATATGCATACACATCCCTGCATTCAAAGACCTGTGAATTTTATAGTTGATGTGTTGGTGTGGGGGCCTAGAAAGCAGTGTCTGAGGCAAAAAGTTTATGTGTTACTATTTATTAGGGATCGCAATCCTAGGCAGCAGCAGTACAAGGACAAGGGGAGCTATGCAGGGAAGAAGAGCCAATACAAATATGTGTTATCGAATTAGCAGCTGCTAAATGTGACTGATGAGCTATCACACAGAATCATCCTCTTAGAAGCCTTATAATATCTCAGAAACGTTAATCCAGGGGATAAAAGGTAATTAATTTATCCACTGACTCTCATGTCCGTTGGCCAGAGGTTTATCTTCCTCACTTCTGGGTTGCACATGTGTCATTACCACGCAATGTTCATCAGAATTATATATTTATCATCAACAAGGAAGCCCAAGGGAGATGAGGGGTAAATTGACATAGCTATGAAGAAAGGCACTACAACTTGTTCTTATAATTACAGTTAAAGCCCTGCCAAAAAAAAGTCAATCAAAGCCCCCACAGAGCTGAACAAGTGGAAGCCGAAGACAAGAGACAGTTAAGGGAAAGAAGATCTGAAATGGTATGTAAGAGGTATGTGACAAGATGGGTAAATATGATATTGATGTAAGTTATGAAAATATAAATCAAAATTTGAAAATATACGAGTCATAAGAGAAGTATTAAATGCAGTGCTTTGCAGAGTTCAGAGAAGGGTATGGGAAAGTAAATGTGGGCATTAGAGGGATCAGAAAAATTTTCATGACAGATGAAGCATTTGAGTCCATCACAGAGGGATGGGGGGACTAGTGGAAATGTAGTGGCAGTTGTGGGATAAAAGAAAACAGAAGGATATTCTAGCAGGGAATATGGTGGTTGGTGAGTTAACAGCAGAAAAGTATCTTAGTTTGATTGCCAGGATTGGAAATTTGTGCTTAAATTGGTTTGCACTGGAGAAGCACTGAGAATTTTCAGCAGGAAAGTGGAGTAATATAAGCTCTTCTAGAAAAAAAAATTAATCTGATAATGTAGAAGATAGGTAGAAATGAGGTAAATGGGGGGGCAGGGAAACTTAGGAGGCTAAAGCAATATTTTAGGTAAGAAATCATGAAAGACTTGGATTTGGGAAGAGGCTTAAAACAGGCACTCAAAAATATATAAATAAATAAATAAATAAAAACTGGCACTCAATGTAAAAAAGGGACAAAGCACAATAAAATGTAGATTATCAGTACAAGTAAGACACCACACTCTTGGTGGAAAAACCATTCAGAGGGCCCAAGTCATCCTGAAAGTTTAAGAGATAAGTGAGAAAAAACAGGTGGGGTGTGAAGTGCTAACCAGCTTGGGTGCTGTGCACCTTGCCCAGACACATTAAGGAAAGGTGGGCTTTATCTACTTGACCCTACACCCACACAAATGTATCAAAACAGCCCACAGAAGAGAGAGCCGGGAAACCAAGCAAGCTAGTAATAAGCCATATATCAATGACTCATGCCCAAGGGTGAACCATGTAAGAAAGAAATCAATCATGATGGGGCTGGAAGAGAAACTTCATAAAACTCTGCCTTTGCACAGCGCTGTTCTGTCATTAGTTGACAGAAGCCCCAAAAGAATCAAAGCAGGCCCTGGATCAGCTATGAAGTTTGTCCTTCATCATTTCTTTCTATCTTCCAGGATTCTCAGATCCAGAACTTCCAACTTTGAAACCTCATCTGAACTCTCTCCAAGGAATTTCATCTTAACCTTTGTTTACTTTTCTCTTGCTTAGTCTGTCCCCTATTCCCAAATTAACCTTTATCTGCTCTTTGCCCTGTTCTTCCACACTTTTGCACTAGATCACAGGATAAGCCAACGGTCTTGGTCATCTAGTGCTGCTCTAACAGAAATACCACAAGTGGATGGCTTTAACAAAGAGAAATTTATTTTCTCACAGTCTAGTAGGCTACAAGTCCCAATTTAAGGCATCAACTCCAGGGGGAAGGCTTTCTCTGTCAGCTCTGGAGGAAGGTCCTTGTCGTCAATCTTCCCCTGGACTAGAAGCTTCTCCGCGCAGGAACCCTGGGTCCAAAGGATGCACTCTGCTGCTGGCACTGCTTTACTGGTGGTATGAGGTTCCCCTATCTCTCTGCTTGCTTCTCTGTTTCATATCTCAGAAGAGATTGGCTTACGACACTATCTAATCTTACAGACCTCACCAATATAACTGCCGCTAATCCATTTATTACATCAGAGTGTAATACACACAGGGAGATCACATCAAATGACAAAATGGTAGACAATCATACAATACTGGGAATAATGACCTAGCCAAGTTAACAGATATTTTTGTGGGATACAATTCAATCCATAACACTAGCTAACGCAGACAATGTTGATTTCTCACCCTGTATCCTCTCAACCTCCTTCTGAGTTCACCTACAGTTGTCCACATACATGCCCATGATGTCCACATACAGTACCCCCATCCTTCTGTCCTCTGCCTTGTTCAGCCCATGCACAGTGCATCCTGGACAATTCAGAGATTAAAAACCCCCAGAGGCAACCCTCATCCAATGAGGGTTGAACGTCAGTAGATAAATACCTAATTTTCAAAGAAATGGGTCTGAACTGCATCTCTCACTTTTCTTTAGAGGATCTCCAGCTGGAGGAAGCTTCAGTTTCCCACAGTAGTAATCTGCTCTTTTATAGAACTTTTATTGGTTTTCCTCTCTTTCCTGTCTTACTACCTTCACTACCCCATTTGAGCTTCCTGGAATCATTTCTCAGATAAACTGATTATATCAAAGTCTCTGCTAAGGATCTATCTTTAAGGGAATACAACCAAATAAAGACACCTATTCTATCTGTCAACAGGTCATTATGTTATTAAACCAAGCCAGTTGCTATTGAGTTGATTTTGACTCATGGTGACCCCATGTGGGTCAGAGTAGAACTGTGCTCCATAGGGTTTTCCGCCTTTTTGCAAGTCAATCACCAGATCTTTCTTCAGAGGTGCCTCTTCGTGGACTCGAACCTCCAATCCTTCTGTTAGCAGCCAAGTGTGTTAACCATTTGCACTGCCCAGGGATACACATGTGTTATTCCATAAAAGCCAAACTCATTGTCATCAAGTCAAATCCTACTCATAGCAACCCTATAGGACAGAGTAGAACCGCCCCATAGAGTTTCCAAGGCTGTAAATCTTTACGGATGCAGACTACCACTTCTTTCTCCCTCAGAGTGATTGGTGGGTTTGAACCGCCAACCTTTCAGTTAGCAGCCGAGCACTTAACCACTGTGCCACTAGGGCTCCTATTGTGTTATTAGGTGGTCCTTTTTAGATGACACTTAAATACTTAACAAACATCCTCTCTAGACGAAAAAAAGAAAAAACCTTAATATAAAGGAGTGACAGTAGTGTTGTGCTTGGGGGCATAATTGTAGATCAATAGAGGAGATACTTTGAGGCACATGACACCTATAAATTCTCCCAGAGCACACCACCTAAACCCAAACCTATGGACATTTTTGCCCTATGTGAAGATGAGAACATGCCCTCCCATATTTACATTTACAAACACAATAAAACAAATTGAGGACAAGCTGCTTCTTCTATTAGGGAAAGATATAAACTACTTTTTCCTCATGGGTATCGATTTGCATTGCAAATGATTGACGTAATAAAGACTGAGAAAGCCAGGCACTACTAGATAGACAACCATTGATTAATGACCTGCTATGAACTGAAATACTTAGGCAGCTTTCAAAATATGTCTTGGAGCCCTGTAATTGGATTTAAATGGAAAAACTTTAAAAAGCCAAAACCATCTTCTAGTTTTCATTGCTCTCACATTCAAAGAGTCCATTCTAATGTGCAGATAAACACATTTATATTTAAAATACATTATACCTAGAGTAGGGGAAATGGTGCAGAAATGGTCAGAGTATTGGCAAGTGTACCCTTTCTCCTTGTATAAATTATTTTCCTACATTTTCCGTCAGCTTTTCACTTTCTAGATTTCTTATAACCCACCAGTCCTTCAATCTATTGTGTTATAATTATTTATTGAGAAGCTACCACATTAAAGACATAAAGCCAGGCACACAGAGAAGACAGAGACAAATCGTGTATTGTTCTGGCCCACCGGGAGCTTAAGGCCTAATAGGAGAGTGAGCTAACACAAAGGATCAGCTTTTCAAATCAAACTCACATGAATCAGACATCTTACCCAATATCAAGCTTTACTAATAATTCAAGGACACATGCACTCACCATGCACAGGCAAAGCAGAGGAAGGTCCCATGTGACTCCCCCAGGTCTTTCCTCCCACACTAGAGGAGGAAGGCTGCTTTCTGGTCCAGAGTAGATAAAATCTCTAAGTGAGAGTGACAGGTCACCTTACACAGATGGGAAAGTTTAAGTTATGAAATTACCTCCATCTTATACCAAAGCAAGTTGTATAGCTTACAAGACATTCTCCAGGGAGCCATGTTTCATAAACCCGTAGATCCTAGGCATATTACAGTAAGCAAATCGATGCATCCTGTTAAGAGTAATCCACAGATAAAGACTCTTCTCCTAGGAAATACCCTTAGTCTATCTACCCAGAGGTCCAGTTATCATGCTAACAAGGAGATTCAATCAGATCACCAGCTTTCTTCCCCCCTTCCCACCCCCCTTGGGAGCATTCCCTAGTAATGGGGAGAAAAAGTGAATCACAGACCAGCTGCTTTAACTCCTTTCCCAGAGAGATAGGACACATACTCAAACAACTACAAGACCCAGCAGAAATCAGTAATTGCTATAAGGATTCAGGCAGTGACTGGTATAGAATCCACAAGATGGTAGAGCATAGCAAACTCTACTGTCTGAAAGTTCACAACACATATTTCAAATTATTTGAAATTATGACTCCTACTTATGACTGGCACATCTGGGGAGCCCCAGAGGCAAATTGTGTCCATTATTTGAGTATTTGAACCAACCCAAAGGAAGAATGAAAGTCCGAAGTGTTTAAGGACAGGAGATCTGGGCAAGTAGTTATGGGGGTGGGAGATATGATTTGAAAGATAGATGCTGTTGTATTGTGTCATGCCTTAGTTAACATCTTCAAGAGATTTGTTCCTCCTCTCTATTTTTACCACCCCTCCTTCCTATTCCCCTCCTCTCTTTCTCCCTCTCCCTCTTTCATTCAGTAGAGGTCTTTATGTAGACATAAATACAGTATATTATATAATGATTTTATAAACATCTTTTTTTAATATACCCTACTTATAGCAACCTTACGAGTTTTTGTAATATATACCTCTATATTATAAAATAATGTTATAAAGTATGTATATGCATGTGTATATATTCATATTCATTTACCCATTGCCATGGAGTTGATTCCGACTCATAGTGACCCTACAGGACAGAGTAGAACTACTCCATAAGGTTTCCAAGGAGCAGCTGGTGATTAGAACTACCGACCTTTTGGTTAGCTGCCGAGCTCTTAACCACTGCGCCACCAGTGCTCCTATATGTACACATATATACACATACACACACTTATGTGTGTGTGTTTCTATAAAAAATGATATTAATTTTGAACAAATATTTATTGAGTGCTCACTATGTGGTGTCAGGCACTATTCTAGGTGCTTGTGATACTTTCATGTACGTAATAAACAAAAATTCCTTCCATTGTGGAGCTTACATTCTAATAGGATGATGCAGATAACAATCAATAAACATATAAATAAGTATACTATATAGTTTGTTAGAAAGTGGTAAGTGCTGTAGAAAAAGGAAAGAGGAGCAGGAGTGCAGGTTGAAATTTTAAATGGGGCATCCACCATTTAAGATGAGGGTGAGGGGCAGAAGGTAGAACTTCATACACCATTTTTAAAACTGGCCTTTATTCAGACTGAAAAAGGGAGCCATTGGAAGGCTCTTGACAGAGTAGTATTGTAGTCTGATTTATGCATGCCATGTTTGAAAAAACTGTAGGGGTCAAGGGTAGAAACAGGAAGACCAGTTAACAGACTATTGCAATAATCTAGAAGGGAGACGAGGGTGGCTCGAGTCAGAGTGGTAGTAAAGGAGATGATGAGAAGTAATCTGATTATGGATACATTTTAAAGATAGAACCAACAGAATTTCCTGGTAGGTTGGATATAATGTGCTGGAGAAAGAGAGAAGTCCAGGATATCACCAAAATTTTGGGTGTGAGCAACTGCAATTAATTTAAATTTGAATTAATCTAAATAATGGAGGAGACTTGAAATGGAGCAGGTTTAGAGGGTGATTTGGTTATTAATTGTGTCTCTCAGCCCCACTTCTGCCCTGCTATACTCTGCTCTGTACTTCTGGGGCTAGGAGACTACAAATTACATTTTCCAGGCTCACTTGCGATTTGCCTTCCTATTAGGAGGCACTGGTGGGATATTAGAAGATGGAAGGAAAAGAGAATCTTCCTGCCTCTGGGACTGTTGATAAGTTGCTGGCAGTTGCTGAAATGAGAGTGGGTAGGGTGATAGGGTTGCTATGAGTCAGAATTGACTTGATGGCAACAGGTCTGGTTTTGGTGTTCTTTTTTAGGGTGATCCTAGAGGCCAGAAGCCCAGACAGGGGCATCAGATTTCTGGCATTTTCAACACTGGTCCAACAGATCCAGACCTGTCGCAACAGCATCTCCAAAAGTTCAGGCTTGTGAGCTCCAGATCAGGAGTGCAAACAGCTCCTGACCTCTGGGTATTACCCCTTCTTCCTTTGTCTCCTCCAGACCTTTTCCATTTCCTGTTTGCTCTTCCAGCCCTTCCAACACCTATAAAACAATTTACCTGCATTGAAATGCAGAGAGTTGTTTTGGTTTTCCTGACTGGGCTTGATTGACACAAGGCAGAAGATCAAGAGTTCAGTTTTGGACAAGGTAAGTTTGAGAAGTCTATTAGAAATTCAAGAGTTGATGCCAGACAGGCAGTTGGATATATGAGTCTGGAGGAGGTGTGTTAGCCTTTTTTCTTGGGAGAGAAGTCTGGGATGGAAATATACATTTGTTGCATATAGATGGCAGTTTAAGTTATGAGAATGGATGATATGACTAAAAGAGTGAGTGTAGATCATGAAGTCATCCCAGGACTGAGCCATGGACACTCCAATGTTAAGGGAAGAGGAGGATCCAGAAAACGAGCCTGAGAAGAAGCAAAAAGTAAGACAGGATGAGATACCATCTCACTCCAACAAGTCTAGTATTAATCTAAAAAACACAAAATAATAAATGTTGGAGAGGTTGTGGAGAGTCTGGAACACTTATACACTGCTGGTGGGAATGTAAAATGGTACAACCACTTTGGAAATCGATCTGGCACTTCCTTAAAAAGCTAGAAATAGAAGTACCATACGGTCCAGCAATCCCACTCCTTGGACCATATCCCAGAGAAATAAGAGCCGCCACACAAATAGATATATGCACACCTATGTTCATTGCAGCACTGTTCACAATAGCAAAAAGATGGAAACAACCTAGGTGCCCATCAATGGACGAATAGATAAACAAATTATGGTATATTCACACAATGGAATACTATGCAATGATAAAGAACAACGATGAATCCGTGAAACATCTCGTGACATGGATAAATCTGGAAGGCATTATGCTGAGTGAAATTAGACAGTTGCAAAAGGACAAATCTTGTATAAGACCACTATTATAAGAACTCAAGAGAAGGTTTAAACACACAAGAAAACATTCTTTGATGGTTATGAGGGTGGGGAGGGAGGGAGAGGAGTATTCACTAACTAGATAAAAACTCAGAACCAAACCTGTTGCCGTCGAGTCGATTCTGACTCATAGCAACCCTAAAGGACAGGGTAGAACCACTCCATAGGGTTTCCAAGGTGCTCCTGGTGGATTCAAACTGGCAACCTTTTGGTTACAGCCATAACTCTTAACTACTATGCCACCAGCGTTTCCGCTAACTAGATAGTAAACAAGAATTCTCTAAGGTGAAGGGAAGGACAACACACACTACAGGGGAAGTCAGCACAACTGGATTAACCCAGAAGCTAAGAAGTGTCCTGGATATAACCAAACACTTTGAAGGACAGAGTAGCAGGGGCTGGGGTCGGGGGACCATGGTTTCAGTGGACATGTAGGTCAATTGGCATAACAAAGTTTATTAAGAAAATGTTCTGCATCCCATTTTGGTGAGTGGCATCTGGGGTCTTAAAAGCTAGTGAGCGGCCATCTAAGATGCATCAATTGGTCCCAACTCACCTGGAACAAAGGAGAATGAAGAACATCAAAGACACAAGAAAAATATTAGCCCAAGAGACAAAAGGGACCACATAAACCAGAGACTCCATCAGCCTGAGACCAGAAGAACTAGATGGTGCCCAGCTACCACCAATGACCACCCTTACAGGGAACACAACAGACAGTCCTTGATGGAGCCGGAGAAAAGTGGGGTGCAGAACTCAAATTCTAGTAAAAAGACCAGATTCAATGATCTGACTGAGACTAGAGGAACCCCAGAAGACATGGTCCCTGGACTCTCTGTTAGCCCCAAACTAAAACCATTCCCAAAGTCAACTCTTCAGACAAAGATTAGATTGGACTATAAGAGATAAAATGATACTCGTGAAGAGTGTGCTTCTTAGCTCAAGTAGATACATGAGTCTAAATGGGCAGCTTCTGTCCGGAGGTGAGATGAGAAAGCAGAAAGGGACAGGAGCTGGTTGAGTGGACACGGGGAATCAGGGGTGGAAATGAGAAGTGTGCTGTCACAGTATGGGGAGAGCAACTAGGGTCACATAGCAGTGTGTGTATAAATTCTTGTATAAGAAACTAACTTGAACTGTAAACTCTCATTTAAAGCAAAAAAACAAAAAACAAAAAAACTCTCACCAAAATAGGAATAGAAGGGATTAAAAAAAAAATAAGATAGGAGGAAACCATGGGAGTATGGTATTTTGGAAGTCTGTACATCCTTACCTAATCTGGGTTTGGTTTTTCATTTCTGAATATCAAAAAATGTACAAGGACTGTCATACTACACTGGAAGATTCCATACTTTTTAAGGACCAGGGAACTCTGACTGGGAACCATTTACCAAGATGTACTCAGGAATAACTGTGTTAGCCTATATTCCATCTGTATTGTAAATTTGTTGGGTGGTCAGAGCAAATTTATTTGGCTTCTCTCTGCCTCCATTTCCCTCAGATATAAAATGAAAACAGCTTTGCTGTTTATTTACCTACAATGAATGCTGTGGAAATTTATAACCCTCTCCTCACTTATCGATATGGTTAGGTTCCAAAGACCAGGTTGTTATGCAAAATCAGCATTATGTGAAAATGGAGGGTGACCACATCAGATCAGAAAATGGAGCATGACAACATAACTGCCAAACTACTAAGAATCATGGCCCAGCCCAGTTGACACGTAACCTTGACCATCACAGCCAACAACACCTCACCCCTCTGTGTCCATTACTGCCAGACATACATTGTTAATGCGAAAAATAGTTGGATAGTAGATTTTCTACTATTGCCATAAATGTGAAATTTCAGATAATGAAATAGTCCATGAGTGAGAAAAAAGTCTAAAATAATAATATTAAAGCACGTATATATTACAAGAAGTTTATAGAACAAGGCTTGCCACTTATAAACTGAAGCAGTCTGTAATCTTTAAAGCACTTTGTAGCAAAACAGACTCTGTGTCCAAATCCCAGTATTATTGCTTACCAGATAGTGACCTAATTCAAGTTATTAACCTTCCTAAGTCTCATTTTTCTTGTCTGTAATATGCAAATAATAATTCTGACAACAGATGGCCACGAGAATATAGTCACACGTTTGCAAAGTGCATAATTTGAAGGAAACACTTAAAGAAGCTGGTTCTATCTCCCCACCTGAAGTTCTTAGAAATCTAGTAGGCAGATGATCACAGTGTAACATCAAACAATTTCTAAATATAGAGACGATGAAAAGCCTGAATTGTTTTACCCTAATAAGGCAGCCGGCCATAAGATTGTGAACAATGTTCTCAGGAAGTGAACGCTAAAACAACGAGAACCTCAATTTGTCTGTTAAGCTCGATCCAGGTTGCGCCTAACCAGCAGGACAAAGTGTTAGGCAAAGAGATGGTATTCAGTTACTCTACTTTTGTTTTATTGTTTATGTTCAGATCAATTTTACTGGATATGGTTTGAATGATTGGATGAATTCACGCCCTGGCTTTCTCCCTCTGTGTGTCTGTTGTTCTTCCAGAGACATCTTTTGGCACACTGGGTTCATGTTACTTTTTGAAGGTGTCTTAGTTTCTTTGACTCAACCTGCAAGTCTACCCCTAACCTGTTTGAAAATTCATTGATGACGATGGTTTTTATTTCCTTGTCCAGACTTTTCCTAGGTCATGAGTGAGATGAAACTAGTTGCCTGCTCTGAGAAAGGTTAAAGCTGAGCAGCTTTAGCTGTTGTTAATTCTTAGAGGAATCATTTTTATTCTTGGTGAAATCCAGATGGGAATCCAAATCAAATCCAAAGGTTAAACAAAAAAAAAAAAAAATTCTCCTGTTGTATGTTGTTCTACTTGGTAGTTTTGGAAAAATCTGAATGCTTTCTTTTTCCAGCTGCTTGTTAACAATGATAAAAATCCCAAAATACATTTTAACATCTAGAAAAGGGATCAGCTCTATGTGATTGTAATCTTCAAAGGCCACCATGTTGAGTGCCGGTGGTCTAGGTGACCTCTGCACAAACTGTTAACCATTCCAGCTATTTTGTCACACTATATGGTTGAGTTACCAAGCCCCTTAACATGGTTCATCTGGAGGCTTTGCAGCAAAAAGCCCTGACTCCAGGACAGTATATCCAGACTGATACAGGGACACTGTGAAGTTGCTCTTGTCATGGCAGGAAGGTTGCCTGAGATTGCGCCCCCAGAAGATGTCCCTGGGGAGGAGAAAAAAGTTTCTGTCTGTCTCTGGGTCTATGAGAGAGGTGCTCCATGGATCTGTAGAAGTCCAAGCTGGCGAGACCATAGGGCACTATGCTGAGTATTTCACAAGCCTCTCATGCCACCAGGGAGGATATTGGAGTTCCGAGAGGAAAAGTGGCTTGTCCAACATCACTCAACTGACACACCCTACTGCCTCCTCCAATTTTCTTAGAGTATGACCTATAGAGTCACACAGGCCTGGGCTCAACCTCTGGCTTCACTACTTTCTAGTTGCATGTTCTCTGGTTAATATCCTTAATCTTTCTAGACTTCAACTTCTTTATTTGAAAAATGTAAAATGCTTCAATGTAAAATTGATAATAAACAGAGATAGATAGTTGTCATTGGCTCAATTCTAACTCATGGTGACCTTAAGTACAACAGGAGGAAACACTGCCCAGTCCTGCGTCATGCTCATGATCACTGGCATGTTCAAGTTTATCACTGTAGCTATTGTACCAATCCATCTCACTAATGGTCTTCCTTGCCCTTGTTGGCCCTTTTAATCACCAAACATAATGTCATTCTCTAGAGTTTGAGTCCTCCTGATGGTTTATCCAAAGCAAGGAAGTCAGATAACATTCTAGTGTGACCCATAAGGTTTTCATTGGCCAAGTTTTGGAAGTAGATCACCAGGTCTTTCTTCCAAGTCTGTCTTAGTCTGAAAGCTTTACTGAAACCTGTCTACCATTGGTGACACTGCTGGTATTTGAAATACTGGTGGCATAGCTTCCAGCATCATAGCAACACAAGCCACCACAGCGTGATAAACTGACAGAAGAAGAGTGGTGGAAAATTGATAATAACAGTAGTACTTTTTTCACGAAGTTGTTGAGATGATTCTGTGATCTCAATCTCATCATGTCAAATGCTAAGCCCGGTACCTGAACACAATGAGGGAAGACACCTACTATTAAAGTGCAGATTGCCAGGCACCCAGTTCAAGTCTCTTTCCACTACAATATTCATCAGAAATAGGGCCGGCAGGGATGTACAAATAATAATTCCATCTTTTTCTCAATGACTACACAGCCTCAGGGGATAATGGCATCTTTTCTCTGCATCACTCCCTTGATCCAGAGACACCGTCCCTGCTATAGCTATTTTAACTCAACATCTATTTTACACAAGTGTCAGACTATTGTTATGAGGGTCGTGGCTGAGGGAGTCATTATCACTGCATCTGAGTAGAAACCCAGATTAAATGGAAGAAATGGAGACAGAGACGGCTTTGCTTCTCAGACACCTACTCCCAGCGGGTGTATGATATTCAGATAGAAACAAGAATCAAACACAATGTAAAAGATCAAAGAAATGAGGCTGCACTTTTTACTACACCAGCAACAATAAAATATTCCTTTCCTTTATATTGCTCAAACCACATGTTTCCTGAGCTCCAACACGCAAGAGAACATGCAAAGAAGTTAGTCCTCTAACACTGAGGTTGTCAACCCTGGCTGAACATTAGAAATACCAGGCAGCTTTGTAAAATGCCAGTGCCCTGGAACCACCCCAGACTTACTAAATCCAAATCGCTGAGAATGGAATCCTGGCCTCAGTACTTTTTTAAGTGCCCCAGGCGATTCTAATGTGCAGCCTAATATTATAAGAGGACATGGAACGAGGGATATAATTGCTGACACCAGATGGATCCTGGCTGAAAGCAGAGAATACCAGAAAGATGTTTACCTGTGTTTTATTGACTCTGCAAAGGCATTTGACTGCATGGCTCATAACAAATTATGGACAACATTGTGATGAATGGAAATTCCAGAACCTTAATTTTGCTCATGAGAAACCCGTACATAGATCAAGAGGCAGTCGTTCTAACAGAACAAGGGGACAATGCATGGTTTAAAGTCAGAAAAGATGTGCGTCAGGGTTGCATCTTTTCACCATATTTATTCAATCTGTATGCTGAGCAAGTAATCTGAGAAGCTGGATTATATGAAAAAGAATGTGGCATTAGGATTGGAGGAAGACTCATTAACAACCTGCTTTATGCAGATGACACAACCTTGCTTGCTGAAAGTGAAGAGGACATGAAGCACTTATTGATGAAGATCAAAGACCACAGCCTTCAATATGGATTACACCTCAACATAAAGAAAACAAAAATCCTCACAAGTGAACCAATAAGCAACATCACGATAAACAGAGAAAAGACTGAAGTTGTCAAGAATTTCATTTTTACTTGGATCCACAATCAACACCCATGAAAGCAGCAGTCAAGAAATCAAAGGACACAGTGCATTGGGCAAATCTGCGGCAAAAGACCTCTTTCTTTAAAGTGTTAAAAAGCAAGGATGTCACTTCGAGGACTAAGGTGCACCTGACCCAAGCCATGGTATTTTCAGTCTCCTCATATGCATGCAAAAACTGGACAATGAATAAGGAAGACTGAAGAACAGTTGATGTCTTTGAGTTGTAGTGTTGGCAAAGAATACTGAATATACCATGGACTGCCAAAAGAACGAACAAACCTGTCTTGGAAGAAATACAGCCAGAAAGCTCCTTAGAAGCAAGGATGACGAGACTTTGTCTCACATACTTTGGACATGTTATCAGGAGGGGCCAGTCCCTGGAGAGGGACGTCATGCTTCGTAAAGTAGAAGGTGAGTGAAAAAGAGGAAGACCTTCAACAAGATGGATTGACACAGGGGCTACAGCAATGGGCTCAAGCATAGCAGTGATCATGAGGATGGCACAGGACCGGGTGGTGTTTCTTTCTGCTGTGCATAGGGTTGCTATGGGTTGGAAAGTACTCAATGGCACCTAACAACAACAACAATATTATAATATTCGGTCTATAAAATTGAGACACAAATTTCTAGACTTAACACTTCCATTTAATACAAAACTAAAAGCACACTTTGAATCTGTTTTAGTTTCCTACTGCTGATAGAACAAATTACGACAAACCTAGTGGCTTAAAACAGCAAAAATGTATTTTCTTACATTTCTGGAGGTCAGAAGTCTGAAATGTGTCTCACTAGGCTCATATCAAAGTGTTGGCAGGGCTGCATTCCTCTGGAGGTTCTAGGGGAGAATCCTTTTCCTTGCCTTTTCCACCTTCTAGAGGCACCTGCATTCCTTGGCTGCTAGCTCCTTACTCCATCTTCAAAACCAGCTGTGTAGCATCTTCAAAAAGAGCCCTGATTGCACAGTAGTTAAGCATTCTAACCCAACAGCCCCTCTAAGGGAGAAAGACGTGGCAATTTGTTTCTGTAAAGATTGCAGCCTTGGAAACCCTATGGTGGCGTTCTAGTCTGTCCTACAGGGTCACTATGTGTCAGATCTACTTGATGGCAATGGGTTAGTATCTTCAAATCTCTTTCCCTCTGCATCCATCATCACATCTCCTTTGTGACTCTTTTAAGGACACTTGTGATTGCACTGGGTCCACGTAGATTATCAGGATAGTCTCCCTATCTCATAGCCCTTAACGTAATCCCATCTGCAAAGTCTTTGGCCACGTTAAGTAACATATTTACAGCTCCAGGGATTAGAATGTGGACATCTTTGGGGACCATTATCCTCTTACCATAGGATCTTTTAAGAACTGGAGAAATGGTAGTATTGATTCGTGGAGATCCCATGCACAACGGGATAGAACCATTATGATCCATAGGGTTTTCATTGGCTCATTTTTGGAAGTAGGTCGCCAGGCCCGCTTTCTGAGTAGGTCTTAATCTGGAAGCTCCACTGAAACCTGTTTAGCATCATAGCAACACACAAGCCTCTGCTGACAGATGAGCGGTGGCTGCACTTGAGGTGCATTGGCCAGGAATCTAACCCAGTCTCCTGCATGGAAGGTAAAAATTCTACCACTGAACCATGCAATCAAACTGAGATCACCCTTGGCCAGATAGCTGAGTACGTTTTAAAAACTGCCTGAACCCCGAGAATGGGCCTTCCAGAGTTTTATGTCATTACCCAGAAAAAAAAGCAGAAATTTCAGGTAAGAAGTTTGCATTGACTCTCACTGCTGCTGCTTCTTTCCCTTCTCTTCCTCTCCCAACCTACTAAAACTAAAGTTTCTCTGCTGGCCTACAGGATATTAATCAAAGGCCTTAATGCTTTTTACAGTGAGTTGATCCTGGGGGAAAAAAATAGAAAATCATGGTTTTCCCACTTCATTTTAAAAAACCACCACTTATAATAAAAGGAAAGGAAAAGGCCTTACACGTGTGAACACAATTGAGCTGTTGAAGCACGGCCACTCATTTTTTTTCTTAACTGGGACACACACGTGCCTATAGGCATTACATTCACAAGGCTAACATAGCTCTCCACTTGGAAATTCTTTTAAAGAAGGAGGAAGGAACTGTTGTTGTTTCCATTCTCCCTCTCATCATCCACAGGAATAGAACCCTGCAGACAGACAATGTGTCATGATACAGAAAACTTTTCCTACATTCTCCAGGATGAATATCCCCTTTTCTCCACCATTTCTAATCACTCTGCGGGTGAGAGATTCTCTTCCTCCTCAGGTCCCACTTTGTACTGCTTGCCATTGCAAAGGAGATACTTTGATAGATTACAAATTGTTTTTGGTAGCTGACCTAGACATAACATCACTACTTCCTGATTATATTGATTTGTGTTTCTATTATTTGCTTATTTGCGCCTCAAGAAACAATTCTTTTTTGTTGTTTTATTGTAAACAGCGTTGCAAGGTCTCTGTATTAAATCATAATTATTTACCCATGCAGTTCATGCACCTTTGTCCCTGAGGAATCTGGTGACGTGAATTTACAGGAACATTGGGGTATTTCTCACCCACAGTTTCCTGTTATTGATATGCTTTTGTTTAGTTGTGGTCTTTTTTTTTTTTTTTACTCATTCAGTTTCTCAAGGGAAAAATAAACAGGCACGTGACAATTATCACAGCCGTGGGATATCATCTGGGGACTTCGCGAACGTGTTTTCATCAGGGACTGGGCACTCTAGGAAGGCCAAAGTTTGTGGAATTGTGTAGACAGACAATTGGTTATCATTCGTTTGTTTTCTCGGTTTTCCCATGTGCTTCAAATAGCTATCTTAGTGGATGTGTATTACATTTCATAGGAGAAATTCCATAGGTTAGAAAAAGCCTTCCTAAAATAGAAAACAATAGAAGAGATTTATCAATGAGAAATAATTGATTTTTTTGATCTCTGAAATACAGGAATTGAAAGTTTGACTTTCCATCTGCCAAGGAACTATATTAATTAGAGCTCCGATGAACCTAAGTATTCTTGTCAGTTAAAGTAGAAAAGTGTATTATTCAATTATGAATTAAGACTTTACAAAACTTAGAAAGATATGAAACATATCCAAGTTTTTCAGTTTTACTTTGTTATTACTCAAATATACATTCATCGTGACTTTCAGTGTTCGTTTTTAGTTGAATAAGGGGAATCCTTATCCTCAAAAATATTCAGGGAAACATACCTGTTTTTATGAATCCTGTGTTCCGTTTCAATATGCTATAAAACATGAGATGAAGACTAACATCAGCAAGTGACTTTCTAGAACCAAGACGTCCAATACTGTGGCCGCTAGCTACGTGTGGCTATTTAAATGTAAATTAATTAGAAGTAAACAACACTGAAGATTCAGTTTTGTTGTCACACTAGCGGTATTTCAAGTACTCAATAGCCAAACGTGGCAAGAGGCTGTCATATAGGACAGCACAGATTATTGAACATTCCCATCAGTGCACAAAGTTCTATTGGACAATAATGTTCTAGAATGCAGACTTAACATGCATTAAAATCAAATAAATAGAAAATTAATACTCTTTGAGATGACCATTTACCAATGGAAATTGCACCTAAATTTATCTTAGGCTTGAAAAGTTTTCAGTTTATATTTCCTACAATGAAAGTGACCTTAAATGTAATACGTCTTCTCTACATTTCTCCAGCCTCCTCCTCAGTTTCTGTTCGTCTCAGAAACAAGTTGATAAAGTATATAGATCTGATAACCCTGAGAAATGAATCAAGATGATTGCACAATATGATGAATGTAATTAATGTCACTGAATTTTACACGTAAAAAATGTTGAAATGGCAAATGTCTTGTTACATGAATACTTACCACACTAAAAAAAATAGCGGAAAAAAAACGAATCAAGAATATAAAAAAAAGGCTTGTGAAGCAACAACATGAAGCAATAGTGCTCACTGTGGCTAGCTGACAATTTGCCTGATGCTTAATCATTTTCCTTCCCTCCTCCTTTAAAATGTCAAACTTAAGTGCAGGTTTTAGGTGGACATCAGAGCATGTTAATGTAGGAGAAGCAGTTGTTTGAAAATTCGTTTTATGACCTGCGTGCCTTGGCCTCAAGCTCCTTCCTTCTATGTTCTTTCAAATTTCATTACCACCCCCTCCACCCCCGACCCACTCTCCACCCTCAGACTCACTTCCAGTATGTTGATACCTTAAATATGCTAAAGAGAAGAATTGGGGAAAATTCTCCAACTCAGATTTTGAGCCGTGGCTCTGCCACTTACCTTGAACCATATAATCTTGGGCAGTCTGCTTCACCTTTCTCAGCAATAACTTCTCACTCCTGCAAAATAAGGAATGCTGATAATAATACCTACTCTGCAAGGTTGCTATGAAGCGCCAATGGGATGATAGATGTGACAGCACCTTGTGAGTTGTAAAGCACAATACAACTGCAAGTGGCTATTATCATTGGTTAAATTATTTTACATTACTGGTCCTATGTGAGCCTCTGAAGGTCACAGCACCTGGGAGTAAGCTGGAAGGAAAAACTGAATCACTGATTCTCTTGATGTAGAGAGAGCACAAGGAACACTGGACTGTGTTAACTCCAAGATACTAGATCAGCATTTTTCATCTTGTTTTCGAGATGAGGAAATCAACTCTCAATGTTAAAATGCTAGTCCAAGAACACACAGGGGGTCGGTCGGAGGCACTGAACATTGTACACTAAAGTTAGTTATTAGAAACTAATGTAATCTAATTTATATAACCTAATGATTTAAGTAATCTAATCTGGATATTGCTTTCAAAACTATTCAATGAAGAAGTGGTATAAACGTAAACATAACAAAATAAACAAAAATAATACAATGAGAAAGAATAAAGAGGAAACATTTATCCAAATAGAATATTTATAATTCATAGATATTTGGTTCTGTTCCTGCACTTGAGCTTCACTAGAAGATGAGAAAACAAAGAGACAAATAAAAAGAAGAAGTTAACTTTTTCTATCCCTCTTGTAACTAGCCATCTCAGGCTTGGTCCTAGGGAAAAGGATTCTCCTGTTGGTGAAAGAATTATTTTCAAGTTTGTGAAACGGAAATTTTGCCAGGACTCTACCAGCCAAGGCAGTTTAAGCAGCGAAATCTCTGACCAGGTTTCCATAGCTCTTGCTGCTCCACTCTACTGTGTGTGGACTGGTGTGGTCAGGGACATGTTGAAACCCTGAAACCATCACAGAGTCAAGCTTTCTGTTGGACACCTGAGCAGGGCATTGTTCTGCAATTCCAACAATTTCTTTTCTTTAGGGCGATATTTATTCTTTGAAGGTCATTAATCTTGCTGTTTCTCAGTTTCCTCATCTACTAATTGGAAGAAATAATGCCTGTCTTACAAGGAATATCGTGAAGACTGTATACATTCTTCAATTTCAGGTGCCAGCACAGTGCTTGGCACATGGTAGATATGCAATAAATGTATGTCGAACTTCTCTTCCCTTTTGTATTTGCATATTCAATTCAATTTAATAAGCATTTGTTGAATGTGCAAGACCTACCTAGGGCTGGGAGGGAAACAATGTTAGACAAAATGGTCTCTACTCTTGAGCTGTTTACAACCTAGGACAGGTGATAAAACAAGTACATAAATAACTATAAGAAAAGCAGAATGTGACAAGTGTGTAAGAAGGTAACAAGCAAACTGCAATGAAGCATAGAGGAGGTAGAAAGTGTTTCTGGCAGAAATTTATGACAGTTTCATGGAGGAGGTGGCACTGGAACTATCTTTTAAAGGGTCATAAGATATCTCTGATGTAGAGGGGGAAAAGAGTAGTCTAGGTGGAGGGAACAGAAGGAGCAAAAGCATAGAGGCAAGGATTTTAGGAAATGCTGGGTAACTCACCACCAGTACCAGTTGCTGTTGAGTTGACCCCACGTGTATCAGAGTAGAACTATGGTCCATAGGGTTTTTGATGGCTGATTTGTCAGAAGTAAATCACCAGGCCTTTCTTCCCAAGCACCTCTGGGTAAACTCCAACCTTCAACCTTCAGGTTAGTAACCAAGTGTGTTAACCATTTGCACCACTCAGGGACTCCCATGAGTCATCCAGGGAGGTTGAAAAACGCTGTGTATAAGGGGATGTATGAAAGATCAGGCTGGAAGGGAAGGGCATGGGCAAGATTTTAAAGGCCTTGAATGCCATGCAAAGGGTTTAGACCTTGTAACCAGGACCAGGGCCTTTCAGCTTTTTCCCCATCATGGCACACATAGACAATAACCACATGTTTGTACAACACACTGGGGTAAATGGATGAGACAGTCTTTAGCAGGAGGCCATAACCTCAGGTTGCTCCAAGGGCCAAGGGGATCACTATCTCAGCACATCTATAAAATCCTCACAACTGAACCAATGAGCAACATCATGATAAATGGAGAAAACACTGAAGTTGTCAAGGATTTCATTTCACTTGGATCCACAATCACCACAGTCAAGAACGGAAGCATGGAAGCAGCAGTCAAGAAATCAAATGATGTATTTCATTGGGCAAATTTGCTGCAGAAGACCTCTTTAAAGTGCTGAAAAGCAAAGATGTCACTTTGAGGACTAAGGTGCACCCAACCCAAGCCATGATATTTTCAGTTGCCTCATATGCATGGGAAAGCTGGACAATAAATAAGGAAGACTGAAGAAGAACTGATGTCTTTGAATTACGGTGTTGGCGAAGAATATTGAATATACCCTGGACTGCCGGAAGAACCAACAAATCTGTCTTGGAAGAAGTACAGGCAGAGTGCTCCTTAGAAGAGAGGATGGTGAGACTTCCTCTCACATACTTTGGACATGTTATCAGGAGAGACCAGTCCGTGGAGAAGGACATCATACTTGGTAAGGTAGAAGTTCAGTGAAAAATAGGAAGGCCCTCAATGAAATGGGTTGACACTGTGGCTGCAACAATGGGCTCAAACATAGCAACGATTGTGGTGATGGTACAGGATAGGGCAGTGTTTCATTCTGTTGTACGCAGGATCGCTGTGAGTAGGAACCAACTCGACCGCACCTAACAACAACAACATTACCAGTAGTGTGGGGAGAAAGAATTATTTTCATTTTCACATTAAAACTTTGAAAATAATCATAAAGTATATGAACATGCAAGTATTACTTTCCAGATTTGCCTAAGATATCTTTTTTGCATTCCTTTATTTTCTGTCTTTTTAATACCATTTTGTTTTGGAGTATGGCTTTTGAAAGCAGATACACTTGGGCTTTTTTGGTCATCCAATCTAATAACATCTATTTTTAATTAGAAAGGGGATCCCCTTATAGTTATTATAATTACTAATACATTTGAATTTATTTCTTTCATTATCTTTTTTTAATTGTCTGCTTATAAATTCAACAGAAGGTGGAAACAAGAAAACCAAGATAATATAGATTCCTTTATTTATTCTCTTTTTTTCTTGAGTAAGTTTTGAAGTTATTGGCTGTATTTCTATTTTTGTGTGTATTGTTGCCCTTAAGTATGTACTTTTTTAAAAATAATATTTTATTATATTTTTGATGAAAATTTATACAACAAATTAGGTTCCCATTTAACAATTTCTATACATATCATTCAGTGGCTATCTTAGTCATCTAGTGTTGCTATAACAGAAATACACCAGTGGATGGCTTTATCAAACAGAAGTTTATTCTGTCACAGTCTAGGAGGCTAGAAGTCCAAATTCAGGGGACGCTAGATTAATGGAAACAGAACAATCAGGGAAGGGTTTCTCTCTCTTGGCTCTGGGGGAAGGTCCTTGTCATCACTCTTCTCCTAGTCTAAGAGCTTCTCAGCGAAACGGACCCTGGGTCCAAAGGAAACGCTTTGTTTCTGGCACTACTTTCTTGGTAGTATGAGTTCACCCACCTCTCTCAGTGCTTGCTTCTCTCTTTTATGTCTCAAAAGAGATTGATTTAAGACACAACCTAATCTTGTAGATTGTGTCCTGCCTCAGTAACATAACTGCCTCTAATCCTGCCTCATTAACATGTTGTTGTGGGCCGTGAGTAGGTGCCGACTCATAGTGACCCTACAGGAAGTAGTAGAACGGCCCCATAGAGTTTCCAAGGAGCAGCTGGTAGATTCAAACTGTCGATCTTTTGGTTAGCTGCCTGAGCTCTTAACCACTTTGCCACCAGGGCTCCCTCATTAACATTATAGAGGTAGGATTTACTACACATAGGAAAATCACATCAGATGACAAAATGGTGGATAATCACACAATACTGAGAATCATGGCCCAACCAAGTTGACACATTTTTGGGAAACACAATTCAATCCATGACTGTGACATTGGTTACATTTTTGACAATGTGTTAACATTTTCATTAGTTCTATTCTGATTGTTCTGTTTCCATTAATCTAGCTTTCCTGCCCCACCCCTCTTACCTTCTCATCTTTGCTTTAGGGTAAATGTTGACCGTTTGGTCTCATATAGATGGTTTTTTAAAAGAGCTCAGTACTCACTGGTGATATTGTTTGTTTTATAAACCAACCTGTTATTTAGCCCAAAGGTAACCTGCAGGAGTGGTTTCAGTTCAGAGTTTAAAGGGTATCTCAGGGCAACAGTCAAGGGTTCCTCTAGTTTCTACCCATCCAGAAAGTCTGACCTTTTTTGAGAATTTGAATTTTGCTCTACATTTTTCTCTCATTCGATCCGGGACCATCTATTGTGTCTCTGGTCAGAACAGTTGGTACTGGTAGCCAGGCACCATCTAGTTCTTCTGGACTCGGGATAAATGAGGACGTGGTTTGTGTATAATCACGTATGTTTTACAAATAATTTAATTACACTTACTAAGTTTAAAGTTATTATTCTATTCTCCCTACAAACAAGTTAAAAATCTTAACATGATTTAACCACTCTTTCAACACCATCTTCTATTGTAACGTTGTGGTGTAAATTTAGTTTTACCTTTTTTAAATTCACACACACACAATTAGCGATCATTAACATGTCAATTTTTTAACCAAGCTTACCAACTTTTTAAAAATTGACTTCTGTGCTCAGAGTCGTGATTTTACTTCCATGTGCTTTCTTCGGGTTTACTTTTCCTTTTGTTGAAGTAGAAATGATAACAGTTCTTTTACTCAGGGTCTATGGATGGTAAATTTCTTTAGTCTTGTGTATCTGAAACATTATTTTGCCCTCATTCTTGAATGATAGTTTATCTGAGCATAAAAGTTTACTGATAGTCACTTTCCCTCAAAACATTGAAGATGCCATTGCAGTGTCTAGTGGCGTCTGTTGTTTGCTGATAAGAAATCTGCTGCCAGACCAATAACTTATTCCAGACCAGTTGCAATTCCTTTGAGAATATTCTGTCTTTTCACTCTGGAGCCTTTAAATTTTTTTTTTTTCCTTCATCCTTAATGTTTTGTAGGTTCACTGGGATGGGTCTAAGTGTGGATTAATTTTTATTTTTGTCTTTTGGAATACATTCAGTCTAAGAACTCATGTCTGTCTTTGATTCAGCCTTTAACTCTTCATCTACTGCTTTTCTGTAATTCTCCTTGATCTCTTCTAGAATGCCAATGAAGGAGAGGCTGAGAGCTTCCAACATGGCTCTTCACTGCTCCTTGGGGTTTTCATTTCTTTCTGTATGTGTTTTATTATGGGTGAATGTCTCAGTATCATCTACCAGTTCATAGTTCTACCTCTGTGCCCAGTCCAGGGTTTACCTCATCTACTGAATATTTTATTTAATGACTGTAATTTACATTCCTAAGATTTCTAATTTTTTTCCATAATCATGTGTTCTTAGTGCATTTCTTTGTTTTGTTTGCATGCATGTATGTACTTCTGTGCAAAAATTTAAATAAATCTCCTTAGGGTAGATTTTTTTTTAACAATCTCATTTTAACAAATTCATGTTCCAATTGTTGATTTTATTGGATGTGTTTCTTAACACATACTTTGGAATTCTAGCATGCAGACTTCTTTTTATGGTCAATTGGTATTTTTTAAATAATTTTTTTTGTATTTTCGGTGAAAGTTTACACAGCAAAATAGGTTCCCATTCAGCAATTTCTACACATATCGTTCAGTGACATCGGTTACATTTGTCACATTGTGACAACATTCTCATTATTTCCATTCCAGTGACCTAGTCTCCTTGCCTTTCTCCCTTCTCATCTTTGCTTTAGAGTAACTGTTGATCATTTGGGCTCATAATAGATGAATTTTCAAAGGAGCGCTGTTGTGTGCAGGCATATTTTTGAGTGGAAGGTTTTGGGTTTTTGTATTTCTCCTGTTTTTGTTTTCTCTCACTCTCTTTCACCTCTGTGTTCCCTCCCTTATTTTGTGGTTTTGTAGTTGACTCCATCAGGTGCCACTGGCCCTACAGAGAACCTGGCAGGACAGAGATGTTTTTCAGGTATCCTGCAGATGCAGCAGCCCAGCCAGAGGGAGGCTTGGTTCATAGGACTATGTCTGCAAGTTTTCCGTAGTTGTGAAGCTTCAGTATAGCCCCTGGCAAAGGTTCCAACCTCCTTTCACATTTGTGAAAGACTCCCGTAGTCCCTCACTACAAATGAGTCTGATTCCTGTCCCCTATTTTGCACAGACACTTTTGTTCCCCATTACCCTGCAGAAGCTTAACCTCCTGCTCCAGCCCCAGAGCTCAGCAGGCTCATGGCTTTATCCCAACTCACCACGTTCAAGTCTTTCCCATCTCTGGTTCATAAGGATATTTATCTTGTTTTTGAATCTGGCTGTGTCTTTATTATTCTCTTAATATATGTGTTTGGAATAGAAGAGATTATTCAAACGTGAACTTACTGAGCCATTTTGACAGAAGTGTTTTATTACTTTTATAATAAAGAATAAAAAGAAAAGACTATATTTACATTTTGAAAAAAGGAATACATTCCTTGAAAGTCTTAGCTTTGTTGAGGAAACAAATATGAAAATGGGAACCCATTTTAAATTGTAAAAGATAACATTGTAACTTTAAGTTTTTAATGTGTTTTTCTTTCTTCTGTTAAAGTTTTTGCTGTCTCTGGACACATTTTAAAAATGTTGGTGGCAATGTGGTTGTACAGCAATTTTGGTTCTTGACTATTAAGTTATAAGTATATTTTATTCTCCAAAAAAAAATCCAAACATAAAATAAAAAACAGACTGAAAAACACTGTTTATGGACTGAACATAGTAGGCTGAACATAGTAAGTGTAAAGTTAATGACTGGTTTGGAGAGCTGCAAAAATATATGCCAAGACTGTCCTTTCAAACGTAGAATAGGAAATTCAAAATATGTCTATCTATGGATCTTTTGGTCATACTTTTTCAAATGAAATTATTCCTTTGGCAAACACTTCATTTGAGAAAAAAAATAGCACTCAAAAATAATGTGAAAAATCTTTACTTATCCTAATACATGATTCCAAGCATACCAAGTGTTTACTTTTCTTTTTTTTTTTTACTTTGCTCATGTTCACATTTTTGCAAAATGTTTAAAAATAATCTAAATCTAGCAACATAATTTGAAGCCCCTGGCACCTGTTTTCCTTTTGATAAATAATCTTGTCTTCCTCAGGATTACTGCTCTCTTTGCTATGTCTGGCTCATGCACTCTCTTTCTCCCTAGTCTGGAATCTTGCTAAAGAAGACCATATGCCTCTTTGTCCACCAGGGAGCAGGGACTACTCCTGTGGAGACTTGTCTGGGTGATGAGTCACTTTTCCTAGACAACACGAAGTCTCTTTTCTGCATCAATATGAACCTTCTTCAAACTGCATCTTGTTTTTCTTAAGTCAACATGTGTTGCAAAAGATGGACTAGGGTATCTGCAGTAGGCACATCTGCAGACACGAAGCACCCCCAACCCTTTCCTCTGCAGTGCTCCTGAATGTCAGGCCATCTTACCCCTGGCACAATGCCTGTTTGGGTTTGTTCCTCAATTCATCTGCTAGCTCACGGCCACATTTCCACAAATATTACATTATTGTGTGTGTTATGAACTGAATTATGTCCCCCAGAAATGTGTGTTAATTTGGCTAGGCCATGATTCCCAGTATTGTGTGGTTGTCTACCATTTTGTGATCTGATATCATTATCCTATGTGTTGCAAATCCTAACCTCTATGACGTTAATGAGGCAGAGTTAGAGGTAGTTATGTTAATGAGGCAGTAATCAATCTAAAGGATTAGGTTGTATCTTGAGTCAGTCTCTTCTGAGACATAAAAGAGAATGGAGCAGAGGGAGAGGGACTTCATACCACCAAGAAAGAAGAGCCAGGAGAAGAGCGTGTCCTTTGGACTGGGAGTCCCTGTGCTGAAAGACTCCTACACCCAGGGGAAGATTGATGACAAAGGCCTTCTCCCAGAACTGACAGAGTGACAGAAAGCCTCCCCCAGGAGGTGGAGCCCTAAATTCGGACTTCTAGCCTCCTAGACTGTGAAAGAATAAGTTTCTGTTTGTTAAAGCCATCCACTTGTGGTATTTCTGTTATAGCAGCACTAGATAACTAAGACAGTGTGGAAAGTCCCACTTGCAGCCCTCCACCTTTCCAGTAGATGGATCACTTCTGGCAGCCATAACTTTCTGCAGACAAATGTATCAACCAGAAATCGCTGTGTGATTTTAGATATGCCTTGCCACCTACCTCCTCACCGGTAAGATTGGAATAAAGATATTTGCTCCAGACCCCTTACAGGCTTGTGTAAAGATCCTAAAGGTATAATAGTTAGAAGAACTTTGAGGGCTATAAAATCTTTATATGTCTAACAGTACTATTTGGTTACTTGCGTCTATCCAGCTCCGTATATGAGGTCATCCCACCATATAATACATAGCCTGACAGTTCATATTTCCTGAACTGCTACTTATCATTCTCATGGACTATATCTATTCGGGTAAAGCTATGAGTATGCTTTTTCACCTGTCTTTCTGCATCATTCCACTAGTTTACACATATGCAATTGAATTCATTATTATATACTTGTGTGAAGATAAGGATTTTTCTCATATCTGCTGAAACAGAGCTATCCCATAAGAAAAACAAGATGCAGTTTGAAGAAGGTTCATATTGATGCAGAAAAGAGACTTCGTGTTGTCTAGGAAAAGTGACTCATCACCCAGACAAGTCTCCACAGGAGTAGTCCCTGCTCCCTGGGACTTAGTTCTTAGCTTTGTAAGCTTGAACATTTGATTTTGTTGTGTCTCTTATATGATCAGGTTTTAGGGGGACTGGGCCCCATTACCTAAATCAGAGCAACCCTACAATTCAGTTAGGATGATTTCTGCTGCAATTGACAGAAAATTCCAACTCAACTGGCTTAACCTATCATGAGAATTAAAAGTCCAGAGGCACAGCAGGATCTGGCTCCCTTTCTCTGCTGTTCTCTTGGCTCTGTTCATCTGTGTCTTGGCTTTGTCCTCATACCCAGGCATAACTGTATCGAACGAAGAGGAAGGGTTTTCTTCCTTTGTGGCTCTTCCTAGGAGTCCCCAGCACCACACTCCCGGTAGATCTCCATTTGTGTCTCCTTTGATAGAATTAGGCCACTTGCTCACGCTCAGCTAATCTTTGACTAATAGAATGGGACTAGCATGAATGATTTAGACTCATGAACAAAACTGTGATTTTATCAGCAAATATACTCATTCAGAAAGACAAGGAGAAATAAAAATTATTGTGCATCAGGCACTCATGTTTCCTGGCTAGTGGTAATTAATCAAAACTAAACCAGTTGCTGTTAAGTTGATTCTGACTCATGGAAACCTCATGTGTGTCAGAGTAGAACTGGGCTCCATAGGGTTTTAGTAGCTGATTTTTTTTTAAGTAGATTGTTAGGCCTTTATTCCAAGGCACCTCTGCGTGAACTTGAACCAACTACTTTTTGGTTATCAGGCAAGCATGTTAACTATCTCCACCACCCAGGGACTCCAAAAAATAAATAAATTCAAGGAAAATCTTCAAGCTTGTCATACTGTGCGAAGTCCTCTTTACAAAGACTTTTCTATTTTTACTATTTGGACACTTTGAGCATTTCATCTAGAGTTTCTTTGACTTGGCCTAAAATTAAATTTAAGTAGTCCTGATGGAATTGTGATGCCTTTTCTCTTGTTCCTGTTTATTGTTTCCAAGAGCCCCTGGGTATGGTGGTGAACTATCGCAATACCCAAGAGATGCCACACAACACTGAAAAATATTTTTTGATTGTGCCTAAACGGCAATCAGCAATGGATTCCTTGGCGCTTTCCTGCCACTTCAAGGGTTGCCTTTAAATTTGAAGAACAACTTCCGTTTTGCCTTTTTTCCCCTCAGATTAATAAAAAACCAAGGACCTGAGCTCTGAAGAACTACCTATGGAATTTCCTTTTAGTTTGTTTTTTTCCTTCAAATTCAAAACACTATACTTCACTTCCTTCTTGATTATTTTCCCAGAAATATTTTTATCTTTTTTTTTTTTTATAGTTTGTCCAAACTTAAGCAATAGTCCTCCTCCCTGGAAATATGGAGCTTGGGTTAGCAAAAGATGCTTTCTGGTGGCTTAATGCAAATTGCCAGAGAACACCCAATAGGCAGATTAGTTACAGAGGTGGCGTCTCCCAGTCGATGAGTTACACAAAGGCCCCTCCACCCCACCCCACCCAGGCAGAGGAATTGCAAAAAAAGGCACCCACTTTGGGCAAACTATCACAAAAAGGCAGCAGTCGCAGCCTCACTGATACACAGTTTGATGAGCAAATGTAGGCTATATGGACGCCCCCACTAGCCCTCCAGACTGGATGTCTGTCACAGGCTAGGTTCCCTGAGAAGCAGATTCTGAAATGGAGATTCTTGTGCAGGAGGCTTACTAGGGAGTGTTCTTGGGAGCAACACCCATGGAAAAGAAAGAAAGGGCAGAGAAGGAGAGGGGAAAGGAAAGGACGGGAAGGGAGCAGGATTGGCCAGAGGGAGAAGCTAAGCTGTGATGCAGTCTCCACAGAGACTTCAGGGGACCCTGCTGGGAGTTCTGAAGCTGGGAAGATCATTCAGACCTGTCCCCAGCTGGAGACTGGGCCTTTATATTAGTCTCCTGGGGCTGCCATAATAAAGTACCACAAACTGGGTGACTTATAAGAACAAAAATTTATTCTCTGACAGTTCTGGAGACTATGAGTCTGAAATCAGTGTGTCAGCCATGTTCACTCCTTCTGAGGGCTCTGAGGGAGAATCTGTTCCATAACTCTCTCCCTGCTTCTGGTTGCAGCTGGCAATCCTTGGTTTACAGATGCATCACTCCAATCTCTGCTTCTGTCTTCATACTGCTGTCTTCCTTCTGCGTCTCTCTGTGTCTCTTCTCTTTTAAAGGACACCACTCATATTGGATTAGGGCCCACCCTACTTCTATATGACCTCACATTAACTGATAACATCTTCAAAGACCGCATTTCCCAAACCTTCTTTTCATACAAGATTCAAGTGTGTCAATGATGGTATAATATGTGGTTATGAGAAATTGATCTCTGGCACTCAATACTTCTGGAGCACTTCCCTCATTTACTTGTTTCTTTCTAATGCTTCTTCAGTGGTGAACTGCTTGATAATCAGCATTTAGCAGTATTGGTTTTGCTGTCTTTTCAAAAAAATTTATATCTACTCTGAAATTATGTAAATACCTTGTTAATGACTGATAGAGATCTGTGCTTGTCTTTAAATTTACTTCTGAGTTGTGGAGAGCTTGACTCAGCTGATGAAAATGCTACAATATATTATTTCCACATAACCAACATAAATACAAATTCTAGTGTTTACATTTTGTTGGTGATGTTTTCAGCTTCTCTTTTGATATCTCCTTTTTGTGTCTGGTCTTCAGCAATGTTTTCTGAGGTATCTAGAATTTGAGTGTATGATTCCAGGATTGCAATCATTGCTTCAGCATGCACTTCCCAAAGTGTATTAGAAAGACATTTCAATACTCGATCATTGTCTAAATATGTTTTAAGAGCTGCCCATTGGTGAGTAGAGGCAGCAAGAAATGTGTAGAGTAACTGAAGAGTAGAAAAAAATTAACTGTTTCTGGACAACAATCTACTGAGCTACATCCTACAAGATTAAGTGAATGTGCAGCACATGGTATGAAAATGGCATATTCATTACATTCTAAAAGTTTCTGTTCCTTTATAACACCACGACATATTGGCAGCATTGTCATAGGATTGGCTTATGCATGTATAAAAATCAATTTTGCAAACTTCACTTAAATAGGGAAGTACTTCATTTGCCACTTTTTCACCAGTATGACTTTTTAAGCTAGTAAAAGTGATAAATCAATCGAAAGGTTTTCCATATGTTGAAGATAATGTATCTTAAAACAACACTTTGCTGATCTGTATGAGAAAGATCAGGAGTGGAATCTACAGACAAATTGAAATATCAGCGATAGTTATTTCACTGAAAGTAGTTGATTGAAGTTTATCACTTATTAAGTTTATTAATTCTTCATTCGCTGTTTTAGACATATATGATGGGTTGCTCTTTCCTCTGTTACCATATTTTGAAACATAACGTGCTAGTAATGGATCAAACTGAGCAACAAGTTCAAATAAATCCAAAAAATTTATGTTTTGTGGGGACCCAAACACTTAATTTCTTGCTCGAAAAGATAGTCCAAATTAAGCAATAGTAATAATGACTGCAACAACGTATTGCAAAATGGCTTTTCAGTAGTGATGTTCTTTATTAATTTATGTTTCCAGCTCATGAGTTAAGCCTAAACTGTGTGATTGGTTTAAATATGACAACATACAATCCCTGTGAATTCAACCATTTTCATGTTTATCAATCATATTCCAGTTGGACCAATCACAAAATCCATCCGTAGCAAATCGAGAATTAAATAATTTAGGACTGAATAGTTTGCAAACAAAACAATATACAGAGCTGACTGATGGAGAATACAGTAGCCACTCCCCCTTATACTTTTCACCATTAGCTTTGTACCCTAAAAATATATTCTGGCTATAGAATCTTGTTTGTTTACCATCCAGAAATTTTCAACACAAATTTTCAAACGGTCCGCTGTGATATTAACAATCACTTGGCCCTATTTCAATTCAATAATTTACATCATTAGAAGAAAAATTATTCCACAAAGCAGGATCTGTATTTCTGTTACTTATGGGGTCTACAGATGCGACAATTTCAGATTCTGAAATAGTTTTACTTTCTACACCATTATTAACTTCTTTACTATCGCAAGGAATAGATGCAGAATTTGGACAAATTCTGTTATATTCATATTGCTAGTAGTAATTTCAGCACTACTGGTACTAGTACAGTGATTTGCACCTATTAAACTCAAGTGTTTGATGGAAGAAGTCTCTTCTGATTCATTACATTTAAAATGGAAGTTGATTTTGGAATTGTCTTTAGGGATTCACAAATTCTTTTCACCTTCTGCAAGCTTTCTTTTTTGCTCTCCATTTAGTTGTTGCCATTTAATTTTACCTGGATATAAATTATGTCCATTTTTAAATTTGTTTCTATATAACAAATAAATTTGAATAATTGAAAATAAGTAAAATTTATAAAATAAACTTTACATTTGAATTTGGACATTAACACAAAAATTTATATTTGAAAATTAGTAAGCAAAAAAATTTGATTTGGAACATATAATTTTGTTCCTCAGGTCTGAGAAAGTCAAAAGAAGTAGTACTTATCAGGCAGTCAAATAATTTCATTCATTTGTAGTATGATGTTTCTTGGTTTATCCTTTGTAGACCTCCACAAGTGTTTTTTGTCCTGAAGTAATCTTAAAAATTTGTGCACTCATTTTCCATCCTTTGAGGCTGCATCTTCACATTTCATTGGATTACTGCTGATATCCGATGGAGGTAAGAGCAATCGCAAAGAACATGATACAAATACAAGGGTATGCTCAACTGAAGATTCATATTGGTTCGCTTTGCGCTGAACAGGGCCAGATACGTCATGAGTCACGTGATTATACTGCTGCTGACACGTTCTTATGTAGTCGGCAAGAGAGAACTAAATGTGAGCTTATACTCAATCTGTCCAAAACAAAGGAAAATATAATTATTATCATATACAAAAGTTTATTTTTTTGTGGAATTGTTCAACTCCCATATTCAGATATATATACGTAATTCATGTAACAATAGGACCACTTCTTGACAAGCAAGTTTGTTTTACAAGCCATAACAATATCAATCAGTTTCTTAAAAGAAAGTCAGTCTGAAGGGAAATGGAAAATAGACTACATTTATATAATTTTATTATCTTAGTATTCATTTATTTCATCGAGGGATTGTTCGATTTCCTTACGCAGAGATATGTAAATATTCTAATAAAATATAAATGGAATGTTCTGATAAAAGCCCTTTGTTACTTTCTTGGAAGATGAATTTAGAAACATACTCATTGTTGCAAAACAGAAACATTTACACGTTAATTAATGTGCCTAATATTTCATTTATTAGCATATAGAGAGTAATATCAAGCATTGTGTCCCACTCAACAGACAATAAAAAACAAAACTCACTAGATACATACATTAAAACTTTTCATGTTAGATAAATATTAATATTTCCAGTATTTTTTGGACGTTTGGTGTGTTAGGATTATATTAAATTATTACCCATGTTAGTATTACAGTAAATGTATGCTAGATTGCATAACGTGTATGCCAAACATATTTTAAAGTTAAAGTTATAAATATTATTATTTACAAAACTTAGGACATAACTCTGTAAATAAAAGTTATACAGTTAAAAGGTAACTTGATCAAATTCATTGCAACGGTCGACTTATTCAGGTTTGCTCACTTTTGCACATTATCTGGGACTTGAGTTTCCATTGGTTGTTTACCAGGACATGCGCAAGAGCATACCCTTGTATTTGTATCATGGCAAAAGGCATTGCTGGCCCTCCTGGCTGGAGTTCCTGGAACAGCAGATGTGGATGTATAAAACGGTTCTCTCAAAATAGATCAGAGACCTGTTATCTATTAATATAATCTGTCTTTGCCCAATAACTATTCATGTTGGATTCAGTTGTATATTGGCTGAATGTAGCAAGAGTTAGACTTGACAGCCCACCTCCACTTCTTGTTTATTACAAAGAAATAGTATACTCCCAAGAGACCTGCTGAGATAAGGAGTTTCCTATGGGAGGGGACCATAGGAGACATGTCGATGAAGGTGTTGAAGTGGTAAGGGCCTCATAGCTTTAACAACTTTACACATGGGCACCCTCGTGACCCTGCGTGAACTTTATTCCTGGCTGACACATTCTCATACATGAGCTGGTATCAGTTTCATTTAGTGCCCTGCCAGTTCCCTTCCACTATGGCACTCACTTTTCTTTGTGTACTGTCTGCTTGGCATCTATGGATCTTTGCTTTGAACAACTGGTGCCTCTGTTTTGTTGATGCCCTAAGCACGTGCTTACCTTGCTTATGGGTAATCTGTCTGTGATTATTATCATTAATATTATGGATAAGCAGAAGACGCCAATTGATAGAAAGGAGAGTGAACCAGGCATAAAGGATGTAATAGAATCACACGGTTACTGGGCCCCAGAGGGAGAGAGAGGAGTTGCTGCTATTCTAGATGCCTCTCCAATTCCCACAGGCCCAGCGATATCTTAAAAGCTTACTATGTCTTTAGAACATTCACCTTTTTTTTTTTTTTAATTTAAGCCCTTTTGAGTGAGTTTCTGTTCCTTGCAATCAAACAAGCCTAAACCAAAACATGGTGTTTGCAGATCACAGCCCCAACCAGTCCAGACAGCACTGCCCTGCTCAGCACCACCAACTGCTCACCAGGCGTCTTGCTGATGTGTCCCCATCATTGGTCTTGAGGTGTGTGATGGTTAAGGTTATGTGTCAACTTGGCTAGGCCATGATTGTTAGTGGTTTGGCAGATATTATGTAATCATATTCCGTTTTGTGATCTGAGTTGAGCAGCCAATCAGTTGAAAGGGGAGTTTCCTTGGGGGTGTGGCCTGCATCCATCATATATGGATGTTCTGGTAAAGCCCTCCTTCTCTTGCTTCCGCATTCGACTCTTCAACCTCTGACCTCTGGTTCTAGGGACATGAGCCAGCAGCCTGCCGTCTGACCTGCAGATTTTGGGATTCACCAGCTCCCACAGCCCTGTGAGCCAGCAGTCTACCATCTGACCTGCCAATTTTGAGTTTGTCAGACCCTCCAACCACGTGTGTCAGGAGAAACCTCCAGCCTGATGCCTGACCCATGAATTTGGGACTTGCCAGCCTCCATAACTGTATGAGTCATTTCCTTGAAATAAATCTCTCTCTCTCTGTTGTTGTCGTTAGGTGCCATCGAGTGGGTTCTGACTCACAGCAACCCTATGTACAACAGAAAACACTGTCTGGTCCTTTGCCATTCTCATATATATACAACATGTTATATATATATATATATGTAACAACATATATATATATATGTAACAACATATATATATAACATGTTATATATATGTATATATGTGTGTGTGTGTACGTGTGTGTATATATAAGCTTCACTGGTTTTGCTCCTCTAGACAAAGACACTGACATTTGGTGCTAAGACATTTAAGCCTAAGACATGTGGTAGTGAGAGTGGCATCTAGGAACAAAATCAGCAGGATGAGTTTTCTGAACTAGTTCTCAAGTCTGTCTAGTCTTAAAAGCACTGATGACTCTGCCTCCAGTAGTAAAGAGGGCACTGCTAATCCATGGCATGAGCTGGCAAAAGAAATATATGATATATCACCACCAGTGTATCAAATATTTGTGAAAGACAAGCTCGGGTGATTGCAAGGTTGATACTTGTCATGGATTGAATTATGTCCCCTAAAAAATGTGTGTATCAATTTGGCTAGGCCATGATCCCCAGTATTGTGGTGTTGTCCTCCATTGTGTGACTGTAATTTTACGTTAAAGAGGATTAGGGTGGAACTGTAACACCACCCTTACCCAGGTCACATCCATGATCCAATGTAAAGGGAGTTTCCCTTGGGTGTGGCCTGCACCACCTTTTATCTCTCTTCCTCTACCAGGGGAAGATGGAGGACAAGGACCTTCCTCCAGAATCGACAGAGAGAGAAAGCCTTCCCCTGGAGCTGACGCCCTGAATTTGGACTTCTAGCCTGTGAGACTGTGAGAAAATAAATTTCTCTTTGTCAAAGCCATCCACTTGTGGTATTTCTGTTGGAGCAGCACTAGATGACTAAGACAATACTTTTCTACAATTTTGTCAGAATGAGAAGTATTAGGAAGCTGGTTGGGCCTACTTTCACTAGACAAGGTAGTGAAAGAAGGGGATGAGCTCGAAGCTTCAGAGTCACAGCTCAAATGCCCAATACAAGACCTGGAAGATGCCACTTGTGCCCTGAAAGCCTTATTTCTTTTTTTTTTCTTTAAATTGTGCTTTAAGTGAAAGTTTACAGTGCAAATTAGTTTCTCATACAAAGATTTATACACACATTGCTATGTGACCCTAGCTGCCCTCCCTATAACGTGACAGCACACTCCTCCTTTCTTCCCCGGATTTCCCATGTCCATTCAACCAGCTCCTGTCCCTTTTTGCCTTCTTATCTCGCCTCCAGACAGGAGCTGCCCATTTAGTCTCGTGTATCTACTTGAACTAAGAAGCACTCTCCTCGTGAGTATCATGAAAGCCTTATATCTTGTAGTAACAGAGCTGATATTGCCAAAAACCAAACCTAAAGTCTTATTGCAAAAGGGGCTGAATTACGAAGCCATTTGAATTCCCAATGTCAAAGGCTGTCTGGAGTTAAAATGAGGACATTTATTGGGAAGATATGGGATTCTGAAACTTCGGATGTGGACATATGGTCAGGTAATCACGAAGGTGGCATATTGAGCCCCTAAATTCTGTTGAATCACTCCTGCCAACAGAACCAATCCTCTTACTCCCATCTGAAGAGATCACGTCATCTTTGTCTTCTACACCACTTCCCCCAGAAAAACGATTATCCCTTCCACCCCACCTCATGAAGATTGCCCCAGCTGTGCCTGAAGATTCTTTGTCTGAGATATCTCCTGGGGCAGCACCTGGGGCATTGGCTGGGGCATCGCCTGAGGCAGATGCCTTACAAGACATTGCTGAATGTCCCCAGGACCCACCCTCATCACCCATTTTTTCTTCCAGACCTATAACTAAACTTAAGTCCAAGATAGCCCCAAGAAGTGAAGTACAAAGTGTGATCCAGGAGGAGGTACACTATACTCCAAAAGAAGAATTTGATTTTTCTAATAAATACAAACAGAAACCTGGGGAATATGTGTGGGAATTGCTACTACGGGTGTGGGATAATGGTGCAAGGAACATAAAGTTGGATTTTTCTGAGTTTATTGATATAGGCCCACTAAGCACAGATTCTTCATTCAATGTTTCAACTCGAGAAGTTAGAAAAGGATCAAATAGTTTATTTTGTTGGTTTACTGAAGCGTGGATTAAGCGGCGGCCTGCACTAAATCAAGTTGAGATGCCAGACCTGCCTTGGTATACTGTATAAGAAAGTATCTTCTTCTACAAAGGCTTAGGAAAATTGGCATGTTAGAGTAGATTTATCAGGTTGGACACACAGACCCACCTATGGAATTCCCAGAGGACACAGTTTTTAACACAGCAGTGAGGAACAAATTTGTGAAGGGAGCCCCAGCATTGTTGAAGTCTTCTGCCATTGCTATTTTATGTAAGTCAGGTTTGACAGTGGGAACTGTCCTGACTGAATTAAGACTCCTAACTACAATAGGGCTAATTGGACCCAATGGTGGTAGGGGCCATGTGGCGGCACTTAATCAACAAAGACAAGGTGGATGTTGTTACTGTAATGGATAGCAGAGTCAAAGCAGTAATCAGAATAGTCTGACTCATATGGACTTACGGCGTTGGCTACTTAGTCATGGTGTCCCTGGGAGTGAAATAAATGCGAAATCTACTAAATATTTACTTCATTTGTACAAGTGGAAGAATTCTAGGTCAAGTGAATGGTGGTCTAACTTGAATCACCAGAATAGAGAGACACAGCCTCTCCATCAACTCCCAGACTTGAGCCAGTTTAGAGAACCACAACCTTTTGAATGAAGGGGAGGCCAAGTTCCCTTAAGGAAGGACCCTACTGCACTGCCAAAAATTTATACTGTCAATCTTTCTCCCAGCCTTCCCCCAAGGGATATATGGCCTTTTACAAGAGTGACTGTTCACTGGTAAAAAGAAAATAATCAGAATTTTCAGGGATTACTGGACACTGGCTCTGAAATGACACTAATTCCAAGGGACCTAAAACATCACTGTGGCCCACCAATCAGAGTAAGGGTGTATGAAGGTCAAGTTATTAATGGAGTCTTAGCTCAAGTCCTAAGGAGTCCTTGTGGCACAGTGATAAAAGCGATCAACTACTAACCGAAAGGTCAGTGGTTTGAAACCACCAGCAGTTCCGTGGGAGAAAGATGTAGCAGTCTGCTTCCATAGAGATTTACAGCCTTGGAAACCCTATAGGGTTCCTATGAGTTGGAAATGACTTGACGGCAGTGGGTTTGGTTTTCTTTTTTAAAGCTCAAGTCCATCTCACAGTGCGTCCAGTGGGTCCCCAAACCCACTGGCCAAGTGATTTCCCCAGTTCCAGAATACATAATTGATATAGATATACTCAGCAACTGCAGAAAACTCACATTGGATCCCTGACATGTGAAGCAAGGGCTATTATGGTAGGAAAAGCCAAGTGGAAGCCATTAGAACTTCCCCTACCTAGGAAAATAGTAAATCAAAAGAAAGACTGCATTCCTGGAAGGATTGCATAGATTACTGCCACCATCAAGGACTTGAAGGATGCAGAAGTGATGATCCCCACCACATCCCCATTCAACTCATCTATCTGGTCTGTGCAAAAAGCAGATGGAACTTGGAAAATGACAGTGAATTATCAGAAACTTAACCAAGTGGTAACTACAATTGCAACTGCTGTTCCAGATGTGGTTGTATTGCTTGAGCAAATTAATGCATCTCCTGGTACCTGGTATGCAGCTATTGATCTGGCCAATGTCTTTTTCTCAATTCCAGTTTCAAAAGAACACCAAAAGCAGTTTGCCTTCAGCTAGCAAGGCCAGAAATACACCTTCACTGTCCTACTTCAAGGGTATATCAACTCTCCAGCCCTATGTCATAATTTAGTCCACAGGGACCTTGATCATCTTTCCTTTCCACAAGACATCAGACTAGTCCATCACATTGATGACATTATGCTGATTTGACCTAGTAAGGAAGAAGTATCAATGACTCTAGACTTATTGGTAAGACATTTGCATGCTAGAGGGTGGGAAATTAATCTGACAAAAATTCAGGCACCTTCCACTTCAGTGAAATTTCTAGAGATCCAGTGGTGTGGAACAAGTTGAGCTAGTCCTTCTAAAGTGAAGGATAAGTTGTTATATCTGGCCCTTACTACAACTAAAAAGGAAGCACAATGCCTGGTGGGCTTCCCTGGATTTTGGAAGCAACATATCCCTCATTGGGTGTGCTACCGCAGCCTTTTTATCAAGTGACTGGAAAAGCTGTTAGTTTTGAGCGGGCTCCAGAGCAAGAGAAGGCCCTACAACAGATTCAGGCTGCTGTGCAAGCTGCTCTCCCACTTGGGCCACATGATGCAGCTGATCCAATGGTGCCTGAAGCGTCAGTGGCAGACTGAGGTACTTTTCAGAGTCTTTGGCAGGTCCCTATTGGTGAATCACAGCACAGACACTTAATATTTTGGAGCAAAGCCCTGCCATCCTCTGTAGATAACTACCCTCCTTTTGAGAAATAACTTTTGGCTTGTTACTAGGTCTTAGTAGAGACTGAATTCTTAACCATGGGCTACCAAGTTACTATGCTGCCTGAGCTGCTCATCATGAACTAGATGTTGCCTGATCCACAGAGTCATAAAGTTGGACATGCGCAGCAGCACTCCATTATTAAATGGAAGTGGTATATACGAGACTGGGCTCAAGCAACACCTGAAGGCACAAGTAAGTTGCCTGAGGAAGTGGCCCAAATGCCCACGGTCCCTACCCCTGTCACATCACCTTCCTTCTCTAAATCTGTCCCTATGGCCTCATGGGGAGTGTCTTACGATTAGTTGACTGAGGAAGAGAAAACTTGTGCCTGGTTTACAGATGGTTCTTCACGATATGCAGTGGTCAGAACTTCAAGTAGTGCACCTAGTTGTTCATTTTGCTTGGAAGGAGAAATTTGACCTTACTAGGTCAAATCAGACATGCAATTGTATATTGATTCATGGGCCATGGCCTATGGTTTGGCTGGTTGTTTAGGAAGGAACATGACTGGAAAATTGGTCATAAGGAGGTATGGGGAAGAGGCATACGGGTAGACCTCTCTGCATGGGCCAATGAAGTGAATGAAGATATTTATGTCTTATGCGAATGCTCACCAAAGGGCGACCTCGGCAGAGGAGGATTTTAACAATCAAGTAGGTAAGATGTCGCATTCTGATACCAGTCAGCCTCTTTCTGCAGCCACTCCTGTCATTGCCCAATGAGTTCCTAAACAAAGGGGCCATGGTGGCAGAGATGGAGGTTATACATGGGCTCAGCAACATGAACTTCCACTCAACAAGGCCGACCTGGCTACAGCCAAAGCTGAGTGCTCAATCTGCCAGCAGTGGAGACAAACAGTCCCCGATATGGCACCATTCCTAGGGGTGATCAGCCAGCAACCTGGTGGCAGGTTGATTACACCGGAACATTTTCATCATGGAAAAGGCAGCATTTTGTTTTTACTGGGATAGACACTCTGGATACGGATTTACCTTCCCTGCACACAATGCTTCTGCCAAAACTACTGTCCGTGGATTTACAGAATACCTTATACCTTCATGGTATGCCATACAGCATCGCCTCAGATCAAGGGACTCCCTTCACAGCAAATGAAGTGTGGCAATGGGTCCATACTCATAGAATTCACTGGTCTTACCATGTTTCCCATCATCCTGAATCAGCTGGCTTGATAGAATAATGGAATGGCCTTCTAAAGACACAATTATGGCACCAGCTAGGAGGCAATACCTTGCAGGGTTGGGGCAATGTTATCCAGGAGACTGTATATGCTCTAAAACAGCATCCAATATATGGCGCTAATTGTCCCACAGGTGGGATTCATGCACCCAGGAATCAAGGGGTGGAAATGGGAGTGGCACCACTCACTATTACCCCTAGTGACCCACTTGCAAAATTTTTGCTTCCTGTTCCCACTACTCTATGCTCTGCAGGTCTAGAGGTCTTAGTTCCAAAGGGAGGGATGCTCTCACTAGGAAACACAACACTCATTATACTGAACTGGAAGTTAAGAGGAGCCATTTTGGTCTCCTTATGCCTCTGAATCAACAGGCAAAGAAAGGAGTTACCATATTGGCTGGTGTGATCCTGATTACCAACGGGAAATTGGATTGATGTTATATAATGGAGGTAAAAAAGAGTACGTCTGAAATACAGGAGATCCCTTAGGATGTCTCTTAGTACTACCATGCCCTGTGATTATAATCAATGGAGAACTACAGCAACCCAATTCCAACATGACTACTAATGACCCAGACCCTTCAGGAATGAAGGTTTGGGTTACCCCATCAGGCAAAAAACCATGACCAGCTGAGGTGCTTGCTAAGGGCAAAGGGAATATGGAATGGGTGGTGGGAGAAGATAGTTCTAAATACCAGCTACAACCATGTGACCAGTTGCAGAAATAAGGACTGTAATTGTTTTTAGTATTTCTTCCTTGTTTTGTTATACATGTATGTGTCTGTGTTTATATGTATGTATCTCAAATATCTTTGTTTTCTTCCTTCCCTGATTCTTATTATAAAATATAAGGTGTAAATGGGGCTAGTGTGTTTTTGATTGTATGCATGTTAGTTGTAACATGTTAGGCACAAGTATGACTTTATAATTGTCTGTATTTAGAGATTATGTATGGCTTAAGGAGATGTGTACAGGTGCCAAGTTGACAATGAGTGGACTGTGTAAGGTTATGTGTCAACTTTGCTAGGCCGTAATGCTTCGTGGTTTGGCAAATATTATGCAATCATCCTTCATTTTGTGATCTGATGTGAGCTGCCAATGAGTTGAAAGGGCAGTTTCCTTGGGGGTGTGGCCTGCATCCAACATGTATGGATGTTCTGACAAAGCTTGCCCTCTCTCGATCCCGCATCCAACTTGTCACCCTCTAACCTCTGGTTCTTGGGATGTGAGCCAGTAGTCTGCTGTCTGACCTGACAATTTTGGGTTCGTCAGCTGCTGCAGCCACGAGAGTCAGGAGAAGCCTCCAGCCTGACGTCTCGCCCGTGGATTTAGGATTTGCCAGCCTCCACAACTGTGTGAGCCACTTCCTTAAAATATATATATATACACACACACTTCACTGGTTTTGCTCCTTTAGAGAACCCAGCCTAACACAAAGTGATACGGAGAGTTTGGTGTAAATTCATCCTACTTCTGGAAAAAACAACTCAAAAGGAAATGCCTCTCTGACGGAGGGCACCAACATCATCTCTGCCCATAAGGACAGCATGAGATGCTAGCCAGGAAAACCTAGTCCAGTGGTGTGTAGGAGGACAAGAGGGAATCCTCCTAATTTCCACCTTCACAGAGCAGGTAAATCATTTCCTTTGTTGGGATCAGGCATTGAGGATTCCCATGCAAAACAAACATGTTTCTAACACCCTGTCTGCTAGATTCTATTCATAGAAAACCTTGGCTGGGCTCCAGGTCTGTGTCACATTGTTTGTGTGGAATGAGGATGTACTCACTTTTTCAGAATAACAGCCCATGTTTTCGAGTCATTAAGGGAAAAGCTTTTCCCACAGTGCAATGAGTGGAGTTCACTTCATCATACACTAAGTGTGTCATTCCAAGAGACACAAACTAAATTTCACCCAAACGAAATCCCAATGCCACACATATTCCACCTCTCTTGTCAATAAACAACATGTCTGAGAAGATTTACCCCCAACACCTCTCCAACTCATTCTTCCCCAGGAAACTGACTCTCACTCATATCTTTTCTCCTTACTTTATAACATGTAGAAAACTAAATGGGAGCAGCCAAACCAGCACTCAATGAAAAGTGTCTGTTTTAGACACAAACTTCAGGCCTAGTCTTTCCCATCTGCATTTTCACCCATCAAGCACTCAGACTTCATTCAGGCAGGTCTAAAAACTCACATTTATCCAGATAATTTCAGAATTAAAACCCTGACATACCAGAGTAGTCCCTGTGACTGAAACTAATTTCCTGAATTTGGGAACATAAATATGCTAATAATCTCCTCATCAACTAGAGTATTTCTATAAAAATGGAATATCAATTGTGCTTGACTAGGAACAAAGTAGATAAACATAGTTAACTCTTTGTTTTCACTGCCTGGAATATAATTGCACAAAAGAAGACAAATGCTGACCAAACATGGTACTTAACGTGGGTTAGGAGAAGCCCTCCCCACCCCTATCCACCTGGAAAACTCCTCCCCTTCATCCTGGACATATTCTCTCACTTGTGCATGGACCAAAACCACCAAACCAAACCCATTGCTGTTGAGTCAATTCCGACTCATAGTGACCCTATTGGACAGAGTAGAATTGCCCCATAGGGTTTCCAAGGAATGGCTGATGGATTCAAACTGCTGATCTTTTGGTTAACCACCAAACTCTTAACCACTGTGCCACCAGGGCTCCTGGGCATAGACATCTCCCTCTATTCATTGCCTTTACCTGCTGCAGGTGTCAGAGCCAGTCTTAACTTGGCCCTTGTCAGCCCTGCTGCAGTGCCAACTGCAAAAAGCAAGTGTTCTGGTCAACTAAAGTATTTCTCTGAAAACGAGATATGAATCTTGCTTGAATGGCAGTGATGACGCAAGTCTCGGTATTTCCTGCTTCTTCTGGACATCACTGCACCCCATGCAGACACGGAGGTGGAGGAAGGGTGATTTTCAGGGCCCCTAAAGGCTGCCCACATCTAAGTTATAACCACTCTTCCAAAGCACAGGGGCATGGAGCAATGGGGTGGTCACCACCCAGAGCACATTTCCTAAGAGTGGCAGCTTTTCAAGATATTAAATAGGTGTCATGGAGTCTCTAAGTGGTGCAAACGATTAACACATTTGGCTGCTAACCAAAGTTGGCAGTTCGAGTCCACCCAGAGACATCTAGAAAGGAAGACCTGGTGATCTACTTCTGAAAAATCAGCCATTAAAACCCTATGAAGTGCAATTCCACTCTAACACACATGGGGTTGCCATGAGTCCGAATTGACTGGACAGCAGCTGTGTTTTTGTTTTTTAAATAGGCATTATGTTGACATGGAGTCCCTGGGAGGAGCAAACAGTTAAGCATTCAACTACCAGCCAGAACATTGGCAGTTCAAATCCATCCAGAGGTACCTCGGAAGACAGGCCTGGTGATCTGTTTTCAAAAGGTCACAGCCTTGAAAACCCTATGGAGTAGTTCTGCTCTGTACACACAGGGTCATCATGAGTCAAAATCAACTTGACAGCAACTAACAATGTTGACATAATTGTTGTAAAGATAATGAGAAAAAGAGAATAAAGGAAGCAGCAGGGAATGAATGATGAAAATATCAATGATCGTTTTTGAATATTCTATTTGACCTAATTGCAGACTTTGCTGAAAAGTTGCAAGAATAAAGAAATCCCATACACCCTTCATCCAGATTCCTCAAATGTTAACATTTTGTCACATTTATTTTATCATTCTCTCTCTTAACATATATACAGATTATATTTGTCTGTACTGTTTGAGGGTAAGTTGTAGTCATTTTAGGTGTGGTTGAATGGAAAATAATTTTTAAGTATACTTTGAGACTAAGAAAGAAAGTTATTGATGTTAAATGCCTGGTTTTTTTTTTAAAGAAGACCATCTTTGCCTTAAAGAAATTATAGATAATAGTGTTTTTGTCTTTAATGCCAAAAATAATCATTTATTATTTAAAAAAAAAGATCAGACAGGTAAAGGTGGGGGTGGTCAAAGGGTGCCTGCTCCCCCCACCCACCAGTGCTGCATCCCTTGCCCCCACACTGGTGCCATCTGAACCTGCCTATGCCTCGCTTCCATCCATTGAGGAACTTGCTCCGTTGCCCAAAGACACTTGAGTAGTATATCCTGTGTTTCTCCCAAAAACACCAATAACACAAATAACCTAGGGTGGGCCCCTACTTCTTACCTCCCCAAGACCACAGGGTGAATTTCGAGGCATTCCTTCCTGCCCAAGTCCCACTCTTATTATCTTATATACACGTCTTGGTTTTCACCAAAACAGCACTGCCAAAATTGATCAACATCTCATTGGCCATACGTAACTCTAAATGTCTTTTACTACATCCAGAAACAAAATACACCTGTTGCTGTTGTTGTTAGGTGCTGTCAAATCAGTTCCAATTCATAGCAATACTATGTGTAACAGAATGAAACACTGCCCAGTCCTGCGCCATCCTCACAATCATAGTTACGCTTCAGCCCGTTGTTGCAGCCACTGTATCAATCCATCTGGTTGAAAGTCTTCCTCTTTTTCAGTGGCCCTCTCCTTTACTAAGCGTGATGTCCTTCCTTCTCTAGGGACTGGTCCCTCCTGATAAAATGTCCAAAGTATGTGAGATGAAGTCTCGCCATCCATGCTTCTAAGGAGCATTCTGGCTGTACTTCTTCCAAGACAGATTTGTTCGTTCTTCTGGCAGTCCATGGTATATTTAATATTCTTCACCAACACCGTAATTCAAAGATGTTAATTCTTCTTTGGTCTTCCTTACATTGTCCAGCTTTCACACGCATATGAGGCAACTGATAATACCATGGATTGGGTCAAGCACACCTTAGTTTTCAAGGTAACATCTCTGCTTTTTAACACTTTAAAGAGGTCTTTTGCAGCAGATTTGCCCAGTGCAGTATGTCGTTTGATTTCTTGACTGCTGTTTCCATGGGAATTGATTGTGGATCCAGGTAAAATGAAATCCTTGACAACTTCAATATTTTCTCCATTTATCATGAGAAATCCACCTACAAAGGAAGAATATTTGCCACAACGGAGCTATTCACAAAAATGAACCGTGGCTCTGGGGCAATTCCCCAAGAGGAATTTCAAAGAGGCTCTGAGTGACAGAGCAGCACTGGAATATGAACAAAACAATTGTAGCTGTTTATCCAGTGGCAGCACTCAACAAGAATGTCTATTAGTTCCTGCCACCTGCTTCTCCCAAGCTGCCCTGTGTCTTTCAAGCCAGTTTACTCAGCAGGTTTTTTCCCCCCGTTTTGTGAGGCATTTCATATCTTACCAATAAATTATCTTTTTGTTCAAGTCGGCTTAAGAGTCAGTTTTTTTCACTTTTTGTTTTGCTTTATTTTGTTTTTCTCTGCTTTGCTTGCACCAGAGAACCATAAACTAATATACATGGTTAAATGTGTCTGTCCCATGTCTGCAGCTTCTCTATAATCAGCTGCCTTCGAGTCAGTTCCTACTCATGGCAATCCCATGTGTATCGGAGTAGAATTGTGCTCCATAGGTTTTCAGTGGCTGATTTTTTTCAAAAGTAGATCACTAGCTCTGTTAACCATTTGCTCCGGGCTCTTTAAAGACAGAGACCCTAACCCTTCACCTCCTTTCACTGCCTCCATTGACGTTGTACAGAATGAATGCTGCTTCAGTGAAACTGCCAGACTAACTGCCAGTAGATCAAAGTTTAAATAGCCCTACTAGACTTACTGCGTGGTACAAACGGTTAACATGCTTGGCTTCTAACAGAAAGGTTGGAGGTTCAAGTCCACCCAGAGGCACCTTGAAAGAAAAGCCTGGTGATCTACTTCCAAAAATTAGCCATTGAAAACCCTGTGGAGTCCAGTTCTCTGACACACATGGAGTTGCCGTGAGTTGCAGTCGATTCCCCAGCCACTGGTTTTAGATTTACTGGACTTTCTCCTTATTTTTCAAACTGAATTTTGCTTTTGTGTAAATCTATTGAAAACAGAGTCCATTCTCAAGCCATGAAACAATTTCATGAAAATGGTATTCAAAATCGACTGACCTCTGTTCTCAGCTCCATCAGTAGCTCTGATGTGTTAAATAACTAGAAAGTCAGCCATGAGCATGGATTTCCTAGTTCATTATCAAACCAAGACCTCTGCTGATGCCAAAACCAGCAAGAGTTCCTGAACTGGCCAACATTCCTTGGGTTTCCTTTGAGAGATGAAAAAAAAAAAAAAAAAAGGGCAGCTTAAAATGCATTATATAAGAAAGAAAGGTATGAACAAGTTAAGGGGAAGCTACAAAGGAAGCTAGCCAAGATCTAAAATAAAAGGCAGGAATAGAAAACTAAAAATAGCCCACGGGGAAGTGTACCACATCTGCAGGGATCCCTTACATTCTCCAGAAGCATTGTAACCTTTTTATTTTTATTTTTTTTCAGGAGCATGCTAATAATTGTTTGGGGATTTAAATAGAACACGTTTATTTGTTATTTAAAAATAGTCACGTCTTTTGTAGAAATGTGAGAGAGTTCAAACAATATTAATTGAATTTGATTCATTGCTACTTACCTTTTATGGATATCTTCAAGTTTGTTAAGATGGTTGGTTTTCTTTAATCTTGTTATTTATTCATCTTTAGTGGAATGTATAAAATATTTCAAATATTCAGTCTTGTGGCAATTTATGGACACATAATAAATGAAGTTGGCTTTTATAATAACACTTAGATTATCTGACTGCTGGTTCAGTAGTAGAATTCTCTCCTTCCATGCAGGAGACCCAGGTTTGATTCCCAGCCAATCACATCATGTGCAGCCACCACTCATCCATCTGTCAGTGGAGGCTTGCGTGGTGTTATGATGCCCAACCAGTTTCAGTGGAGCTTCCAGACTAAGGTGAACTAGAAAGAAAGGCCTGGCGATCTATTCCCCAAAGTCAGTCAATGAAAACTACGTATCACAATGGTCTAGCCTGCAATCAGTCACTAGGATGGCTCAGGACCAGGCACTGTTTTGTTCCATTGTGCATGGAATCACCATGAGCTGGTGGCCAACTCCACAGCAGCTAACAGCAACAATATTGCAAAGCTTAATATATGTCATACATGGTGGTAGGATCAAATGGCATGCATAGAACCTATGCAAAGCTCCTTACAACTTTGCACATAAGCCATTACCCACACTTTACAGTGAGGACACTGAGAGGCAACTTGGTTAATTTGCCTGAGGCAAATAGCTATTGAGTAACACAGTGGGGTTAATCCTGGCTTCATCTGACTCCAAAACTTCAAGGTCCTTCCACAATACTGTAAGATGCTCAGAAATATTAAAAATAGGCTATGTACAGTTAGCTCAGAGCCACCAATAAGATAGTCTTTGTTCTCTTTCTCAATATGTTTTGTATTACTTTTGAAGACTTACAGTTGAATTCAAATTTAAATTATTAAAACATATAATGCACATACCATTACTAATATTGGTGTCATTCCTCCTGCATATAAGGTTTATCTTCCACCATTCAATCAGCTGTCAGATTATTACAACAATTACTTTTTTCCCTTAAAAAAAGTATGTTATGATAGCTTTTAAGAAAATGGAAACCTCATACTGGGAACTGCTTGTGTAGAAGTCGTTCACGACGTTTGTTTAATAATCACTTCCAAGTTGTTAATTCCTGTTTTCTCTAGACACAACAAAAACAGGAAATATTTACCAACTTCACAGGTGTCAGGAAATACTTTAAAAATTCTGATGGCCAGGGCCACCCGCTTGAGCAGATAACATTTCTGTGCATAGGTACAGAAGGTAAAATATGCACTTTGATCCACAGACCTTAATCTATACTTTCTAAGGCCTTCACTAAATTTGCTTTTGTTTGCTTAACCAAAGATTTGTTTCAGAAGAGAGGTGCAATTTATGCAAAGTGCTTTGTAGACTTTCTAGCATTTGCAAGAAAACTACAATTCTCTACATTTACTTGGTTTGAAAGTCTATTTCCATATTTAACAAAGTGCCAAGATGATAAAAATACATCTCCAAACTACCGAAAGATAAAGCTATGTTCTAGAGTCATCATTTATGTAGGACGCCACTGATTTGTTTTAATGCTGCAATTTAAATTTTCAAAAATAGAGAGAGCTTTATTCATTTTCCTAATTATAAAACTAACTGCAAAAAAAATCAGAAAATAAAGTATGAAGAATAAAATTAGAATCACTGTTAACATCTTGATTTATATCTATTTATATATTTTTTCACAAAAATAAGATTATTCATATGGTATTGTAATATGCTTTTTTTTTTTTTTCCACTTAACATACAGTAGAAGTGCTCTCAAGCAACCTCTCTGAATGGCCTCACTGAATTACCAGGTCTCTGTTCTCTCCGTGACACACACTGAAGGACCCAGGCAGGCAGGTCTTCCTCTGGGAGGCACCTGCACACTCCCACTTCTACCAGCTGAGGTAAAAGCATACCAACAATCTGTTGCATTTGTTCCCAGACCTGTTTGTGCCAGTTACCACTGTTGCATAATTTAATTAAGTATTATGTAGCTCAATGAGCTAGGAATGCAAAAACAAAAGAAGGATTGTCGTTTCTATAAAAACTAAAGCAAAATGTTTTGGGGAAATTAGATAAAGGTATCACTTCCAAAAACAGCCACACTCAAATTGGGTCATAAAAATCTAGAAGGAGTCTGCACTCTGATTGAGAGGTAGTCAAGGAAGACAACGTGCATTTCATCCGACAGTCACATGGCCTGACCCAGTGCCAGAATCAATTACATTGTCTACATTGCTGTGGAGTGAACGTTTTGTATCAATTACTACATATGTGCCTATCATTTTCAATGTCTACATCGCGTTCAATTCTTGGTTATACTCTTATTTCTTAGCCAATACCTTATAAATGACCTTTTCAGATTATTTACAATATTCTACTACTTTAAAAATATTACAATATTTATTTTGTATTTACAGTTTGCACACTTTAAAAAGTTATTTCTTTAGAGTAAATTCATAAAAGTAGAATTTCTGCATGAAATGATACATACTTTTTAAAGTCTTCCAACACTCTATCAGCTATCAGATTATTAGAGCAATTACTTTTTTCCTTAAGAGAAGTATGTTGTGATAGATTTTAGGAAAATAAAAACCTCATATTGGGAACTGCCTCTGTATACATACATACATACACACACATACTTTTTTTTTTTAAATATAGGGTGGTAAACTGAATATGTTAGTATTTTCCTTTTTAAAAGTCTGGAAGTTCCTGGGTGGTACAAATGGTTAAGTGCTGGACTACTAACCAAATGGTTGGTAGCTCAAACCCATCCAGAGGCACCGTGAAAATAAGGCCTGGTGATCTGCTTCCAAAAGGTCACAGCCTTGAAAATCCTGTGGAGCAGTGCTACCCTGCACATATAGGATCACCATGAGTAGGAACTGACTCAACGGAACCAACAACAACAACAATGGCTAAATGTGGTACAGTGATAAGTAATAAAGTTTTTGCCACCATGCACAAGATTTCATCATGTAGTTTACTTGATCTAGTGTTTTCATCTGTAAAATAAAATGTTTAAACTAGAATTCTTTAGGTCCCTCTTTTCAATCCCAATATCTCATATTTCCACACACCCCTTTATTTTCTAGGAGGTTGGAAGTGTATAAATATATCTACTTTGTAAGAGTTATGGCTTAAAAAAATCTATATAAGTGGAATTTTTATAAGCTGAATTCATGTAGTCAAATCAAACTCTGGCATTGCTCCAAAAAGTCTTTATCTCCATTTCTGATTAATAACCCTGGGCTTAGAATAGTCACATCTCTCTAATCTTGGAAGGAAAAAAAAAAAAAGAAACAAATACTCTCCTCTTAGCAAGAATCTCTGTCCAGTTACAGACTGACTGTCCTCTGCCCTTCCTAGACAACTGTCTGGAAACTCCCATGCAGTTTTCAGCCTCCTTCCATCAGGCTTCCACTCCAACTTCTTCGTGGACACAACTCATCTGTGATCACCAGTGACCTTCTAAGGACTCTTCAGTTCTGCCTGATCTCTCCATGACAGATGACAACATTGGTCACTCTCCTTGAATGTCTTTCTTTCTACGAGAACACAGGCTTCTTGATTACTTCCAAAGTCTCTAATTTTCTCATTTCCATCTTCCTTCTACTTCTGCCTGAAGTCCCCATAATTTAGCTTAAAGTTTCTCTGACATTTCAAGACTCTCTGAGTCGCTTAAATAGTTGTGTATCTTCAAATGAAAAATTAAATGTACCAACTGGTTAAGAAACATTGCAATGCATTCTTTCACAGGGTCAACAATGATTGGCTTTGATCACCCCCTTAGTTTATTTCCCTTCTAGGCATGTCCTTGGAACAGCAGCATCTGCATCACCTGGTATGATGGTTAATTTTATATGTCACCTTGTCTAGGTTATGATTCCCAATTGTTTGGCCAAACACTAATCTAGTTGCTGTCATGGAGTAGCTCCATGTGATTAAATGGGTAGAGCAGATTACTTTCATAATGTAATGTAATGTAATTACTTTACTCCAAATGTGATGTACAAGGTCCCTGGTGGTGCGAATGGTTTGTGCTCAACCAATAATCTAAAGATTGGTGGTTATATTGTGTGATATTGGATTACACCAACACGGTCCTTTCCTCCTAGGAAGCTCATGATAAAGGAAAAGAATTAAATTCAGGATGGAAACAGCAGCCGTCCCAAATTGCCTCTTATAAAAAATGCAGCCTGCTGTGGCTACTACTGGAATTATCTTACCGTTTTACTGGTGAGGTGCCCAGTGCCAGTGGGAGAAGATCCCCCTACCTTTGTTGCCCTGGACAATGCTATTTGTCAGATTCATTGATCCCAGCGTGGTACCCAGTTTCTTCAGTCACCTCACATCCCAACAGGCAAGCTAGTAGTCATCAGGAAGAGAGAGGAGCTGGCAAATGAAAGGAAAGGAGAGGCTGTCTGCTTCTTCAGCAGCTGATACTCTGGTGAAGACAAAAAGCCTCTTACCTGCTTTATTCATTCACTCATTCCTCCACCCAAACATCCCTCCACTCATCCATTCATTCATGTACTCATCCAACTGTCCTCCCATCCATCCATATATCCGAGAAATATTTATCGTGTTGACTATGTGTTAGCTTGGATTCTCTCCAATATTAAATGAAGTTGAGCTCCGTTGGAGACCACTGATCTGTGGCATTTTCTTTTGCTTCTCCAGTGCTTCCCAGAATGGTCCATTGGGGTGTAAGAAGAAAATCTCAGAACTTCTATTTATAGTTATTAATTCATATTTGTTTAAAAATGTCTTGCCTGAGTGTATGTTTTACAATGAACATAATGTTAATACTATAGTGTATATATAGCTTCAAATTGCATGCTTAAAAAATGGCAATAAAAAAATGTGCAGTCAGAGGTCTGAAAAATAAAAATTTTGGAGACCACTGCAATGAAGAATAGAGTCAGAAACCAACAGAGAAATCTGAGATAGATAGGTACCAGTGTATGTGGGAAAAGAGTATGAAGAGCCCAAGTAGCATGAAGCTGGCCAGCTAGAAAACACGCCTACAACTGAGAGCTAACGGGTCCACCTTTGTTTGGCTTTATTGCTTACGGTCACGCACTTAGTAACTGCAGAGCTAGAAGCAGAAGCAAGTCCCTGCCCCAGTCTAGCTCTCGTTCCACTGCTCCACACTATCCTAAAGGGGCATCTAGACTGCGGTCCAGGCTTCAGGCCCAGGCTGTAAATCTTTAAGTAATCGACTTCCTGACAGAATATCCTGAAATTTCGTTACACCCCAGTGGAAGGTAAGACTTTTAGTGCTCTCTGTTTTTATTTAATAAGAATATTAATATCTTGCATTAATGTAACTTTTTATCTCATTCACAATCAGGTTTATCATCTTTAAAAAAATTAATTCAGGCAAATGAGATGTTTTTCCTTATGCAGACAAAATTTTTTCTAGCCTTTTATCAATTCACTTAAAATGTTTCCATAATTCCTCATAAGTGTGAGTCAGCATATGCTGTTCTTGAGTGTGATACACTCAAGCTTCAAAATTATATGTTACTCTGTTCTTCTACAGGCACTGAAAGAATTAGCTTGTTGAAAAGGTTTAAATTCAGAAGAAAACAGTCTTTGATGGTTATGAGGGTGGGGAGGGAGGGAGAGGGTTATTCACTAACTAGATAGTAGGCAATTATATTAGGTGAAGGGAAGGACAGCACACACTACATGGGAAGTCAGCACAACCGGACTAAACCAAAGCTAAGAAGTTTCCTGAATACAATCAAACAATTTGAGGGACAGAGTAGCAGGGGCGGGGGTCTGGGGACCATGCTTTCAGGGGACATCTAGTTCAACTGGCATAACAAAGTTTATTAAGAAAATGTTCTGCATCCCACTTTGGTAAGTGGCATCTGGGGTCTTAAAAGCTAGCAAGCGGCCATCTAAGATGCATCAACTGGTCCCAACCACCTGGAGTAAAGGATAATGAAGAACACCAAAGACACAAGGAAAGTATTAGCCCAAGAAACAGAAAGGGCCACGTAAAGCAGAGACTTTGTCAGCCTGAGACCAGAAGAACTAGGTGGTGCCCGGCTACCACCAATGACCACCCTGACAGGGAACACAACAGAGTCCCTGACGGAGCAGGAGAAAGGTGGGGTGCAGAACTCAAATTCTAGTAAAAAGACCAGACTTAATGGTCTGACTGAGACTGGAGGAACCCCAGAAAGCACGGCCCCCAGACTCTCTGTCAACTCAGAACTAAAACAATTCCCGAGGCCAACTCTTCATACAAAAATCGGACTGGACTGTGGGACATAAAATGATACTCATGAAGAGTGTGCTTCTTAGCTCAAGTAGATACATAAGACTAAATGGGCAGCTTCCGTCCGGAGATGAGAAAGCAGAGAGGGTTAGGAGCTGGCTGAATGGACAGGGGAAATCAAAGGTGGAAAGGAGGAGTGTGCTGTTTCAGTATAGGGAGAGCAATTAGGGTCACATAACAATGTATGTATAAATTTTTGTATGAGAGACTAATTTGAAATGTAAACTTTCACTTACACTACAAATTAGAAAAAAAAAAGAAAAGAAACGTTAGTGTATGCTGTGTATGCCTCTATTGGAGCAACAAGCATGTTCTAACTCATAAAAAAAAGAATTGTTGTCTTTGTGTTTCCTAAAGTGCAATCACTTTCAAAATATTAGGAGACAAATGAAAATGAAATACTGGTATTACTTATGAGGGAGAACATAAATGAGCTGATGAAAGTGAAAATGGGTTGGCATTTATAGATCTGTAATTTTCTGTCAATAGCTAACAACTGATTGAAATTTATTTTCGGTTTCCTTCCAGAATCCGGAAACCCTGGTGGTGTAGTGCTTAAGTGCTATGGCTGCTAACCAAAAGGTCTGCAGTTTGACTCCACCAGGTGCTCCTCAGAAACTCTATGGGGCAATTCTACTCTGTCCTATAGGTTCGCTATGAGTCAGAATTGACTCCACGGCAATGGTTTTTTTTTTGCCCAGAATCTAGAGCTGTTTATTTGGAAAGTTTTTACTTTCAAGAAGTTAAAATCCAGGAAGAGAAAACAAAGCAATGAAACAGAACAAAACATGCTCTGAGTTCAGTGTCAATGCTGTGACAGAGCCAACCAAGGAAGGGACCTAGAAACTGTCATTTCAAACCTTAGCTCCCCAGCTAACTTACGACACAGATAGAAGTGTTCATCTTTTTTGCCTCCATGAAACAGGTTAATATATAGGGACCTACAAGATGGCACAGGAGCCCTGGTGGTGCAGTGATTAAGTGATAGGGCTGCTAACCAAAAGATCAGCAGTCTGAATCCACTAGCCGCTCCTTGGAAAACCCTATGGGGCAGTTCTACTCTGTCCTGTAGGGTTGCAGTGTGTTGGAATCTACCCGACGGCAACCAGTTTGGTTTTAGTTCTACAAGATGGCACAGGACCAGGCAACTTCTTGTGCTGTTACGCATAAGGTCTCCATGAGTCAGAGCTGACTCAACAGCAATAACAACTTTTAAAAAAATGCTAGAAGGAACAAGTAGACCAAAAATGTAAGGCAAAGAAATAAGAGTGCTAGCCTCCTGTTTTGGTAGAAGAGGCTTATCTGTAGCAGAAAATTCAGTTAAAGAACCTGCCTTTTAATATGCATGAAAGGCATATTAAATTCATTTGCATGAATCATTAAAATAAATTGAAATCATGAATTGACTCAGACCAGCTGTGTCTTGTTTTTTTATTGAACAGTAATAAACTCATCCTTTTAAAACAAAACAGCTTATTCAGCTTATATTCAAAGACCCTCCCACACGCATATCCACAACTCTGTTGACAAACTTCTAGAATAAAATATAGGTAAATAGTGAGATAATTCTTAAATAAGTTCTTCTCTCCAAATAAAATACTTCTGCAAATATTTCCTAAAGGCATTTATTACAACAAACTTATTTGTGCTAAGATCCTCCCAGCTGTATTTCTCATTCATGTTTGAAAGAAAAAGAAATATGAAAACGAACCATATCTTAAAATTGACTTGCTTCCTGCTGAAAACTGACTCTTCGGTTACAAACCTCTTAAGAAGTTATTTTTTACTTTAAATTTAAAACTCATCTAAGTCACTACATCTACTTTTAAATAAATTCTCTCTGTTGTTCATTTTTGACAATTTATAAACCCATAGTGACTGCATTTTTCTGGGTTTCTCTTATGTTTATTACTGTTAATATTATTGTAATTATTAATAATAAATTTACAATGGCTCTAATGTTTGAAAACTTTATAGAGTTACATCTTTATCTAACCATTTTAAACAACATAATATGTTCATTTCCTCAAGAGGATGATAAATATGGGTAGAGTATGGAGGATGACTCATAGTAAAAAAAATTTTTGTACAAAAATATATAAATATTTACCCTCACAAGTGGGCAAAACACTTCCTAGCTCTACCTCTGAGGTTGCATTCTTTAAAACCATGTATGGAAGTGTATGCTTGCCATCTGCCACAGAATCATCCCTCAGATACACGTAACCTGGGGACGACATTAGCAGCCCTTTGAAACCAGCCTCAATTCAAGGCGGTTACTCAAATTCCCACCAGCTTCAAACATCCCACTTCCTTCAGGGGTTTTCTGGTTGTTTTGGTCTGACTTCTCCCAAAGTAAAAAAGCACATTTAAATTCTATTGAAACTGCCACAAAGAAGAGCTAAATATTATACTCCTGTGCCCCCACCCCCACCTTCCCTTGCTCCTAACTCTTCCTTCATCCTGCATCCCAACATTAATGTACATCCCAGTCAAAGAACACTCAGGCTCACCATGCTCTTCGGCTTTGGCTAGATTTCGCTTTGACTGACCTGCCTTCATGTTAACGTGATCTAAATGACGTTCGTAGTTCTTCAGTAATACTATACACATACTTAACAAATCTATATGTTCAGCATTCAGATAGTCAACAAATATCTAAAAGTGTTCAGTCATATGCATTTTACAGATTGCAAGTAGCCTACTTCTTTTCCTCTGGGCCCACCCTGAATTGCAATTGGTCTCCAAAAATTATACGTCCATATGCTATAATCTAGACAGTTCCTAAATGTTGCCTGTGTGTTGAACAATCATGAAAGTAATGCCTTCACTTGGAAATCCCATCAGTATCAGCGTGGGTTTAACCATTTCATTACAGGAGAGCGGGCCGCATTCTCTTTCACAATTTCTTCCCTCACAGCATTTCCATCTCCAGATGCCACATCATGCTCTGAAATTAGAAGGAATACAAATCATGCTGAAATGTTGATAACTCCAAGATCAAACAAAGCTTTGTCTTTTTTTTTTTTTTAACAATGGAATTCATAATGAAATCTTTAGTTTAATATATATAAAGATTATGTGCTACTTATATTCACCACTCCATCTAAATTAGCACCTTGGGTCTAAGATAGAACCCCCTTGAATTATTTCTCTTCATACACCACCCACCACCTGATGTTATCTTAAGCATGGTATTTGTCTTTTTTTTTTTCTCTGTATTATCTCTGACCACCACTGGAATATCAGCTCCATGAAGGCAGGGACTTTATTTTGTTCACTGCTACATTGCCAGCACTTATAACAGTGCCTGGAACATAGTAGGTGTTCAGTAAATATTTCTTGAATGAGCAAATGCTGTAAAAATAGATCTCTATGTAAGATGTTTACACTAAATGATATGGGAAAAGGATTAGCTTATTGATGTAGCTCCAAGAGGTAGAAGACAGACCAAAGGACAGAACTTATCTCTATGTAAAAGTTTGTATTATGTAGTTATTTTCTAAAATGAAATGTTCTGCTTCGAAGAGTAGTGAGGTGTGTTTGCTTCAGCAGTGCACATCCTGAAATGGGGTGTTATAAGGACTAGCACGAATGCATGTAAATTCTCGAAACATTCCAGTAGAAGCCCACTTTCCAGGAATGTTGCAGTCAACAATTAGAAAGTAGGAGAAGATGATCTCACACAATCAAGGTGTGGAACCTCGGGGAATCCCTGTGCTGGTAAACCTCGGAGCCATTTAACCTGCTCTCAAAGGCTGGTCCCAAAGAGGTCTGTGCAGAGTGATGTGAAGCCTGTGGCAGGACTGAGACCCCCAGCCCCCCTCCTGTAAACTACAGCACATAAACCCCAGGAAGCCTCATATAGCCAAGACACAATGAGCATGGGGGCTCCTAGGAAGTCTCTCCGTCAATCTTTAGGATATAATGCTCTCCATTCAGAACTTGACTGAGGTTTACCAAGGTTATGCTAGTATCACTTTTTGTGGCCAATGAAAGGAAACACTCTAGGTCAGAGAAGGGAGAAAATCGACTGTTTTTCCATAAATTTCTAGTAAGGATCTTGATACCTAATTTTGGTATAGAAATATATTCGTGTAACTTATAATGTAACTCTCACCCAGAAATAAATCTGTATCATATAGCAGTAAAGACATTTGTAAAATCTGCAAGCAAATGAGAGAGGGTGACAGGCCTGAGGAAAGACACTGCAGGGCAGCCCAGTGAAGACAGGCCAAGAGGAAACGCAGCTTGTCATGTGCAGCAGGAGGGACACAGGCAAGACGTAAAGAAGGGTTCCCGTCAAGGAGGATTATTTCAAAGGTGCGCTCATAGCTCCCCATAGATTTCACCCCAGACACCAACAAAGAGTCATCATGGATTCAACTTTCTATCTAGGTGGGAAAGGTTTAGATCTGACCTTAAATGTGTGAGCTGTCCCCTCAAAATACTTTTTAGTTTGTGGTTTTAAGAAAGCAAAATAAGACAAAAAGAAGCTGCAAGTGTTCAAAGCACCTAGCTATACTGAGATGATAGCTTTCAAACCAGTACTAAAAGCAATCTAACTATTCAGAAACTGTTCAGGTCCCGGAAAACAGATTGGTGGTTGCTAGCGACTGGGAGGAGGGGAGAATGGGGAGTAACCGCTTAATGGGTATAGAGTTTTATTTTAGGATGATGAAAATGATCTGCAACTAGATAGAGGTGGTGGTGCAGTGCACAGCATTGTGAATGTACTTAATGCTACCAAACTGCCTACTGTAACGATTGATTTTATGTTATATGAATTTCACCACAACAATAAAAGAAAAAATTTCAGCTCTTGTGAAATCCAGTGCTTTTCTATCTTGCTTTTCAATGACTATAGGGACAAATCATAAATATGTAAGATGTTTATAATGTCTCCATTTCCCCATCAAATATTCACAAAGATACCCCCCTAACAGGTAAAAAGAAGTTTTCATTTTACATCAATGTTTAAGGGCATAGCCACACTCAAATAGTTCACTTAAATGCACAATATTTCCCCTTCATTTTAATATGCTTGGTTGTACCCATCTGTAGGAAGGAGGTAAAGCTGGAAAAACACGCACATTTGCCAAATATTTTACATCTTAATTAATTTGAAGTATGACAGACCAGGGGGAAAAAAACCTAAATAAAATGGATTTGGATCAACAACTAGTTTGTTGATATTAGAAGTTGCTGTGGCTACATGTTGTTTTAAATGAGTTATGTTCAACTTAATGAAGCTTACTGTAGTGACCATTTATTCAACCAGATAACCAAATATGTGCCTCCCACCATCTTACAAGCTGTGTATTTCTCACTTCCTAACAACCTGTGGAAGAAATACACGTGGACTAACAAGAAGCACATGGTATTAACTACAATTACATTCACTTCCCAAATTTCAATCACAGATACTCTCTTTCACCCTCTCCATAAAAATGCATGCTTGGAATGATTCCATTTAAGTGTCTCCATTTGGCTCAAAAAAATAAAGAAATGTTCTATATTTTCTATCTTGGCGCTTAAACCTTATCCAATAAATTCCTGAGTATTTTTTCTATGTGAAGTTGGGAGAGAAGTAGCTTTGTCCGCTAAGTATATAAAACAGATCACTAAAGAATTTAAAGAACTTTGTGAATCTCAGTTGGTTATTTTTTTAATTACAGGTTCTTTAGTAATTAATCATATTTATCCTTCATATATACTGGGTACATTATCCTCAGAACGGTTAATGCAAACTTTTTAAAAACAGCCATAACAACCAAATGCAATAACCACCCATCCTTCCCCTGTGTGAAATACAGAAAACAAAATCATACAAATTAACATCTTATTCTACCCACAAGGAGCCATGGTGGTACAACAGTTAAATGTTCAGCTGCTAACTGAAAGGTCCAAAGTTTGAATCCACCCAGTGGCTCCACAGGAGAAAGATCTGGCAATCCGCTCCCATAAAGATTACAATCTTGAAAACCCTTTGGGGCAGTTCTACTCTGTCACATGGGGTTGCCATGAGTCGAAATAGACTCAATGGCACCTAACAATAATTCTACTCACTGATATTTTTCTCAAGTTTTCAAACTGAAAATGAGACTCTGATACCAGTGTTTATACAGAATCGATTCTTACCTGTGTGAGAAACAAATCTCCTGTTGGAGGACTTGGCTACTGAATATTGGAAGAAGGGAAATTTGAGGCATTTGCCGGTCTCCCTGTCACATATGCCTGAAGGACAGCTGCAGGTCTCTTTGCATTCCATTCCAAAGGTGCCGTAGGGGCAGTCTGAGGGCAAGGAAAGGGTTAAGAGAGAGGGCTGATGTGCATAAGCCCCATCTTAACAGCTCCTGTAGGCACAGCCTTAGGATTTGAACAAATCTCAGGAATCTTGGCAGTAAAATAAAACCCAATTCTCGAAAAACTCAAGCTTTGAAATTTGAATCTTTATATCACAAAGTACAAAATCTGAAGACACTCAGAACACTAAGACCAGAAAATGGACTGCAGGCTCAGCTGTAATGCCTTGCTGCAAAGTTTAGTTGAAGGCAGTTACGCATAACCAGTCCCCTTGGCCCAGTCGTAATTCTGTTTATTTTCTGCTTAAATACCCATTAGCAGGTTGTCATAGGTTACCACTGCAACAGCTCAATGAAGGTGGGAAATTGAACAAATAGATCCGTCAGCTCCTCAAAGAGTTTAAAAGATGTGTGATGTTGTCTTTGAATTCACTGTATACTGAGACAATGTACTCTTTCAAATGCATAAGGAGGGTCTTCGAACTAGCAGGACTAAGAGGACTGTCATCCAGTTTACCAATTAATTAGTTGACATGATCAATCCTCTAGGGAGCCACTCCCACTCCTTTCAAGTTCCTTATCTGTCAAACGGTGGTACAATTTATCTCACTTCCTCAGTTGTTAGGATTCACTAGTAAAACCCTCTGCAAAGTTAAGATGTTATACACTAAGTGAACAAGAAAGCTGAGGGTTAACTATTTATATACCTACCCAAAACTAGAAGCTTTAGAGTTCCGATGTTCTTATACTTGGACTAAAACATCCTATATTAAGATTAAGAGGATAAACTCGTTTATTAAAAATGCATGGTTTTGATGAAATAAATGACATCTCCGTAGATGAACCAGTCTTTAAGAACCAAGGAGAATAGATGTAGAATGTTTGTTCTCTTGGCATGAAAATATCCTTGTAAAGGCACAATCACATATGGGTAAAGAGACAAGCTGTAAGTACTAGACTGCCTTTGGCAATCTAGTATTCCACTGAATGATCAAGATAGATGTTAAGAAGATGTATTTTTAAAGAGATTTAGATCGCTCTTTTCAGCATCTTTCAGGTTGCGGAAGAGCCTAGTTTCAAACACTTTTCTCCCTGCTGGGAAGACTAGTCCTTAAAAGGGATCTTGAAAAAGCCTCTTGCATAAAATCACACAGGATCAGGATTTGATTGTGTCTGCAGTGATGTTCATGATACTGAAAACAAAAATGTTGGTCAAATTCCCAGTGGTACTCCTATTGTATCCTCTGATGTTCTGAGCAGTGCCAGGCATATAGTAAGTGTTCAATAAATATGTGTTGGCTGGTTGATTGTGATCTGGGCAACACAATGCCAAACATCTGAATATTTAGAAAACATCTGGCTATGCAGCTGAAGTGTACAGTTTCCACGTGGGTGTTCAGTAGAAGTGCTCAAGGAGGGAGTTTGCCTGCAGCAAAATAGAAGATCTCCATTTAGAGTTGCTGAGGCTCACATAGGTTTATTCTGCCTAGCAGAAAGAAAAATGTTTAAAACCAGGCTCAGGTGCAATCTGAAGGATGTGGGAAAAGAGCAAGTCTAGATCTCTTTAAAAATATAGCTCATTAGCATCTACCCTGATCATTCAGTGAAGTATCATACTACTAAAGACTCCAGATGCCTTACAGCTTGTTTCTTTACTTACAGTGATTGTACATTTACAAGGAAATTTTTTTGCCAAGAGAAAAAGCAATCCACTGCATATTCTTGCTATATCATAAGTATGATGGTGTTAACCACTTCCTCCCCAATTTCCGTATGTGAAGTACTGTTTTCTTGGCTGATAAGCCCTGTAATTTACAGAAACTACAGATCCTGGTAAGTCGAAAGAAACGCGTATGTTCACCAAAGGAAATGTTTCATCAGTATTCTACCTTTTATTGGTTATAAACAAAAACTAAATTTCTCCTAGTAGTTCAAACATTTATTTCTTAACCTTTAGTATATTTTGTGGGTTAAAAGGAGATTAATTTATACAGTATGTGTCTAAAAGGAGAAATAATGAGATTAGCTGAGACTAGCTCAATAATGAGTGATTATCACGCATAAAAGAATACAATTATACCAAATACTTAAAATATAAGAATTATTTTTAAAATTTCCCAATCTTTTTAATAATTTTAAAAGCTTCTTTGTATTATAAAACTGATGAATGGGGCTACAGAATATATGTTACATCTCAATAACAGCTCTTAATGATGAGCTCAGTAGGTATCCATAAAAAATTTAAAAAAAAAAACAAAACAAAACTCGTTGCTGTCGAGTAAATTCCGACTCATAGTGACCCTATAGGACAGAGTAGAACTGCCCCATAGGGCTTCCAAGGAGCAGCTGGTGGACTCGAACAGCCAAACTTTTGATTAGCTGCCAAGTTCTTAACCATTACACCACCAGGGCTGGTAATTTAAAATCACCATTCTTTTTAATTCTGAACATTTTAAACTACAGTAACTAATTTTAAAATAAATTCTACAAACACTGAACTACATTATTTAGCTATAAATTTCAACCAAATAAAGTTCCTCTATGCCTATGGAAGACTGCCATCCTCATTCTTTACAGATTTCTGATTTTTATGTTTCCTTACTGATATTTTTGCTTGCATTACACCATCTACTTTTTCTAAATGACCAAAACCTTTATAAAGTAGAATGAAGTCTGTTTTACACTTCAGGGTACCCTCTTCCAAAAATCTGAGCCATTTGGTTAGATGTCATAAGCCCACTCTATTCCATAAAGTACATTAGCCTCCATCAGAAATATTTGACCTTGAGCGATGCCCTCCACCCTGTGAACCCCGTCATGATCAAAGAATCACTAAAACCCGGGGCTAGAAACCATTCCAAGAGGTTATCTAGTGAAGACCTCTGTAATCACTGCCTGGCAGAGGAGATGGCACCTCAACCATCCATAATGGATTACCTGTCATGTTTTTAAAGTTTCCAGAGAAGGAGGCAGCATAATCTTCCATTGCAACATTTTTCCTTAAATCTCCTAAACATTATGAGTGAAAATACTGTATCTCTTTCTGTGCTTCCCTGCATACTGATTTATATGGCTACAGGCAGAGCTCCGCTTCTCCCTCTGCCTCTGACAATGCCTGTTCTGGGTCAATAACCCAAGTGCATTTTCCCTCTTAGTAGTTAAGAGGAAAGCTTCCTCACCTCCCAAGCTGGCTAAAAGCCCTCGGCTGGCCCTGTGCGGGGAGAAGCAAGGGGTCACTCTTTACCTTTGCAGATACCAAACTCGTCACCAAAATCATCCTCCTCACTGTAAAACTGACACCTTAGCCCCGGGCCACACTTGACGCCATCCATGCCCGAGACTGTGCGGTAGCAAGTTTCGCCCAGCCCTGCGGCACACACGCGACAGCAGCCACAGTCGTCGAGCACTGTCCTCTTGCAGCTCAGGCTGCTTTTGCAATTGTTACTGTCACAACGTTCAGGGCAATCCACCGCATACTTGGTGCTCCAGGCCGTCACCAGGTGCACAGGTACAAGGAGAGCGGTTAGCAGCAAGAAGCTCTTCATGTCTCCCAGCAGGCTCAGGCTCAGCTTCCTGCGTCGTGGTCTTTGCTGGTGGGAAGCAGCCGTCCAGCTTCCAAAGTGGTAGCTGAGCCTCTGCCTACACGTTTATGAGTTTTATACACTGGATTGCCCGCATGCTTCCCCGTCATCAATTTCCTCAACCCAGCAGCAGCGCTGTCCTCCTGCCAGGCTCTCTTGTTTTAGTTTATGAAATCCAGGATGAAGGCTGGATTAACACGCTGCTGCCATCCAGGAATTGAAAAGCCCAAGCTGATGTCATCTGTTATGTTTAGATGGTTGTTTTGCATGAGGATTGAAAAACTCGCTCACATCCGTCTGGAGGGCTCAAGGACGTCTGTGAAGGGGGAATAAAGAAGGTCACAGAACCTCCTGCAGGACAGGAATTGTTCTGACACCGGCATGTCACTTGGGGTGTAGCTTTATCTCAGAGTTAGGAGGAAAATGATATCAACATGAATCATCAGGACCGAAGACGCTCCTTAAAAAAAATAAATAAATAAACATTTGGTATTTCCTCTCAATAAATAGCTATGAGATCATTTGGAAGAAGAAAGGGTTATATTATGCCTTTTCAATATTTGGAAGAAAGAAAATATTTTGATAGCGATTTTTTTTAAGACCCTCTCTTCCTTCTTCCCATCCCTCTCCTCAAATGTTATTTCTAAAGCAATTCATATCGAATATATCTAAATCTATCAGGGATATAGCAGTATTTCTAGTAAGATGCTGAAATGCAGCTGAGGATTTCCTTTACAATTAATACAAAAAGCCACAAAAGAGGTAAGATCCTGCTGGCACTGTTTCTGGGTTACTCAATTCTGGAAAAACTTATCAGCTGGGTTTCTCCTGACCCAAAACTCCCTAGGGACAAGGTTCATCCATCACTGAGTGGGTTTGTCCAATGATTGAGCCTATCTGAAGCCCTTCCCCTCACCTCCTGGCATCTATCAGAGCCCTCGCTAAAAACCGACAAACAAGGCAGCCAGCCCAAGGAAACAAAGGAGCCAGCAGGGAAATCGGAACACTGCCCCAGAAAGGCAAGTCGCGGGGAAGGGAAAACATTACCCACCAGGAAACCAGGTCTTCATGCTATGGGGGGCCGGTGGTGGGGAGGTCACAGGGCCCGGGTCCTGCTTGGAAAGACGAAGCGGCCCTCTTAACATAGCAACCAGGCCAGGCCCTTATTAGGCAAGATTTGTGGGGCAAAGCAAGCCAGGGGAAAGAGGAGAGAGAGGAGTTCTTATACCAACCACATGTTGTATTCCAAAACCCACCCCCCCCCACCCCCTGCTTGTCAAAATAGATATAAATCCTGAAGTGAGAGGGTCAGTGTCTTTTAGTAAATAAACAACCCAGTAAAGTTGATAACTTTGGGTCTGTCACAAATTAGCTGTGGGCAAGCCACAGGCCTTCTCTCAGCCTCAGCTTTTGGGAATTAACCATGCTAGACTGGTTGACCTCTAAAATCCTTGTCTTCTCTAGAAGATGGGGCAGAGGCCATGGCTGTGACTTGACAAGTGACCTTCACGAGTGACATTTTTAGGAGGATGGAGGAAACAGATCCAGACTGCAGAGCATTATGAAATGGGAAATGAAGGCAAGAGTTTCAGCTTCCAAATTTCCCAGATTTTTCAAGACAATCTAGTTTCAATCATGTTCTTCATCTCCCACAAGCAAATGTGTACTAAGAGGCTGCAAGCTCTGATTTATTATTGTCAATAGTAACATTTATTGAGTGCATAATATGTGCCAAGCACCGTTCTTCAGCATTTTCTGTGTATTAACTCACTTGTGCCTCACGACAACCTTGTGAAGTGAGGAGACTGAGTCAGAAAGAGGTGAAATAATTTTACCAAGGTCCTCATGATGTCAGAGATTCAACTTGAACCATGCCAGTCTAATGTCAAGGCCATGTACTATATTGCCTATTAAAAGGCAATCATGTTTCCATGGCCAATGGTTCCAATAGCCTAGTTCACACTTTGGGGGAACCTGGAAAAGGTTTCTTGTTCAAACTTTGTGGAACATCACTTTCTGAGGAGATAGAGTGCGGTGCGATGGATCTCTTTTATATGACCTTTCTCACCATGGTCATGTAACTCCCACCCAAGTGAATGGGTGGGACTATGCAAATAATGTAATTGTGGCCCACCAAAGGGATTGGATAGTTTGCTAAAAATACAGGTAAAGTTCATGGCACCCACATCAGGTGGGACCATGCAAATATGGTATATGGAACCCTAATGAGGGGATCGGTCAGTTTTGCCATCCTGCTAGGCTTAAAATGAGCCATCGCAGAGGTTGGAAGGGAGGATCTCACCACCACCAAGAAAAAAGAGCCAGGAGTGGAGTGCGTCTTTTGGACCCGGGATCCCTACGCTGAAAACCTCCTGAACCAGGAGACCAAGAGAGAGAGCTGTAACAGCAAAGATAGCAGCAGCAGAACCAGGAGACTGGTAAGAGATGGCATGGCCCACAGAGCGAGAAAGCTGAGTACCTTCAGGCAGGAGGCTTGCTGGTGGAGTAGGGAGCCTCCAGGCACTTGGAGGAGCTAGGTTTGCCAACCCATGGAGTTAGAGCTGAGCGCCTTCGGGCCAGGCTGAGGCTTACTGGTGGAGTAAGGTGCCTCCTGGCACTTATTAGCTGAACTAAAAGAGCTTTTTAACACTGACCCAAGAGGCTGAGGGGCCAGAGAGAGGTGTGCCTATAGGCACAGCTGAGAAGAGGCTGTCCTGATGGAAAAACTGTATCCTGAGCATTCCTGAACCTGAATTGAAACCTGTTACTTCCATAATAAACCCCATAATAGTGAGTATTGTCATAATCATGAGTTCAGTGTGGCCATTGCAAGGAATTATCGAACCCAGCAAAGAAGTAGAGGGTGCCGTGGGAGGGACGGTTGGCATCAGAATTGGCGAAGATGGCAGAGAGAGAAGGCATGTCTGACTTCCACCTCCTAGGAATCAGCCTTGGGCTGTTGACCTTGATTCTCTTTCCCCCTTTTGAAGTTGCAGGAGGTCAGACCCCTCCACCATGCCATTGTTACATAGTGGTTAATCAGAATAGTGGTTAATAATAACACCTGGCCTTTATAGAGACCTTACTATGTGCCAAGCACCATGTTGTTGTTGTCGTTGTTGTTGTTGTTAGGTGCCATTGAGTCGGTTCCAACTCATAGCGACCCCATGTACAACAGAGTGAAACACTTTCTGGTCCTGAGCCATCTTCACAATCCTCGCCATGCTTGAGCCCATTGCTGCACCCACTGTGTCAATCCATCTCATTGAGGGTCTTCCTCTTTTTCGCTGGCCCTCTACTTTACCAAGCATGATGTCCTTCTCCAGAGATTGATCCCCCTGATAACATGTCCAAAGTACGTGAGACATAGTCTCGCCATCCTTGCTTCTAAGGAACATTCTGGTTGTACTTCTTCCGACACAGATTTGTTCATTCTCTTGGCAGTCCATGGTATATTCAATATTCTTCACCAACGCCACAGTTCAAAGGCATCAACTCTTCTTCGGTCTTCCTTACACATCATCCAGCTTTTGCATGCATTTGAGGCTACTGAAAACACCATGGCTCAGGTCAGAAGCACCTTAGTCTTCAAGGTGACATCTTTGCTTTTCAACACTTTAAAGATTTGCCTAATGCAACAATGTGTCTTTTGATTTCTTGACAGCTACTTCCATAAGTGTTGATTGTGGATCCAAGTAAAATGAAATCCTTGACAACTTCAGTCTTTTCTCTGTTTATCACGATGTTGCTCATTGGTCTAGGTGTGAGGATTTTTGTTTTCTTTATGTTGAGGTGTAATCCTTACCAAAGGCTGTGGTCTTTGATCTTCATCAGTAAGTGTTTCAAGCCCTCTTCACTTTCAGCAAACAAGGCTGTGTCATCTGCATATCACAGGTTGTTAATGAGTATTCCTCCAATCCTGGTGCCCCATTCTTCTTCATATAGTCCAACTTCTCTGATTATTTGCTAAGCATACAGATTGAATAGGTATGGTGAAAGGATACAACCTTATGCACAGCTTTCCTAATTTTAAACCACACAGTATCCACTTGTTCTGTTCGAATGACTGCCTCTTGATCTATGTACAGGTTCCTCATGAGCATAAGCATTTTATATGAATGACATTTAATCTTCAAAACAAGAGCTAGGTACTAATCTTATCCCCATCTTAGAGATGAGAAAACTGAGGCCTAGAGAGATTAAGTAACTTATCCAAAGTCACATAGTCAGCAAAAGCCAGGACTCCAACCCTCAGACAACTGGCTCTAGAGACTAGATTAAGGATTGCAAAATCAAATGTGTACAGGTGCCAAACAAGTGATCCAGGTGAATGAAGTGGACCAGGAGTAATGCAGTGGGAGTACAGTGGGTTTTTCCACCTGAAAAACACATATACCTAAAGAAAGTGGCCATTCCTTAGGGTCTCACTGCTGCCATGCAGGAATATGAGCCCACGGGGCCCAATCGTTTTTAAAAAAGAGAAGCTGGAATTCAGGTTTTTTAAATGTAATCCCTACTTTGGACTTGTTATCAGGAGGGACAAGTCTCTGGAGAAGGACATCAACAAGATGGATTGACACAGTGGCTGCAACAATGGGCTCAAGCATGGCGATGATTGTGAGGCTGGCACAGGACCAGGCAACATTTCATTCTATTATACATAGGTTGCTGTGAGTTAGAACTGACTCGACAGCACCTAACAACAACAACAACAACAATTCATCCAAATTAGAAAACACTACGGGCCCTCATTTCCTATGGACTGGTTTGCTCTTACCATAAATTCTACTATTAAAAAAATTCCCAGTAAATTTTGGGTTCTTACTGTTCTGGATGTAAATCTCTGCTCTGCCACTCACTAGCTAGGGGACTTGGGAACTTAGTTTAATGTTTCTAAGCATCTATTCCTTAATGGGGTACACAATGGAGCTAGTAATACCTTCTTCATAGTGCTCTTGTGAGGATTAAATAAAATAATGCACGGGAAGTGTCTATCAAATACTATGCATTTGATAAATGATAGCTATTCTTCATTTTAGGAGCCTTGGTGGCGCAGTGGTTAAAGCACTTGGTTGCTAACCAAAGAGGTTGGCAGTTTGAACCCACCAGCAGCTCTGTGGGAGTAAGATGTGGCAGTCTGCTTCCGTAAAGATTACAGCCTTGGAAACCCTATGGGGCAGTTCTGCCTTGCCCTATAGGGCTACTGTAAGTCGGAATCGACTCAACAGCGATGGTATTCCTCATTTGAAAAATATAGTCATTGTAGAGTTGGCAGTAAATAAAGAAAAATAATAAAAGGGTAAGAACCTTCTGATCTTTCATACAAACTTAATGAAGAAAATAAAGAAACTTAATAAAGGCATTCGAATATCAAAATTACAAGTGGTAAGGAGAAGCAGAGGCAGAGGAGCTCCCGGACAACCATCTTCTGCATTTCCAATATCAGTAATACCTTCAGTAAATGACAACTAAGCACAGAGAAGATATCAGTGAAGGAGCACCAAATCCACAATAACAGTAAACAGAAACACAATATACAGAAGAGTGCAGAAAATAGGCTCAAGTTCAGAAACGGTGAAAATAACTCAATACATAGCACCTGTTGTTGGTGTTAGTTGCCGTAGAGTCAGCTCTATCTCATGGTGACCCTAAGCACATCAGAATGAAATGCTGCCGAGTCCTGCTCCATCTTCATGATTGTAGCACTATATTAGACAATATTCTGTTGTGACTCATAGGCTTTTCATTGGCTAATTTTCAGAAGTAGATCTCTAGGCCTTTCTTCCTAGTTTGTCTTAGCCTGGAAGCTACGCCGAAATCTGTCCACCATGGATGACTCTGTTGGCATTTGAAATACTGGTGGCCTAGCTTCTAGCGTTATAGCAATACACAAGCCACTACAATACAACAAACTGACAGACAAGTAGTTGACATAATACATAACAACTCATTTGAGGGGAACCTTCAACTCCTTCTAAGACACAACAAAAATCATTTGTCCCAGCACAATCCCTATGAAATTTTTGTCTAGTTGTATTTCTGTCTTCCCCAACCCAGATCAACCAATCCCATTAGGAAAGCTAGCAGTGACCACAAGAGGTTAGGGAATCAGAGCATGCGCAACCAAGGAGATGACTTTAATCTGTGTGTGTAGTGGGGGAGAGGGGGTGACTGGAGGGATTAAAGTGAAGGCAAAGCTGATGAGGCTGAGGACATGAGGTCTACCCTGGTTGGCTTTGCTTTGGGCTGGGGGCTGGCAAATCTCTATCTTCAATCTGTCTGTTCATCAGTTGTCAAATCAAAGAATGAGAATGGGCAAGGGGAACCACACAGGCTTTTCAGAACTCCTAAAATGCAAGCTCAAGATATGATGGGTCAAACCATACCATCTTAAGATCCAAAGGATAGAATGTGGCCTTCTGCAATAAGGGCCAGAGAAACAATAAAACCAGGTAGCTATTCAACTCAGTGCATGCTGTTCATTTAAAATGCCATTGTGATTTTTTTTCTTAAACTTGATGTTGTGCCAAATAGGGAAATGAGCATAGGTAACCTGCACTGATGTTTTGCACTTTATTTTGTACATCATGATTGCTTAATTTAACCAAAAACCAAGTATTTTTTCTGGATAGGCAAAGGTGGTCTAGTGGGAAAGTTCTGGGCAGGTTCCAAACCCTCAGGAGGTGGTTCAAGGTCAAGCCAAATTTACACTATGCTTACTGTGCCTTCATCACAAACTGTTTAACCAGGTAGGTTTGATTTAAATTGAAGGCAGCTTTGAAGACAAAAATTCCCAAGGGGAGAGATTTAAAAGTAGATTTTAGGAATCTGAACTTGGTTTTTAATTTAAGATTTTGTTTGTTTGATACTAGCTGAAAGTCTTCCTGCTTTGCCACCAGCCTATAGCAATTTTGCATGTGTCTAGTCCAAAAATTTCAGCCTAGGAAATCTTATGGGGCAGTTCTACTCTGTCCTTAGGGTCGCTATGAGTAGGAATCAACTGGACAGCACACAAGAAAAACAACAGACAACAGTGCAAGAGCTAGCACATAATAGGAGCTTCATTAACATATAAACATACCAATTGTTTCCCAGAATCACTGTCAGAGAGTAGTAAGTTAAAATGCACGCATGGGTGGCCTTCCTTTCTCTTTCCAGCAGGGGAAGCAAAGTGAGGCTCAGGTTCTTGGGCAGGTTGGGCTGAGCTACAAAACATGAGTGCTGCTTTGGGAGAATGAGGTAGAGGTTTCAAGAAGTAGCTGAGGACTGAATGTGGTCTGAGCAAAGGCTTTTGTCCCATCATGTCTGCTCCTGCACAGCTAACCAACTTTGTCCTCTTGACCTTCCAACCCTGGGTTTGGTGACACCTCATCCACTCTGAGAGGAGGCTCACGGGATCTCCTTATGGCCAATGGACGCTGATAAAACACATCTGCCAAACTGGCTGAGTTTCACTACAGTCACAGGTCAGCTGTTGAAGCCCAGGGCCTAGGGAATCCTCCCAGAGCCTCCTGCCCTGGCAACAGCTTTGCAGGAGTTCTAGAAACAGCTCTACCACAACCAAGCTGCGTAATCTTAGGTGAGTCACATGCACACGTTTGATCCCCTCATCTCGCTTCTCTAACTCAATAATGAGTTAAAAGGATCAAACGCAGCAACAGAGGTGAAAGCATTATGACTATTATTATTTACAGTCTAATTTCTAAAAATTGGCTTCATTCTTTAAAAAGTGATTTTATGTCTTGGAGCCAAAAATTTTCCCAAAAGAAATTCCTCCAATTCTCTAAGTTTCAATTTTTTAAGAAGATCAACATTAACTGGAATGTGGGATTCTATATACTAATATATAATTTACAAGTAATTTTCAAAAGCTGCATCTGCTCAGAAGAGTAAAGTGGACCCGTGTTTAACTAGAACTCTTGCCTGGATTTGCCTTAATGAGCAGGTCAATGCTGTGGGCAGCTGAGGCCAAACGCTGTTGGTATCAACAAACAGCCCTGAAGAAACAGTGAGTGTGCGAGCATGAGGTGAGTGTGAGAAGATAAGGACAGGACACCTACAAGGTTGGGTACAAACCTCAACCCAGAATCTCTGGACACCCCTCAGAGAACTTTGCTGCCATATCTAGAGCTCTGACTCCAGTGGATTCCTGAGGAAGCAGCCACAGAAACAGATTGTTTTTTAATCCTGGCCAAATCTAGAAACTTCAGCTTTGGGTTCACACTACTGAGAATTATTTTAGAGCCAGGAAGTCTAGACTTGGGAGCATTTGAGGAGTTTTCACACTACCTGGCTGCCTTCTTCTCCTCTTTGCCCCCAATTCTAGCAGATTCTAGTGTGAGGAGTCAAGGCAAGTTTTTCTAACAGGTAGCTCTTTCTCAAATCAGGGTTTTGGGCCTATGAACCCCATCTTCCAAGAGATTCCGGTCACATAGTGTCCTTCTACTATTCTACTATTATACATACTGTCCTTATACTTCAAATATTAGCTCCCATCCAGGAACACCACACATTGCCCTGACAAGACAAGAAATAGTGTCAGCAGCAAAAGTAGCTCTGAACTTGGAACCAGAAGAGCCAAGTTTGGGTCCCAGCTCACCATCAATCCTGGGGTAAGACACTAGCCTTCCTGGTTAACATGAAGTTATTTTTATGGTACAATATGAGGGATAGAAATGCCTTTCTTAACTCAAAAAGATATGAAGATCAAAAGAGAATGTAGATGCGAAAATATGCTGTAAACTCTAAGTTACCACAGAGCTGTAAAACGTTATTGCACCAGTAAAGAAAAAGAGCAGATGGCTATCTTAGGCCCATTCCTCCATTTCTCTCACCTTCTGCAATATAGTCCAGTTCTTAATTAACTTACAGGCAGTCCCGGGGTTACCAACAAGATTCCTTCCTAAGTGTATCTTTAAGTTTACTTTGTAGGTAAGTCAGAACAGGTGCATACGGTTCTTATTTAGCCTTACTTCAGTGCAAGAAAAGGCTCAAAGCCTTTTCGATGATTTAAAAGCTGCACAGACAGCAAGTGACGGTGACTGTGATGAAGAATTTGTTGCAAGTAAGGGTAGGGGTTGGTTCAGTCATTTAAAAGTGAAGGCAAATTTACATAACATTAAAGCACAAATATGAGTTGTAAGTCAGACGTTCATAACTCCAGACTTGCTATAATTCACAGAAAACAGTGCTGGCTGAGTAAGAATATTCTCCCTTAGGTAGACACCAACACTCCTCCCTACAGCCTGCCTCGCCCCATCCTGTCTGGGGATGACTAAACAGCTCACTAAACTATTCTTGCAGACTAAAAGAGTTGATAAAACACCACAAGTTTCCTAAATGACTAAATAATTAGTTTAGGCATTGGAAGTCCTTCAGGCATTAGAACTATCTGACACAAGGGAACACAGAATTAGAAAGTCATGTTAGAAGAAGTTATTGCAAAAACATTTACAATTTCCACTAGGAATTTTGGAAAGACTGAGATTTCTGATTAATACAAGAATCATAGGAAATGATTCCACTACTTTGCTTCTCTAATAACATGGTATTTCCTTTATCTAATCTTAAATTGACTCACTTTATAATGTAATGAAATATATTAATGAGGCCACCCTCACCAGACTCATCAGACTTTGTCTAGTGGTGAAGGACCTTAGCCCTTATAGAATATGTGGGTTGAATAAGTGATTGAATGTTAAAGAATTTAAAGATAACCACCAGAAAAATAAAAATAAAAACTTAACTTCCTTATTTAGGACTTTTTAAGGAATTGGAAGTTTCGGACTCACTGTCTATTCTGATGTCAAATTATCTTGGCTCCTTTCTTCTTGGGATGTTTCCAATAAAGGCCCACATCTCTTTAAAAATAAATGTGTCTTGCTTACTTTTGACTGCCATGGGACTTCATGAAGTATCCAAACCTATGACCTGAGAGCTTAATTTACACTGCAAAGGGTCTCAGTGCAGTGTGTCTTAAAGCCTAGATCCCCAGAAGACCTGCATCAGAGTGACCCGGGCAGCTTGTTAAAAATGCTGATTTCTGGGTGCCATGGCCAGGGATTCCAATTTGATGGGTCTGGGGTGGCCCAAGGAATCAACATTTTTAACAAGTACATCAGGCAACTCTGACACACCCGAAATTTTGAGAAACCTCTGGATGAATGGTTTTTCTTAGTCATATCTTTTCATGTTAGCAGAATTAGTATTTAATCCTTACTCTGGAGATTTCTGACAGGAAAAGCCATCTTAGTTTTTAGCTATAACATTATATATTTCAATTTTTTTTAGTGTATTTCATTGAGTCTATGACTCACATTTTCTTCACATGTTAACATCACTGAAATTAAATAATAAAAATCTATGTCTGCATAAACAAAACTAAAACTCAAAGGATGGAAAAAATATATCAAGCAACCAACCAAAAAAGAGCAGAAATGGCAATACTAATCTCTGACAAAACAGACTTGAAAGCAAAATCCACCATAAGAATAAGGAAGGACACTATATAATGATTAAAGGGTCAATACACAAGTAGGACATAACCATAATAAATACATATGCACCCAATGGTGGGGCTCCAAAATATATAAAACAAACGCTAACAGTATTGAAAAGAGAAATAGACAGCTCCACAACAATAGTAGAAAACTTCAACACACCACTTTCAGTGAGGGACAGAATATCTAGAAAGAAACACAATAAAGATATGGAAGATGTAAATGCCACAATCAATCAGCTTGACCTCATAGACATATACAGAACACTCCAGCCAATGGCAGCCAAGTATACATTCTTTTCCAATGTACATGGAACATTTCTCCAGAATAAACCACATTTTAGGCCACAAAGCAAGCCTTAGAATCCAAAACATTGAAGTAATACAAAACATCTTTTCTGATCATAATGCCATAAAAGTAGAAATCAATAACAGAAACAGCAAGAAAAAAAAATCAAATGCATGGGAACTGAACAAGACATTGCTTAAAAACTACTGGCTATAGAAGAAATCCAGGACAGAATAAAGAAATTCATAGAATCAAATGAGAATGAAAACACATTTTACCAAAACCTTTGCAACAGAGCAAAAGCAGTGCTTACAGGTCAATTTATAGCAATACAGGCACACATCAACAAAGAAGAAAGGAGTAAAATCAAAACATTAACCCTACAACCCGAACAAAATAGAAAGAGAGCAGCAAAAGAAGACCTCGGGCATCAGAAGAAAGCACATAATAAAGATTAGAGCAGTAATAAATGAAATACAGAATAGAAAAACAACAAAGAATAAACAAGACCAAAAGTTGGTTGTTTGAACAGATCAACAAAATCGACAAACCATTGGCCAAACTGACAAAAGAAAAACAGGAGAGGAAGCAAATAACCCAAATAAGAAATGAGATGGGTGATATCACAACAGACCCAACTGAAATTAAAAGGATCAAAAAAGAATACTATGAAAAATTGTACTCTAACAAATTTGAAAACCTGGAGGAAATGGACAAATTTCTAGAACATATTACTTACCTAAACTAACACAAAC
>NW_004444010.1:7320842-7366958 GCF_000243295.1 Trichechus manatus latirostris
AAAAAAAAAACCCTGGCCCAGGTGGCTTCACTGGAGAATTCTACCAAATGTTCAGAGAAGAGTTAACACCAGTACTACTAAAGCTATTTCAGAGCATAGAAAAGGAAGGAATACTCAAACTCATTCTATGAAGTCAGCATAACCCTGATACAAAAGCCAGGCAAAGACACCACAAAAAAAGAAAATTATAGATCAATGTCCCTCATGAACATAGACGCAAAAATCCACAACAAAATTTTAGCCTGTAGAATTCAGCAACATATTAAAAAAATAATAATACATCATGAGCAAGTGAGATTCATACCAGATATGCGGGGATGGTTTAACATTAGAAAATCAATCAACATAATCCACCACATAAATAAAACAAAAGAAACATGATCTTATCAATTGATGCAGAAAAAGCATTTGACAAAGTACAACACCCATTCCTGATAAAAACTCTCAGCAAAATAAGAACAGAAGAGAAATTCCTTGATATAATAAAGGGCATTTACACAAAGCCAACAGCCAACATTATTCTAAACAGAGACCGAAAGCATTTCCCTTGAGAACAGGAACCAGACAAGGATGCCCTTTATCACCACTCTTATTCAACATTGTGATGGAGATCCTAGCCAGAGCATAAAGGCAAGAAAAAGAAATAAAGGGCATCCAAATTGGTAAGGAAGAAGTAAAGTGTCTGTATTCGTGGATGATATGATCCTATACACAGAAAACCCCAAAGAATCCACAAGAAAGCTACTGGAACTAATAGAAGCTTTCAGCAAAGTAGCAGGGTAGAAGATTAACATACAAAAATCAGTAGGATTCCTCTGCACCAACAAAGAGCACTTCAGAAAGGAAAACACCAAATCAATACCATCTACAATAGCCCCCAAGAAGATAAAGTACTTAGAAATAAATCTAACCAGGGACATTAAAGAACTATGCAAAGCAAACTGCAAAAGGCTACTGCAAGAAACCAAAAGAGACCTACACATGTGGAAAAACATAACATGCTTATGGATAGGAAGACTCAACATTGTTAGGATGTCAGTCCTGTCCAAAGCAATCTACAGATACAATGTAATCCTGATCAAAACTCCAACAGCGTTTTTTAACAAGATGGAGAAACAAATCACCAACTTTATATGGAAAGGGAAGAGACCGCAGATAAGTAAAGCATTACTGAAGAAGAAGAACAAAGTAGGAGGCCTCGCACTACCTGATTTTAGAAGCTATTATACCACCATGGTAGTCAAAACAGCCTAGTACTGGTACAACAACAGATACATAGACCAGTGGAACAGAATTGAGAACCCAGACATAAATCCATCCACCTATGAGCAGCTGAGATTTGACAAAGGCCCAAAGTCCATTAAATGGGGAAAAAGACAGTCTCTTTAACAAATGGTGCTGGCCTAACTGGATATCCATCTTTAAAAAAATTAAACAGGACCCGTACCTCACGTCATACACAAAAACTAACTTAAAATGGATCAAAGACCTAAATATAAAATATAAAATCATAAACATCATGGAAGAAAACATAAGGACAACACTAGGGGCCCTAATACATGGCATAAATGGTATACAAACCATAACTAACAATGTACAAACACCAGAAAAGAAACTAAATAACTGGGAGCGCTTAAAAATCAAACACTTATGCTCATCAAAAGACTTCAGCAAAAGAGTAAAAAGAAAAGCTACAGACTGGGAAAAAAAATTTGGCTATGACATATTTGATAAAGGTCTAATCTCTAAAATCTACAAGATACTGCAACACCTCAACAACAAAAAGACAAATAATCCAATTAAAAAATGGGCAAAGGATATGAACAGACATTTCACCAAAGAAGACATTGAGGCAGCTAACAGATATGTGAGGAAATGGTCACTATCATTAGCCATTAGAGAAAAGTAAATCAAAACTACATTGTGATACCATCTCACCCCGACAACACTGTCACTAATCCAAAAAAATACAAAATAACAAATGCTGGAGAGGTTCTGGGGAGACTGAAACTCTTATGCACTGCTGGTGGGAATGTAAAATGATACAACCACTTTGGAAAACAACATGGCGCTTCCTTAAAGAGCTAGAAATAAAAATACCATACGATCCAGCAATCCCACTCCTAGGAATATATCCTAGGGAAATAAGAGCTGTCACACAAATAGACATATAACACCCATGTCCATTGCAGCACCATTCACAATAGCAAAAAGATGGAAAAAACCTAAATGCCCATCAACAGATGAATGGATATACAAACTATGGTACATACACACAATGGAAGGCTATGCAACAATAAAGAACAATGATGAATCCGCAAAACATCTTACAATATGGACGAATCTGGAGGGCATTTATGCTAAATGAAATAAGCCAGACACAAAAGGACAAATATTGTATGAAACCACTATTATAAGAATTCAAGAAAAGGTTTACACACAGATAAAAGCATTCTTTGGCGATTACGAGGTTGGGGAAGGAGGGGAAATCACTATCTAGATAGTAGACAAGTGTCAACTTCGGTGAAGGGAAGGACAACACACAATACAGGGGAGGTCAGCACAACTGGACCAAAGCAAAAGCTAAGAAGTTTCCTAAACATATCCAAAAACTTTGAGGGACTCACTAGCTGGGGCTGGGGCCTGGGGACCATAGTTTCGGGGGACATGTAGGTCAATTGGCATAACATAGTTTATAAAGAAAATGTTCTACATCCCACTTTGGTGAGTATTGTCTGGGGTCTTAAAAGCCTATGAGTGGCCATCTAAGATACATCTATAGGTCCCATCCCACCTGGAGCAAAGGAGAATGAAGAAAACCAATGACAAGGAAAACATTAGCCCAAAGGACTAAAAGACCAAATGAACCAGAGACTCCACTAGCCTGAGACCAGAACTGGATGGTGCCCAGCTATCACCAATGACCACCCTGACAGGGAACACAACAGAGAGTCCCAGACAGAGCAGGAGAAAAATGCAGAACAGAATTCAAATTCATGCAAAAAGACCAGACTTAAGGGTCTGACAGAGACTGGAGGAACCCCCGAAACTATGACCTCCAGACGCTCTGTTAACCTGGAACTGAAACCTTTCCCCAAGCCCACTTTTCAGACAAAGATTAAACAGTCCTCTAAAACAAAAAATAATACACGTGAAGGATGTGTTTCTTAGTTCAGTCAAATATACAAGACCAAATGGGCAGTTCCTGTCCAAAAGCAGGATGAGAAGGCAGGAAAGGACACGAGCTGGATGGACGGACACAGGGAATCTGAGGTGGAAAGGGGGAGCATGTCGTCACATTGTGGGGCTTGCAACCAATGTCACAAAACAATGTGTGTAAATTTTTGAATGAGAAATTTACTTGAGCTATAAACTTTTACCTAAAGCACAATTAAAAAAAAAAAAACTATGTCCACATAAGCCTAAAAGAGCTTTCAATAAGTATAAAAAAAATTCCAGTGATATAAAAGCGTTATGTCAGACAGAGTTTAACTGAAGAATTTTTTCTTCCTTAATCATATGTAAAATAATGGCACATATTACACTGCTGGCCTCTCAGATTCAATAAAATGTGGTAGTTGTCTAACTACCTTACACATTTGTTTACCCACTATCTAAAGTTGATTAAGAGTAGAAAGTATTTTGTTTTACCAATCCTTAATCTCCCACTAGAACTTCACATGACAAAATCTAAAACCTTACTCTTGCAAGTTTCCTGATAAACATCACCCTAACTTGATCTGACTAGAGGTATTTTAGGGTGAGATATATGTGCTGTAAAGCCCTAGTTTTAATATTTTATTGTCAATGCCAAAGCACTCACACACACACCCCCAGCTTATATTTCTAACAGTGGATCATGAGCTTGTGTACACATCACCACTTCCAGACAACATGCTGAGCCTGTCTTCCTTTGTAAATATATTTAGGAAGTACTCACTGAATAAAACACCAAACAATGCCCCAAGAATGAAAGGAATCCAACGTACTTATGGTGTTCTTTATTCAAAGTGTTCTCAAGATGCCAAATCAAAATTTCAACCTTCTTGTGGTCTCGTCTAGAAAGCTAGTCTATAAAAGAACAAGTTATTACAAATAGGCAATTTGACCTAACTCTGAGTATTGACTCAGTCGTTTTTTGATGTTGTTGTTTTGTTTTTAAGTATTAATGCTTTTATTTTACTAATTTAAAATAATGAAACTTCAAATAAGGCCATGAAGGGCTGCCCTCCAAGCACCCTACATCCGGACAAAAGCCCATACCGAAAACAAGAAAAGGTAGGGTATGTATTCCTACTAGCGAATATCTGAAGGGCACTTTGAAGAGCTTGAGAGGAAATTACTGAGTGACGCTGTTTGAAAGGGGATAACATAAATGACATGTTTGCCAGGATAGCCTCTTCCTAATTAGTTAAAGCACACACAGATATACACACAACAACAAAACTGTGAGTGGTCCACTCTGTCAAAGACTTCTACATGATGGGCCTTCAAACCTGTTCATCTGCAGCTAGAAAGTCACAGAAACCTGCTACAGAAGGCACATGTCCCCTTTGAGGGACAAGATGCAGCAATACGTGGTCAAAGCACTTCACATTCAATTAGGAGACTTCAGGGTGCAAATTAATGCTTTTCTTCACATATGGGTCCACTGCTAGGGCAATTAGAATAATTAGAATAAAGAAATATCAAAGACCTTTAGTCCTGAAAGGAGGAGGCAAGGAGAAGAAACAGGCATAGCCTCCAAGAAGAAATAAACTTCAGAGACCAGCTATGCAAACCCTAACCCTCCAAGTGCTGTGAATGAGATAGCCTACCCCCTCAGCCTCCCCCTACCCTGCCCAGGGTCTCAAGCAGTGATGGTTTAAGGACTGCTCTTTCACTTCAACCTCTTTTAAAATTAAAATGCTAGAAGCAGCTATAACATTACATCACTAGCACATTAGTGGAAAAGAGTTTATCAGATCACTTTTCTGACTATCCTTTGCCTCCCTGCCCACCACTCCCTGTGACCCCTAGCTCTTCAATCAGGAAGCAGAGGTAGAGTGAAAGCAGCAGATTGATTTCACAATACAGAGCAGTGCTAAGAACATCGGCTTTGGGGGTCAGACCACCTGAGTTTGAATTCTGAGTATGCCACTCATTCACAGTAAAACCTGAGCAAAGTATTTAAATCCCTGAGCCTCGATTCCTCCAGATGTAAAAAGGAACATGTGAGAATACCTAATTCATAGAGCTTACCTGTGATCTGAAGTTTATAGCTATTGACACACTTTGCCCAGTGACTGGCAAGTAGTGAGCTCTCCAAATGTGTTGATAACAACATGGCTTTTGGCTAGGCCTCCACCAGACACCCCTTTTGTCCCGGCTCTCTATGACCCTCTGATTCCTGGTCTCCTTAGGGCACCACGTGGATATACACAATGGAAAAAGAATGCATAGAGAAGGTCCCCCAGCAAGTGCCGGTAGCTCAGGCTGTGACTCCACAAGCACTAAACCCTTTGATTGAATGTACTTAGTGGAGGAGGAGGGGAAGTGAAGCTTGATACGTACAATAAAAAGTCCACTTAAAGAGGACACTGAGCTTCTGTTATGGGCGGTAGAAAAACTCAGGAACAGTTAAGGGTGATGCTTGCACAACATGATGAACATATTTAATGTCACTGAACTGTACAAGTAAAGACTGCGGAAATGGCAAATGTTTTGTTACCCGTATATTTACCACAAAAAAATAAATAAATAAATAAATTTTTAAGTCAATCCAACCCTGAACTGTTAAAGTGGTTTATTTTGATAGACACGCCTTACATATGTGGAAAGAGCCGTCAGTGTTGGGCCAGGGCTCTGGGGGCTCTGGCGATGTGTGAAAGCCAGCCTCAAGGCTGAAGGTCAAGACAACCGGGACTTGGCCCTATTTGTAAGAGTCTCGCAGTTTCCAAGGGAGTGAAACAACAACAAGACTTTGTATGAAATGAATCACACAGACTCACGGGATCAGAGAAGTCATGGAGGATCAAAGAACGGATGAGCCTTCCAGCTCACTGCCCCTCTGAAACCAAAAGACTCATTTCACAGAGTTCACTGTAATCTGTTCCAACTAATCTTTAGAGATTGAGTCTAGGGGAAGATTCAACAGGAGACTTAGTTGCTATAGCCACTTGGATCCCCAACAAAGTGGGCTTCAGTAGAATAATAAAACGGCATATTTTCCCACAATACCCTCCACAGAGGAAATGAATGGAAGTCAAAGCCTTATTTATGGTGGTGGGATTAAAGACATAATTGAGCAACTTGCAAAGCACTCAGAAATAAATATTACTAATTTATTTAAGAGTACTTATGTCATTGCTTTTTTAATGGACATATCTATTTTGCTTTTCCTGTTTAATTCTTTGTTCCACTGTGATGTCTGCCCACCAGCCACAGGCGAGGTGTCACACTGATGTCATACATGCTGCGTCACAACCTTCAATAGTCATCCCACTGGTTATCTCCCTGTGCAAAGCAATGTAGGGGGGAAATGTACAGAAGTCCTAGCCTCGTGAACCAACACTGCAGATGATTACAGGTGATGCTGTTAGAGGGCTGGGAAATGAGAGGATTACCCCTATCTGCTGTTGGAGCCTTGTTGCCACCCTGCTCAGCAACTCCTGGGTCTCTTGTAAATAGAGCAAACGGCAAAGCAGCACACACACACCAGCTCTGACAGAGTTCCCTGGGGAAAACTCATGGAGACAAGATGGGTTTCCCTTTAGCCCATCCTAGAGCTGCGCAGAGAAGTCAAACAGAGCTAGACTTTGGGCTGCTGGGCTTTCAGAGTGCATGACTGGGGAAATACCAGCTCATTCCCTGGTGTGATCAGGGACTGGACTCAAGAGTAATATGACATGTCAGCATCTCACCTCCAGCCCTATCCTGCCAGCTCAGCATTCATGGCTGGGAAGAGGTTGGTCTTCCCTGGCATGATGGGGGCTGAGGGCAGAGTCTTGCAGCACTATGATGCTCAAGCCAGCGGCATAATTCTCCAGATCACAGCTCGTTGTTGCGAAAGCCCCAGCCCCTCTCCTGGCATGAGCACAGGCTGACCAGGATTGATGGCCACAAGTACTGCAGCATCTCCATTAGGCTTTGTACGAGCTCACCTCTTTACTTGGGAGCCTCGTACAAAGGGACTGGCCAGCCTAATTCCCTTTAACAATTGAATCCTTACCTTTACCAGGTGTAAGCTGCTTCATAGCATCACATACCTGCAACCCACACTGCCCACCTGGGCAGACAAGGAAGAAATTTGGAGTTGCCCATCTGAAAACAGGTTTCTAAGGTAACGTGTGGCTCTTATCCATTTGCCCCCACCCACCCTAAATCCATTTTCTGCCCTTTTCAGCGGATTACATCACCCAGGCTCTCTTGCCCTCTGGCTTCTGCTTGGGTTTGACCTATGGGAAACATCTGCAAGGAGTCCGAGGAAGGGAGAGGGATCAGGGTATTTCCTCCCTACTCCTCCCCTGCTTTGACTTACGTGTCCAGCAGGGACTGTATCCCTCCACGATTAAAGCTCATACTGGGTAGTCCTCCATGGCTCAGCTCCGTCAGGAGAGGCAACGGTTCTCTACTGTTGCCTGTCTCTCGGTTTCCACAGTCAGTTCCCTTAACCCTGCCCACACCTCTTCATTAAAGTCCCTTCATTTGAACCACCTGAGTCAGGTACTGTTTCCCAACAATCTGCTTGAAAAAGGCACCTTTCAGCATTAACATCTGTAGTTCTAACCCTGCGGTTCAAGCAGACATGTACATGCTTTGTTAAAACAACATCCTGAAGGAAGAGCATTACAGGCATCAGCATCTTGACTTCCATAGTCCGCTGGGCTTTGTCCTGCCCAGAGAGTATACCTACATGGACTACTTTAACTCAGGATTGTATGAAAACTGTAACAGGAACTGTTGATAGTGATCAAATCCAATTATATCAAGGTTACTGAACAGTTACCTTGAAAAAATATATATGTAGTCCCTGAATGCACCACCTAAAGGCTGACGAATCAAACCCACCCAGCAGCATCATGGAAGAAAGGCAAAGCGATCTGCTTCCATAAAGATTAAAAAAAACAACATTGCCATCAAGTTGATTCCCACTCATAGCGACCCTGTAGGACAGAATAGAGCTGCAGCATAGGGTTTCCAACCTTTTAAACCTTTACAGAAGCAGACTGCCACATCTTTCTCTCGTGGGGTGGCTGGTGGGTTCAAACCACTGACCTTTCAGTTAGCAGCCAAGCACTTAACCACTGTGACACCAGGGCTCCTTTCCATAAAGATTATAGCCAAGAAAACACAATGCGGTTCTACTCTGTAACACATGTGGTCAGCCATGAATCAGAATTGACTTGATGGCAGCAGGTTTTTGGTATACATACTATTTTAGATAATGTATATAGTACTGGTATACATACTATTTTAGGTGTATGTATACCAGTATATGATCTATATATATGTACATATATCATCTAAACAGTAAGCATGGTATAATTTCTGGGGTTCAGGTATAAACTTTCTGTTCACTAATGAATTGGAAAAAACAGAATAATTACTGTTGTAGACTTGTCTGAATTGTTTCTTGTCTCTTACTTGCATCGTTCACATTCTGATGTTCCTTCTATGTGTGTTCCATGTTGGACTTGTTTTGTGCCCAGGATTTGATTCTCTGTCTAGAAAAGTGACTGCAGCAGGGACTGAGCCTTCATTGCTAAATTACTATGGAGTTTTGGCTTTGCTCCAATACATTTGGTAAAATGCTGGCTGTCTACTTCTTTTATTCCTTGTTTTTCCGTCGGAAGAGTACAAGCAGTCCTCGGATACATGAAAGAGATCCGTTCCCAACTGTGTTTTTAAGTCGAATTTGTTCGTAAATTGGAACGGGTACATATGCTTCTCATTCAACCTTTTGTGCAAGAAAAGGCTGAAAGCCTTTTCAATGATTTAAATGTTGCACATGCAACAAGGGTAGGTGATTGTGATGAGGAATTTGTTGCGAGTATGGGTTGGTTCAATTGTTTCAAAGTGAGGGCAAATTTAACATTAACCGGCAAGTATGAGTTGTCCATAAATTGGACATTCATGACCTGGGAACTGCCTGTAATCTTTATTTAATAAGTTGAAAAACAGTTCAAGATGCCAGTGGTTGCCAATGCTTCTTATTACTATTTAAAACTTGATAATGAAAAGTTGTCCCCCTGAAAATTTTTTTTAAAATAAAATATAGAATTACCGTATGTTGGTTTTGATCCAGGAATTTTCCATCAATTTGTGTGACCCTTTTCTCCAAGTATTGGTCATGTGGATGCTTGTAATCTTTATCTTTACCCAGCCTCTTCTCCCTCTGGAGCTCTTTTGACACATTTACACAACCACACTCTGGGAACAAAAGCCTTAATAACAAATGTTGAAGACTGTTCTAGATGTCTGGAATGGAAAGCTGACTGCTCTGTTAGGAGAGCTTTTCTTCTTCCTTGAACTATGAGTTACTAAAAGCTTCCTCATCTTAGGGAGTTTGCCAGGTGGCACAAATGGTTTGTGCTCGACTACTAACTTAAAGTTTGGTGGTTTGAACCCACCCACTAGTGTCGCAGAAGAAGGTCCTGGCGATCTGCTTCTATAAAGATCATAGCCAAGAAAACCATATGGAGTAATTCTACTCTGTAACACCTGGGGTCACTATGAGTCGAAACTGACTCAATGGCAACAGGTTTGGTTTTGGTTCTTATCTTATAGAACACTTTGAGCATTTTGATATGGACCCCAGAGCATGCATCCCTGCCGTTGGTTTGGGTTGGTTTCTTTGCACAATGTCAGGCCATCCTGCAACCTGCTGGCTGCATCCAGTTGAGTTAGTCACAAGGATACTTTCTTAAGGCTTCTGACTCCATGAAATGATGTTCTTAAAGCAAGCATCTGGGAGTTAGGAACACAAGGAAAGTGTCACTCAGAGAAGAACCTCCTTCTCTAATACCATGCTATCCCACTGCCTAACTTCTTATATTCTTATTACTTATTTATTACCTTGGAAATGGCTTCTGTGTATATGAGTGTTAGTGCAGTTCTATAGACCAGAAGTGCCATACTGTTCTGGACCTCATTCTTTGTGTTCTTTGCTTCTTCAGAGAGGTATTTAAACTCATTTTAGTGAGAAGAATACTTTCTAATTGAAGTCCAAACTTTAAAATATTTCCCTGGCTGCCTCCATACACAACATACACACACCTTGACCAGAAATACATGTGTCCTAGCATGTCTAGTGGAATCCCTGGGTAGTGCAAATGGTTAACCAGCTTGGCTGCTAACAGAAAAGTTGGAAGTTTGAGTCCACCCAGAGGCACCTAAGAAAAAAGACCTGGTGATCTACTTTCAAAAAATCAGTCATTGAAGACCCTATGGAGCACACTTCTACTTTGACATGCATGGCAACAGCATGAGTTGAAGTCGACTCAACGATGACTGGTACTGGTAGTGCTTCTAGTGTGATAGTTTTAAACTGTCTTAGTCATCTGGAAACCCTGGTGGCATAGTGGTTAAGAGCTACAGCTGCTAACCAAAAGGTCAGTAGTTCGAATCCACCAGGCACTCCTTGGACCCCGTGGTTCTACTTTGTCCTGTAGGGTCACTATGAGTCAGAATCAACTTGACGGCTGTGGGTTTGGGTTTTTTTTTTTTTTTTGGTTTGGTCTTGGTCATCTAGTGATGCTATAACAGAAATACCACAAGTGGATGGCTTTAACAAAGAGAAATTTATTTCCTCACAGTCAAAGTAGGCTAAAAGTCCAAATTCAAGGCGTCAGCTACAGGGGAAGGCTTTTTCTCTCCATCAGCTCTGGAGGAAGGTCCTGGTTGTCATCAGTCTTCCCCCGGACTAGGAGCTTCTCTGCACAGGAAACTCAGGTCCAAAGGACGCACTCTGCTCCTGGTGCTTCTTTCTTGGTGGTATGAAGTCCCTGATTCTCTCCTGGTAAGATAAAAGGTGGTGCAAGCTACACCCTAGGGAAACTCCCTTTATATTGGATCAGGGATGTGACCTTAGTAAGGGTGTTATACAATCCCACCCTAATCCTCTTTAACATAAAATTACAATCACAAAACGGAGGATAACCATACAATACTTGGAATCATGGCCGAGCCAAATCGATACACACATTTTTGGGGGGACATAATTCAATCCATGACAATCCCGCTGGCAGCAGCAGCTCAGGAGCTTCTGGCTTATCTACAACCCAACAATGTGTAAAAAACAAATCACCATTCCTAGAGCCAAGCTGTTACACCCACAGAGTAGGTGATACATATATAGTGTGACTTAACAGAAACAAGGAACATTCTCTACCCAAACTATCTCCATCCCTGATGGTCATCATAGCTGACATCTCACTATTAGAGATGCTTCCTTTGAATCAGAAGAGATCTTTTTTTTTTCAATATTTAAGAAACCCCAAATAAAATGAGGCTACACGTAAGAGTGACAATACCTTAAAATATTATTGAGCAATGAAACATTGATGGGTATTAGCTGACAATAAATCCTTGCAGAAGACGACTTTAAGAAAAAGAAGAGTACTGCAAGTGGAGATGGAAGGGTCCCAGTGGCCAGTTTCATCCGCTTCAGAATGTGGTCTTGACCAGTTCTGATCATTCTAGTTTTTTGGCAAATTTCAGAGAACTAGAGAAAAACACTTGGAAGACATATATTCAAAGTTCATTTTGTTTGTTAAAGGAGAAGTAGACAGAAGTGGATTTTGAAACATGTGCTTTCCTGTTGACACATGTTCAAAGAATGTCTGGAGGAAATACTAAATTAAAATACAGACTGATTCAACTATTGGCATCAAATCACTTACAATGAAATATGGTTGCTATCTTGAATTTGAGGGAAAAGAAAAAGAAGCTTCCCAACATTGTAATTGATGAAAACAATGAAAATCTTAATTTAGTATCTATTTTATGTTATTTTTATTTTATCACTGTGAAATCCCTTGGAGATATTTACTCAGAATTACTCAATTATATCCCCAGTTCCTGATATTACTGGTATAAAGCATACAAAGGAGGAAAGGACTTCCATGTTTAAAACAGAGAATTAACAACTATATATGTTCAACTATGAATATTCCTCCTGTGATGTAAATTTTTAATCTTCCTCATAGAAAGTTAGTAAATAGGTAACAGGTTATAGCTACACACATTATTTGGCACAACCATCTATCCATTCTTTTACTCATTTAGCAAATCTATAGAATGTGCAGTGTACTCTTTGGAGGAGCTGAATAGAATATTAAGGGGTAGTGGTTGCCATTTCCACCTTCTAACAGAATCTCTATTTTATTCATGTCTCTATTTTTCATGGAAGATAAGCCAAGCCCCAGCTCAGCTGACGTGTCTAAGCTAGTCCAACGGGAAATCCCATTCCTTTGCCAGTGATTGGTTTCAGGAAGACATGTGATCTTGTTCTGTCTAGGGATGTGTGGAAGGGGAGATTTGCGGAGGAGCTTCTGGGGAAGGTTTGAGATCCACCTACAGGAAGAGCTCGTTCTTCCTTCACTTTAACCTTGTTGTGTGTTCAGCTATAACACCTGGGACCATGAAGTTAGTGAACATAAGAACTGAGGATGCACACCAAGGTCTTTGATAGTAACACTGAGCCAATGAGTTAATCAACCTGGTGCCACCTACCTCTGAGTTTCTTGTGTTTTCTATGAGAAAATGAATGTGCTTGTTGTTTAAGTCTCCCTGGGTTGAGTTTTCTGTTACTTGCAGCTGAAAGCATTCCTTGCTGGTACAAAGTACATAGACACGGTCCTCAAGCAGTTAACAATCTCAGAAATGAATAACACATATACATAAATAGGGTTGCTATGAGTCAGAATTGACTTGATGGCAACAGGTTTGGTTTTTTGTTTTGTTTTGTTTTGGTTGCACAGTGGTTAAAGTGCTCAACTGCTAACTGAAAGGTCAGCAGTTTGAACCCACCAGCTGCTCATCAGGAGAAAGATGTGGCAGTCCACTTCCCTAAAGATTTACAGCCTTGGAAAACCTATGGGACAGTTCTATTCTGTCCTATAGAGTCACTATGCATTGGAATTGTCTCAACAGCAGTGGGTTTGGTTTTGGTTTTCTACAGAAATAAATAGACTGAATATGATAAATGCCATAATAGTATTGAACAATATATTGACTCTATTACTCAGAAGGGTTCCTCTTGCTTTTGGAAGAGAAAGAGAGCATTTCTACCTGGAATAATCAGGAAAAAAATCCGGTATTCAAATCCTACAGGATAATATTTTATAATAGGGTGAGTGTTTGACTGACATAAAGGTAGTCGCTGTTGTTAGATGCCGTTGAGTCAGTTCCGACTCATAGTGACCCTATATGCAATAGAACTGTCTTAGTCATCTAGTGCTGCTATAACAGAAATACCATAAGGATGGCTTTAACAAACAGAAGTTTATTCTCTCATAGCCTAGTTGGCTAGAAGTCTGAATTCAGGGTGTCAGTTCCAGGGAAAGGCTTTCTCTGTTGGCTCTGGAGGAAGGCCCTTGTTGTCAATCTTCCCCTGGACTAGGAGTTTCTCCGCTCAGGAACCCAGGGTCCAAAGGATGCGTTCTGCTCCTGGTGTTGCTTTCTTGGTGGTATGAGGTCCCCCCCACCCCCTGCTCAATTCCCGTTCCTTTTATCTCTTGTAAGATAAAAGGTGGTGCAGGCCACACCCCAGGGAAACTCCCTTTACACTGAATCAGGGATGTGACCTTAGTAAGGGTATTATACAATCCCACTCTAATCCTCTTTAACATAAAATTACAATCACAAAAGGGAGGACAACCACACAATACTGGGAATCATGGTCTAGCCAAATTGACACGCACATATTTAGGGGGACATAATTCAATCTATGACGACGACCTTGAGTATATCCCACCTGAATTTAGAGACCATCACAATAGATTTGACTCATTGAACACTAATGACCAAAGACCAGACGAGATGTGGAATGACATAAAGAACATCATACATGACGAAAGCAAGAGATCATTAAAAAAGACAGGAAAGAAAGAAAAGACCAAAATGGATGTCAGAAAAGACTCTGAAACTTGTTTTTGAAAAGTGGAGTAGCTAAAGCAAAAGGAAGAAATGATGAGGTAAAAGAGCTGAACAGAAGATTTCAAAGGGCGGCTCGAGAAGATAAAGTATTATAATGACGTGCAAAGAGCTGGAGATAGAAAACCAAAAGGGAAGAACACACTCAGCATTTCTCAAGCTAAAAGTACTGAAGAAAAAATTTAAGCCCTGAGGTGCAATAGTGAAGGATTCTACTGGGAAAAAATTAAACAATGCAAGAAGTATCAAAAGAAGATGGAAGGAATACACAGAGTCATTATACCAAAAAGAATTGGTTGACATTCAATCATTTCAGGAGGTAACATATGAGCAGAAACCAACGATACTGAAAGAAAAAGTCCGTCTTAGTCACCTAGTGCTGCTATAACAGAAATACCGCAAGTGGATGGCTTTAACCAAGAGAAATTTATTCTCTCACAGTCTAGTAGGCTACAAGCCCAAATTCTGGGCGTCAGCTCCAGGGGAGGGCTTTCTCTCTCTGTCTGCTCTGGAGGAAGTTCCCTGTGATACATCAGTCTTCCTTTGGTCTGGGAGCTTCTCTGCACAGGAATCTCAGGTCCAAAGGACGCGCTCTGCTCCTGGCATTGCTTTCTTGGTGGTATGAGGTCCCCATGTCTCTCTGCTTGCTTCTCTCTTCTATATCTCAAAAGAGACTGGCTTAAGACACCATCTAAACTTGCAGATTTCATCAATATAACTACCACTAATCCATTTTATTACATCATAGAGGTAGGATTTACAACACATAGGGAAATCACCTCAGATTACAAAATGGTAGACAATCATACAATACTGGGAATCATGACCCAATTAAGTTGACTGATATTTTTAGGGGACGCAATTCAATCCATGATAAAGTCCAAGCTGCACTGAAGGCATTGGCGAAAAACAAAGCTCCAGAAATTGAAGGAATATCAATTGAGATGTTTCAACAAACGGATGCAGGGCTGGAATGCTCACTCGTCTATGCCAAGAAATTTGGAAGACAGCTACCTGGCCAACTGACTGGAAGACATCCATATCTATGCCTATTCCCAAGAAAGGTGATCCAGCTGAATGCAGAAATAATCAATGTGGTTAATATCACACACAAGTAAAATTTTGCTGAGGATCATTCAAAAGCAGCTGCAACAGTATATCGACAGGGAACTGCCAGAAATTCAAGCCAGATTCAGAAGAGGACATGGAACCACGGATATCATTGCTGATGTCAGATGGATCTTGGTTGAAAGCAGAGAATAACAGAAAGAAGTTTACCTGTGTTTTATTGAGTATGCAAAGGCATTTGACTGTGTGGATCATAACAAATTATGGATAACATTGCAAAGAATGGGAATTCCAGAACACTTAATTGTGCTCCATGAGGAACCTGTACTTCGACCAAGAGGCAGTCGTTTGAACAGAAGAAGGGGATATTGCATGGTTTAAAGTTAGGAAAGGTGTACATCAGGGTTGTATCCTTTCACCATACCTATTCAATCAGTATGCTGAGTTAATAATCCGAGAAACTAGACTACATGAAGAAGAACACAGCATCCGGATTGGTGGAAGACTCATTAACAACAACAACATATGAGGCAACACCTGCCCCAGAGCAAAGACAAGAAGGCAGGAAGGGACAGGAAAACTGGACGAATGGACGGGGGAACCCAGGGTGGAAAGGGGGAGAGTGCTGACACATTGTGGGAATTACAACTAATGTCACAAAACAATTTGTGTATAAATTTTTAAATGAGAAACTAATTTACACTGTAAAGTTTCACCTAAAGCACAATAAAACTTTAAAAAAAAAAGTAAGATAGGGATTTAGAGGGGTGTGTGTATGTGTATATTGTTTAGTCAATCGTTGTTGCCGTTAGTTGCCATCAAGTTGGTTCCGACTCATAGCAACCTTATGTACAACAGAACTAAGCACTGCCAGGTCCTTCACCACCCTCACAATCACTGCTGTGTTTGAGACTGTTGTTGTAACCACTGTGTCAATCCACCTTGTTGAGGTTCTTCCTCTTTTTCTCTGACCCTCTACTTTACCAAGCATGAGGTCCTTCTCCAGGGACGGGTCCCTCCTGATAACATGTCTAAAGTATCTAAGATGAAGTCTCACCATCCTCACTGCTTTTTTTTTTTTTTCCTTTAGGATGAGGGTGAGGGTGAGGGTGGGAGAATGAAAGGCAACTTTATTGTTTGGCCAAGCAAGGAGATAGTCAGGGCTAAGTGCCTTCCAAGACTGCTCGCAGGCAGCTTGCTGAGCTGGTTTATATAGGCAGGATCAGTTTCAGAATACAAAACAGCAGGTGCATAGAAGCAGAGCATTCTAGAATGAGTAAGCATTTTCTAAGGCCCAGGTTTGATTCCCCAGGCAGGAGGAAGTTAGCCATTTTTATTCATTAACATGTTAGCTTTCCACCCTGGGGCAGAGAACTTACCATGCATGAGGCAGTGAATGAGCTAAAGATTATCCGGAGTGCCAAGACAGGAAGCAGGATCATTTTTTAGTTGGTTTTGGCCAGCCTGTGACTGTTTCTCTTCAAGGAAGTTCTGAGGAGGAAAAGAAAGAACTCCCGGAAACAGGCTCGCTGAGGGGCTATCTTGAGGCTAAGAAAAATGGCTCTATGACTCTAGTCCTGTCTTATTCCCTCCTTTTCTTTGACACTAACAGTTATTAGTTAGTGGCAAGACAATGAGCTGGAGGAAAGGAGAAATGGGGCAATGGCTCTTCGAACTGCTTCCTGTTGAGAAGGGGCAGTGAGCTAGGATGGGGCAGCTCTAAAAGTTCAGGGTTCTCCCTCTCGGAACTGCTGGATACCTTCCAGCCTAAGATCATAAGATGAGGATGGTGGTATGGTTTGATAGCCCGGTTGTTGTGTCAGAACCATATTGAGCTTGATAGAGCATAGTCTATTTAGTAAGGAATTTGGCTAGGAGATTTGGAGGCAGGGTCCAAACATGCCAACAAGAAAGAGTATACGTAGTCCTAAAGACCAAAAAGGTTTTTTTGAGCCATCTAAACATTGGTTTGCCCAAGCATAGGGTTTGGGAGTTGGGTTAAGTTAAAGCAAGCTACCCGGAGTCTGGGGTGCCACAGCTTCGTATTTACATGAAACAGGGTCTAGCTTAAAAGGCCTACTATTTTAAAACAGGTGATCTATGAACAGGAAGGCAAAAGTCACACTTAACAGAATGCAAACATTAGAGATTAAGTTCATACTCTATGGGTTGAAAACTCAGAGTCTCTTAAACAGATACTTCAGGTCTTGTAATGACTCACAGTTCTGGTTGTTCTGAAAAGTATTGTCATTGTAGGGTCGGGATCTGGGGCAAATGTCGCTACTTAACACCAGCCAGCAAAAGTAGTCCCAAACAGGGGAATGACACAAATGAAACTCAAAACAAATATTATGAGGAGGGCAAGAGCAAAGCTTACCCCTAAAACCTTGGCGGCACTTACTGACATAGTAGGGATACTGATGGAACATGTACTTAAGGTCCTCTACAGAGGTACAAGTCCTATTTTCCTGGTTTTGGGAAGTTTGTTTTTCGACATCCTGCAGCAGGCTCTTCTTGATTCTGGTATGATAAATCCAGGAGCTCAATCCACTGACTTTGACTGCAGCAGAGGCGGCTAGGAGAACTTTAAAGGATCCAGTCCACTTCTCCTGTAGGATGTCAGACTTCCAGGTTTTGATCAGGACGCAGCCACCAGGCTGGATGGAGTGTAGAGGGACCTCAGGCACTTGACCAGGGTCTTGGAGCTGAGTGTGCCTGTGGAGAGAAACAACATACTCAACAGAGACTGCAAGTGTTCTTTTAAGAACTGGGTACATTTTGCATAAAGGAAGCTGGCTCCCAAATCTAGGGGTGCACCATATGCTCCCAAGGTTTCCATCTCAGGGTTCTTTAGCAAAGGACAGCCATAAATCAGCTCAAAGGGTTTGATTTTTAATTTGGACTTAGGGGCAGCCCAGGACCAAAGCAAAGCCCTGGGGAAGACCTTAGTCCAAACTAACTTAGTTTCCTGGCAAAGGTTCGTTATGTGCCTTTTGAGTTGCAGGTTAGCTCTTTTGACCTTCCCACTGGATTGGGGTCTCCATGCTGAATGCAGATTCCAGTAGATGTCCAAGGCATTTGCCACATCTTGAGTAATTTTTGCAATAAAATGAGGCCTGTTGTTGCTTCCAGTGGATCAGGACAACCCAAACCCTGGAAGCATTTTTTCTAGGAGCTTTTTGACTACCTTGGTGGCTTTCTCAGTTCATCATGGAAAAGCTTCAATTCAGTTGGCGAAAGTATCTATAAATACAAGTAAATACTTATAATTTTACTCTGGGCATCTCAGTGAAATCTACCTGCCAGTCTTCTCCAGGTTGTGCCCCTTTTCTCTGGGTCCCAGGAGGTACAGCAACGTTGTTTGGGGGATTATTCCTGACACAGGTGACACACTGTTGTACAACGGTCTCAATGGCCTTGCAAATTCTCTGTCCGATCAAATGTCACTTTACCCAGTCATACAGAGTGTCATGCCTGTAGTGAGTGGACTGGTGGGCTTCCCACAGGACCGGGGTGACTAGAGTCTTGAGAAAGAAAACTTTTCCTTCCGGGGTGTACAGTCATCCCTTATTCTTTTCTGTGGCGCCCCTTCATTCTGCCATGTACCTGTCTTTTTCACTGTAGCATGGTGATTGATTTCGTGGGGGCAACGTTAGCTGGGGAACCAAAGGCACAACAGCATGCCATTTTTAAGACTCAGTCCTCACAGCTCTTTGGCTAGAGCTGAACCAAAAAAATGGTTGGTGAATTTTTTAACCCTTGCAGAAGCACAGTCCAACAAAATTGCTGTTTTTGCCTGATACTGGGGTCCTCCCACTCATAGGCAAAAGTCTCTTGGCTTTTATGCTCAAGGGGAATACAGAAGAAAGTATCTTTCGATCTAACACCGTGAACCACTGAAAAACTGGTGACAGTGTTGATAGCAGGGTGTAAGGGTTGGGTATGACAGGGTGGACAGTCACAGTTACCTGACTGATAGCCCAGAGGTCTTACACAAACCTGTAGCCTCTGTCTTTCTTTCTCACAGGTAAGATCAGGGTGTTACAAGCTGACTGGCAAGGTCTCAGCATTGAGTCCTTCATTAAGGAAGGGCAGAGCGCCCCGTGGGGTGATTGGCCCCACTATCAGCTGACATAGCATGAGATGGGCTCACCAACCTTGCTCCACCAGCACATTCACATGCATTTCTCCATTCTGAAACAAGATCTCAGCCTGCAGTTTACATAGTAGGCCCGTCCTGACAGCAGGACTGGGCAATCTTGCATGTATAAGAAGGAGTGAGTGAGTGTTTCTCCGGGAAGGAAGCAGGCGAGTGGTTGAAGAAAAGGCCTGGAGACTTCTTTCCCTGACACTCTTGCAACTGTAGTTGTTTTTCCTGAAGGAGTGGCTTGTTTGTGAGTTAAGACTGAATGAGTGGCCCCAGTGTCCACTAGAAACTTAGTGAGCTTTCCCTCCACATTCATTGTAACCAGAGGCTTAAGTGGAAGGCTTGTCTCCAGTCCCCTTCCGTCTGATTCAGTCTCAGAGTATGCCATGGCTGGGAGCTGGACTGCTCTCAGAGGTTTGTTTGAGTTCAACAGGTGCTTATTTTGGAGTCTCTTGGGGCATTCATTTCTCCAGGGTCCTATTTCCTTACAATAGGCACACTGGTTTTTATCCACCTGGGGTTTATCACTAGGCTTCAGTCTTGTCTGCTTGGGAGGCCCTCCTTTTCTTTGGCCTCCCTGCCAGGCCCCTGATCCTTGCAAAGCACCTCCATCCTCACTTCTAAGGAGCATTCTGGCTGTACTTCTTCCAAGGCAGATTTGTTTGTTTTTCTGACAGTCCATGGTATATTTAATATTCTTTGCCAACACCATAATTCAAATACGTCAATTCTTCTTAGGTTTTCCTTATTCATTCTCCAGCTTTTGCATGAATATGAGGTGACTGAAAATACTATGGCTTGGGTCAGGCACATCTTAGTCCTCAAAGTGACACCTTTGTTTTTCAACACTTTAAAGAAGTCTTTTGCAGCAGATTTGTCCAGTGCAATGCATCGTTTGATTTCTTGACTGCTACTTCCTTGGGCATTGATTGCATATCCAAGTAAAATGACATCCTTGACAGCTTCAATATTTTCTCCATTTGTCATGATGTTGCTTATTGGCCCAATATCAGCTTGTCATTAAGGCTATCAATCATTAGCCTTTGGAAAAATTATTTCTATCATACTTAGAACTATGTGCCAATTTCTAGTTGAATTCATTCTAAATGAAAAAACTATGAAACATTGAATCAATCAATAATATTTACTGAGTTCCAGCTTGAACATCGTATTTACTGCATTTCCCTCATTAATAAACTTGACCATCCCTTCAAAATACCTACTAACTATTTGGTTTTCTGTGACTTCATTTATTTTATGAGATCATTCTCATTAGTTTAAATAATTCAGTTGCTTTCAACTGACAAAATTATTCCTTTTACTGGATCTGTTTCTATTGTAAAGAGATGATATCATGTTTGTCTTGGGATATATCACAGTATATGAGTATTTCAAATAAAAATGGAAGTGTTCAGCCACTCCTTGGAAACCCTATGCGGTAGTTCTATTCTGTCCTATAGGGTCACTGAGTCAGAATCAACTCAGTGGCAATGGGTTTGGATTTTTTGGTTTGATCCTTAACTGAGAGGCATTGGTGGGTCAGTGGTAGAATTCTAGTCTCCCATGTAAGAGATTCAGGTTTGATTCCCAGCCAATCCACCCCATGCACAGCCACCAGTAATCTGTCAGTGGAGACTTGTGTGTTATGATGCTGAACAGGTTTCTGAGGAGCTTCCAGGCTAAGACAGACCAGGAAGAAAGTCCTGGCAATCTACATCCAAAAATTGGCCAGTGAAAAGCTTATTGATCACAATGGTCTGATCCACATCTAATCATGAGGATGACACAGGACCAGGCAGCATTTTGTTCAGTTGTGCGTGGGTTCACCGTGCGTCGGGGCTAATTCCAATTCCATGGCAGCTAACAGTAACAACAATCCTCAACTGATCATTTTCTTCTTTCCTGTATAATATTTCTTTTTTCCTTTCTTTTCTGCCTCCCCTTTCTCCTGGTCTTTATTATCTGGTCCCTTCCTTGATGATACCTATTTGTTGACTTGATCTAATATTGATGCCAGTTTGCTCCCTAAAACACTATACCCAGCTCCTTTAAGTCCTCATCTTCCTCTCTGCAAGGCCAGTGTCTCCACAAGCCTGGAGCTTGGGAAAGGGGTCAGGGCTGCAGACCTTGCTTCAGCAGTCATCGCTGCTGAAAGGATTTTCACACGTGTAAATCTTCTTAGGACAAATATTTTAGGCAGTGTGAATGGTTTGTCTCAGGTCCAGCAACATCACAAGGACTACCTCATGTGGGACTTTCTCCACTCCTCCCAAAACGTTTGAACACAATGAAAAGAAACATTAAAGGCCACCCTGAAGAAGAAAAGAAAAAGAAGAGGTGTCGCAAAAGGCAGCTTGAGGTCTGGAGAATAAGTTGGCATAAGGACAGTATATCACCAAACAACCAGATTCAACAATACTGGGAAACTCCCATTTGCCAAATTCTGGAAGCGCTTTCTTGTGATTACAGGTCATGCCAAGATCGTATACTCAAGGCCACTCTCATCCATTTCAGTTATGTCATAGGTAATTTGGAGAGGGGAAATGCGGAGAAGGTTAAGTTACTATTGTGTTACTTAACTCAGTAACGGTGGATTAAGAAACGCCTTCATATTAATAAAGGAAGATCATTAGTATGTTTTTAAAAATATGTTCTGATTAAAAGATGAAGTGGAGGAAGGTGAAACAAATTTCCCTCCACTCCACGCTCGTCACCACCGTCATTCTACCAAGAACTTCACAAGAATGAGGCCTCCGTTTCTTGTTGTTAGCTGCCATTGAGTCAGCCGACAACTCATGGCAACCCTCTTTCAACTGTTGTGATTCATAAAGTTTTCATTGACTGATTTTTTGGAAGTAGATTACCAAGCCTTTCTTCCTAGTCTGACTTAGTTTGGAAGCTCTGCTGAAACCTGTTCAGCATCATAGCAACATGCAAGTCTTTACCGACAGATGGGTGGTGGCTGCGAACAAGTTTCATTGGCCAGGAATTGATCCTTGGTTTCCTGCGTGAAAAGAGAGAATTCTACCACTGAACCACCACTGTCCCCTATGGGGCGGTTTATTTCTGTTTCTTCTCCACTTTACTGGCTCAAATAAAAGAGGAGTTGTCATAGTCTGATCAAATTGGAGCTCTGGCTGGTCACATGTTCTGACAGGTAAAGTCACTGGGTATTAAAGGTCGGTGACTGTGGAGGGGACCACGGCAGGGATAGTGAAAGGAGTGCCATAGAGCAATTCTCGGAAGAATTTAAGTTGCTTAGGAAAAGGCAGTGTTCCACATGCCCCAACCCAACTTACCAATTTCTCTGCATGGAGGTTAAGGCCAAGGTCCCAGCTTATAATCAAGTGTTACTTCCCTTTGCTTTCCTCTTAAGCACATCCATTTTAAGGGACCTCTTGGGAGGGCTGGCTGTAATTTGAGATAAGATTTACATTTTCTTGGGACATTTGGACATAATATCATCATACAGCACCCCACCTCACCCCCAAATTTCCAAAGCTGCCATAGTGTCATTATAATTGCTAGCAGATTCATTTATCAAATTATCGAAGCCTTTATTGGACAGACATCAAGAATCAGAGGATGGTAAGCCATAAGGGAGGGGCTCAGGGAAATACTGCCAAATCCTGATTTCCAAGTGCCTGGTGGCACAGCTGTTAAAGCGCTTGGCTGTGAACTGAAAGGTTGGCAGTTCGAACCTACCACCCGCTCTGCGGGAAAAGGATGTGACAATCTGCTTCTATAAGAATTACATCACTGGAAACCCTATGAGGCAGTTCTACTCTGCCCTATACGGTTGCTATGAGTCGAAATCGACTCTATGGCAGAGTTGTTGTTTTTTTTTTTTAAGGGAGGCAGGGCTGGGGAGGATTGGAAAGCTTGGTGTTGGGAATTTTTTTCAAAGGGGGCTAAGAGGTGATAGATGGGAAGGCCTTGAAACAAACCTGCTTTGCAGTTGTATCTATAGAGCAGTGCTTGTTTGTATGTTTTTAGTTTCAGCCCACCATGGGCTAAAACTTTTATAGAATGCAATCAAAGTGAATATAAATTTAAGTTAAATAAAAAAAGACATGCAAAGTGCATGACCAATTTTTATGACTAGATTGAACAGAAATTAGATTTTTTATTGTTAGTTGCTGTTGAGTCAACGTCAACTCATGGTGACCCCATATACAACAGAATGAAATATTGCCTGGTCCTATGCTATCTTCACAATCATTGGTATGCTTGAGTCCATTGTTGAGGCCACTGTACATTTTGAGTGCCTTTCAACCTAAAAGGCTCATCTTTCAGCACTATATCAGGCAATAATCTATGTGATCCATAGGATTTTCATTTTTTAAAGTAGATTGCCAGGCCTTTCTTCCTAGTCTGTCTTAGTCTAGAAACTCCACTAAAACTTGCCCTACCATGGGTGACCCTGCTGGTTATTTGAAATACGAGTGGCATAGCTTCCAGCATCATAGCAACACCCAAGCCACCACAGATGGGCGGTGGGATATTAGATTACATTTCATTAAACAAAATAAATTAATATAGAGCAATGCTAAATTGCTATAATAGTTTCTGTACTCTGACTCTTGGTTTCTGTCCTCTGACTCTTGGTTTCTGTCCTCATCTTACCTGAACTGGTAATTAGCAGGTCACAGACTGGCACAGACCCACAGACCATGCTTTGAGTGACTTTGCTCTTATCCACAAAACAAGACTAATGATGAAGCAGGTGTCTGGGCTGTTGGAAAAGGAAATCCATTCAGCCCAAAGAGAAGAACCACACACATGGCTTTTTGAGCTTCAGGGTGGTTACTCTATTAAGGTCTCCTTATAGAACACAGAAGGATGAAGAGAGAAAGAGGAGAGATGGAGGAAACAAAACCCTAAGCTCAAAAAACATCTCTAAGAGCAGCTAATGACAATAGGGAAACACAATCAAGCTAAGAAAATCTGAGAGGCCACCAACACATGAAGCCAGTCGCGGGCTGAGCACAGTCTTGCATTTGCCCAGCCCAGCCCAGCTGCTGCAAAAGCCATCCAAACCAAACACACTGTCCACACAGCAGACTCAACAGAACAAAAACCAACACCCAGAAATAAATTAGATCATAGAGCTCATCATGTTACACAGCCCACTGTTCTCAAATCCTGCATCCTGAATACAATAACAAATGATACCATTAACCAGCGTATCCGTCTAAAGCCAAAACCAAATAACTCATTACTGTAAACCAACATGGTTCTCAGAATTTTCCAGGTCAGCTACAAGAAAGAGTTATGAGACTGTCTTCCCAATTGAACTAAATCTCGCCCGTATCTAATTGCAGTGTATATGGCTAAATCCTTTATCCCTTCTTCACAGCCAGCTTGCCTCTTAAAACATCGAACCCCCTGGGACTTCTCAAAGCAGGGCAGGCATGTAAGCAGGTTGAAAGGAACATGGAGCCCAGAGGCAGAACATAAGGATTTAAGAAGTGGCTCTGCCACCTGCTAGCTCTGTAATCTCAAGTAAGTCCTTGAGCTTCAGTATTCTTATCCATAAAACAAGACTAATGACACCCACCTCCCTGGAAACACAGCTGAAAATGCTTTGCAATTTGTAAAAAGCCATGTGGGTGTTAGTCCTTATTGCACATAGCAATAAGCATCTAAGAGATGTTTCTAAGCATGACTTACCCTACACCTCCTCACAAAAAATGAAGCTTTGTCTTTCATACTTTGCAACTCTTCCAAACAGTTCAAATCATTTCTGCATATCACGCATTATCTTCCTTTTTTCCCAACATCACTGTGCTATTGTAAAGAAGTCATAGGATCCTGGGTGGCACAAGCAATTTTGCGATCAGCTGCTAACCTGAAGTTTGGATTATGACCAATCCAATGGCTCCAAGGAAGAAAGTCCTGGCAAACTGCTCCCATAAAGATTATAGCCAATCAGAGGTGGAGCCAACGTGGCACTATAGACAGAAGCACCATGCTGTCCCTCTGCAGCAAAGACCAGAAAAACTAAGTAAAACAGATACAAACATCAATCCTGGAAACCTAAGTGTCAAATAAAGGAATAAATAACTCAATCAAGCACCAAATGGAATAAGAAACTGACAGAGAATAGAGAACAAGGAGAGCTACGGAGTAGAGGTCCCCTAGCAGCTAACGCAGATGGATTTGCCATCTTAGACTACAGCCACCAAGAACCGTGGACAGGGAGTATGGGAAGGAAACTTCACAGAGCTCCCAACAAGAGACAGAGCACCCACTCCACACGCCACATCCTCTCCTTTCCCTCCTGCCCATCTGCACAGCACACCAAGCACTGCACCCCTCAAGAAGCACCAATGCAGACCCCCAGGTCCCTGGACTCCACTCTTCACTGCCACCTGGCCCTGCCCCCTTGGCCCCAGTTTGTGCTGCAAACAACTCATCCTCATCCCTCCCCCTCCCCTTGCACTGGACCTGCCCTGCTATATCATAGCTGAGTGAACAGCCTTGCCTACCTGGACAAGGTGGTAAGAAGTATCGTGCCCACAGATGAGCAACAAAAAAATACACCCAGCCCACCTGCCCAGACTTAACTAAATAACACAAAAAAGCAGGATGAAACAAAAAATCTACAATCAATAAATGAATAAAATAATTCCTGAATGTCCCAGAGACAGCAGATAATATCAAAACATATTAAAAAAAAACAGGACAGAATGGCTCCAATAAGTAACCAAAATAAAACACCAGATGACTTTCCAGTAGAATAAAAGGCCTGGAACTACCTATTGGGAATTTAAAAGTCTAATACTAGGCCTCTCCAAGAGATTAGGAAAGAGATGAAGGAAAACACAGATGAAAATAAACAAAATCATGGAAAATACAGATAAAATCAGGGAAAACATAGACAAAGCAATGGAAGAATTCAGGAAAATAATACAGGAACAAAATGTCAAAAAACATAAATAAACAGCTACAAACCATACAAAAACAGCATTTAGAAATCCAAAAGATAACCAACAAGACTTCAGAAACAAGCAGTGCAATAGAAGGTTTTAGGAGCAAATTTGAAACAATGTAAGACAGGATTAGTGAAATTGAAGGCAAATTCTTGGGATACCACTTTGTTTTAGGAAAAATCAGAGAGAAGAATGAAGAAAAATGAAGAAAACCTGAGAACGATGTGGGATACAATCAAGAGCAAAAATTTGCATGTGATCAGAGTTCCAGAATAGGGGGCAAAAATGGAAGACACAGAGAGGATCATTGAAAACTTACTGACAGAAAACTTCCTTAATATAATGAAAGATGAAAAGCTGACCATCCAAGAAGCTCAACAAAACCCACATAGGATAGACCCCAAAAGAAAGTCACCAAGACATATCATAGTCACACTCACCAAAACCAAAGACAAAGAAAGAATCCTGAAAGCAGCTCAAGAAAAACAAAAAGTCACATACAAAGGGGAAACAATAAGACTAAGCTCTGATTAGTCAGCAGAAACCAGGGAGGCAAGAAAGCAACGACACACATAAAACCTTGAAAGAAAAAAAAGGCCAACCAAGAATAATATATTTGCAAAAATCTCACTGAAATATGGTGGCAAAATTAAGACAAAACCAGATAAACAGAAATTAAGGGAATATGTAAAAACCGAAACAAACTTACAAGAATTATTAAAGAGAATCCTTCAGTTAGAGAACAAACAACATCAGACAACAACCTGAATCTAGGACAGAGGACAGTATCAGCCAGATAATGAACTCTCAAGGATAAAACAAAACTAAAAATTTACAACAGGGAAAAAGAGACATCATTTGTAAATGAGAACAACATCAAAACAAAGAGGAAATAAACAGTGTAGGCATAGAACTTCCAAATGGAGAGGAAGTCAAGGCAATATCAAGTAATAAAGATTTGTTTAAACTTAGGAAGATAGGGGTAAATTTCAAGGTAACCACAAAGAAAGTTAACAAACCTACTCATCAAAATAAGGAAGAAAAACATAAAGTCTCAGTAAATACAAAATCAAAAAGAAATCCACAAACAAAAGAAATTCAGCACAGCAAAGTAAGAGGAACAAAGAAAATGTTAGCACCACAAAAAAAAGCACTACAAAATAACAGTAATAAACTCACACCCAATGATAATCACACTGACTGTAAATGGCTTAAATGCACCTATAGAGACAGAGAGTGACAGGATGGATTAAAAAAAAAACAAAGATCCATCAATATGCTGTCTACAAGAGACACATCGTAGAAACAAAAACAAATATATTAAAAATCAAAGGATGGAAAAAATATATCAAGCAAACACCAACCAAAAAAGAGCAGAAGTGGCAATACTAATCTCAGATAAAGTAGCCTTTACAACAAAAACCACCATAAAAGACAAGGAAGAACATTATATAATGATTAAAGGGACAATCCATCATGAGGACATAACCATAATAAGTATCAATACATGCAATGACAGGGCTCCAAAATACATAAAACTAACTCTAACAGCACTGAAAAGAGAAATAAACAGTTCCACAATACTAGTAGGAGACTTCAACACACTAGTCTCTGTAAAGGATAGAACATCTAGAAAGAAATTCAACAAAGATACAGGAACTCTAAAGGCCACAATCAACCAACTTGACCTCGTAGACATATACAGAACACTCCACCCAACAGCAGCAAAGTATATATTCTTTTCCAAAGCACATGAACTTTCTCCAGAATAGACCACATCTTAGGCCACAGAGCAACCCTCAACAAAGTCCAAGACACTGAGATAATACAACGTATCTTCTCTGATCACAACACCATATAAGAAGAAATCAATAACAGGAAGAGCAAGGGGAAAAAATCAAATACATGGAAACTGAATAACACCTTGCTTAAAAACCACTGGCTAATAGGAGAAATCAAAGATGGAATAAAAAAAATCCTAGAATCAAACGAGAATGAAAACACATCATACCAAAACCTTTGGGACGCAGCAAAGGCAGTGCTCAGAGGTCACTTTATAGCAATAGATGCACACATCAAAAAAGAAGATAGGGACAAACTCAAAACATTAGCTTTACAACTAGAAGAAATAGAAAGAGAACAGCAAAAGAAGCCCACAGCCACCAGAAGAAAAGAAATAATGAACATCAGAGAAGAAATAAATGAAATAGAGAATAGAAAAACAATAGAAAGAATCAACAAAACCAAAAGTTGGTTCTTTGAAAGGATAACAAAATGGACAAACCATTGGCCAAACTGACAGAAGAAAAATAGGAGAGAAAGCAAATAACCAAAATAAGAAATGAAACGTCAGACATTACAACAGACCCAACTGAAATAAAAAGGATCATAACAGAGTGCTATGAAAAGCTATACTCCAACAAATTTGAAAGCCTAGAGGAAATGAACAAATTTCTAGGAACACACGCCTACCTAAACTAACACAAACTAAGGTCAAGAATCTTAACAGACCCATAACAAAGAAGAGATTGAAAAGGTAATTTTAAAAAACTCCCAACAACAACAAAAAAATCCAGGCCCAGATGGCTTCACTGGGGAATTCTATCAAACATTAAGAGAAGAGATTGCACCAGTACTACTCAAACTAATTCAGAACATAGAAAAGGAAGGAGTACTTCCAAATTCATTCTATGAAGCCAGCGTACCCCTGATACCAAAACCAGGCAAAGACACCACAAAAAAGAAAATTACAGACCAATATCTCTCATGAATATAGATGCAAAAATTTTCAACAAAATTCTAGCCAGTAGAATTCAGCATCAAATAAAAAAAAAAATACACCACAAACAAGTGGGATTCGTACCAGGTATGCAAGGATGGTTCAACAATAGGAAATCAATCAGTGTAATCCACCACATAAAACAAACAAACAAAAAAGAATCACATGATCATCTCAAACACTGCAGAAAAAGCATTCAATAAAGTCCACCACCCATTCCTGATAAAAAAACTCTCAATAAAATAGGTATAGAATGGAAATTCCTCAACATAATAAAGGGCATCTATACAAAACCAACAGCCAACATCATTCTCAACAGAGAGAGGCTGAAAACATTCCCCTTGAGAACAGGAACAAGACACGGTTGCCCTTTATCAACACTCCTACTTAACATTGTGCTGGAAGCCCTGACTAGAGCAATAAGACAACAAAAAGAAATAAAGGGCATCCAAATTGGTAAGCAAGAAGTAAAACTATCCTTATTTGTGGATGATATGATATTATACATAGAGAACCCAAAAGACTCCACAAGAAACTACTGGAACTAATAGAAAGATACAGCAGAGTAACAGGATACAAGATAAACATACAAAAATCAGTTGGATTCCTATATATCAATAAAGAAAACTACAAAAAGGAAATCAGGAAAGCAATACCATTTATAATAGCCCCTAAAAAAGAATACTTAGGAATAAATCTAACCAGGGACATAAAAGACCTATACAAAGAAAACTTCAAAACACTACTACAAGAAACCAAAGAGACCTGTGGTTGTTGTTGTTAGGTGTCATCAAGTAGCTTCCAACTCACAGTGACCCTATACACGACAGACTGAAACACTGCCCAGTCCTGTGCCATCCTCACAATCATTGTTATGCTTGAGCCCATTGTTGCAGCCACTGTGTCAATTCATCTCATTAAGGATCTTCCTCTTCTTTGTTGACCCTCAACTTTATCAAGCATGATGTCCTTCTACAGGGCATGATCAAACCTCTCCTCCTTGCTTTTAAGGAGCATTCTAGCTGTACTTCTTCCAAGAGAGATTTGTTCTTTCTTCTGACAGTGCATGGTATGTTCAATATTCTTTGCCAACACCATAATTCAAAGGTGTCAATTCTTCTTCAGTCTTCTTTATTCAGTGTACAGCTTTCACATGCTTATGAGGCAATTGAAAACACCACAGCTTGGGTCAGGCCCACTGTAGTCCTTAAAGTGACATCTTTGCTTTTTAGCACTTTAATGAGGACTTTTGCGGCACATTTGCCCAATGCAATGCATCATTTAATTTCTTCACTGCTTCTTCCATGGGCGTTGATTGACGATCCAAGTAAAATGAAATCTTTGACAACTTTAATCTTTTCTCTGTTTATCATGATGTTGCTTATTGGTCTAGTTGTGAGGATTTTTGTTTTCTTTATGCTGAGGTGTATTCCATATGGAAAGCTGTGATCTTTGATCTTCATCAGTAAGTCCTTCAAGTCCTCATCACTTTCAGCAAACAAGGTTGTGTCATCTGCATAACGCACGTTGTTTATGAGTCTTCCTCCAATCCTGATGCCGCATTCTTCTTCTTATAGTCCAGCTTTCTTGGATTATTAGCTCAGCATACAGATTGAATAAGTATGGTGAAAGGATACAACCCTGAAGTACATCTTTCTTGACTTTAAACCACGCGGCATTCTCTTATTCTGTTCGAATGACTGCCTCCTGATCTAAGTACATGTTCCTCACAAGCACAATTATGTGTTCTGGAACTCCCATTCTTTGCAGTGTTATCCATAATTTGTTACCATCCACACAGCCAAATGCCTTTGTACTCAATAAAACACAGGTAAACGTCTTTCTGGTATTCTCTGCTTTCAGCCAGGATCCATCTGACATCAGCAATAATATCCGTGGTTCCACGTCCTCTTCTGAATCTGGCAGTTCCCTGTGGATGTACTGCGGCAGCTGCTTTTGAGTGATCTTCAGCAAAATTTTACTTGTGTGTGATATTAATGATATTTTTCAATAATTTCCACATTCTGTTGGATCACCTTTCTTTGGAATGGATACAAATATGGATCTCCTCCAGTTGATTGGCCAAGTAGCTGTCTTCCAAATTTCTTGGTATAGACTAGTGAACACTTCCAGAGCTGCATCCATTTGTTGAAACATCTCAGTTGTTATTCTGTCAATTCCTGGAGCCTAGTTTTTCGCCAATGCCTTCAGTGCAGTTTGGATCGCTTCTTTCAGTACCATCGGTTCTTGATCATATGCTCCCTCCTGAAATGGTTGAACATTGACCAATTCTTTTTGGTACAGTGACTCTGTGTATTCCTTCCATCTTATTTTGATGCTTCATGCATCTTTAAAATTTTCCCAGTAGAATCCTTCAATTTTGCAACCTGAGGCTTGAATTTTTTCTTCAGTTCTTTCAGCTTGAGAATTGCCAAGCGTGTTCTTCCCTTTTGGTTTTCTATCTCCAGGTCTTTGCACATTTCATTATAATGCTTTTCTTTGTCTTCTCAGGCCTCCCTTTGAAATCTTCTCTTCAGCTCTTTGACTTTATCAATTCTTTCTTTTGTTTTAGCTACTCTATATTCAAAAGCAAGTTTCAGAGTCTCTTCTGACATCCATTTTGGTCTTTTCTTTCTTTCCTGTCTTGTTGATGACCTCTTGCTTTCTTCATATATGATGTCCTTGATGTCATTCCACAGCTCATCTGGTCTTTGGTCATTAGTGTTCAACAAGTCAAATCTATTCTTGAGATGATCTCTAAATTCAGGTGGGATATGCTCAAAGTCATACTTTGGCTCTCATGGACTTGTTCTAATTTTCTTCAGTTTCAGCGTGAACTTGTGTGAACAGTTGATGGTCTGTTCCACAGCCAGCCCCTGGTCTTGTTCTTACTGATGATATTGAACTTATCCACTGTCTCTTTCCACTGATGTAGTCGATTTGATTCCTGCTTATTCCATCTGGCAAGGTCAACGTGTATAGTCACCATTTATGTTATTGAAAAAAGATATTGGCAATGAAGAAGTCATTGGTCTTGGAAAATTCTATCGTACAATCTCTGGTGTCATTTCTATCACCAAGGCCTTATTTTTCAATCCTTCTTCTTTGTTTCCAACTTTTGCATTCCAATCACCAGTAATTATCAATGCATCTTGATTGCATGTTTGATCAATTTTGACTACAGAAGTTGGTAAAAATCTTCAATTTCCTCATCTTTGGCTTTAGTGGTTGGTGCATAAATTTGAATAATAGTTGTATTAAAATTGATCTTTCTTGTAGGCAAATCAATATTATCCTATCACTGACAGCATTGTACTTCAGGATAGACCTTGAAGTGTTCTTTTTGACAATGAACGTGATGCCATTCCTCTTCAATTCATCATTCCCTCCATAGTAGACCATATGATTGATTCAAAATGGCCAATACCAGTCCATTTCAGCTCACTATTGCCTAGGATAACAATGTTTATGCATTCTATTTTTTTTTTTTTATTGTACTTTAGATGAAGGTTTACAGAACAAACTAGCTTCTCATTAAACAATGTTTTGCGACATTGGTTGCCAACCCCACAACATGTCAACACTCTCCCTTTCTCCACCTTGGGTACCCTATTACCAGCTTTCCTGTCCCCTCCTGCCTTCTCATCCTTGTCCCTGGGCTGGTGTGCCCATTTAGTCTCATTTTTTCTATGGGTCTGTCTAATCTTTGGCTGAAGGGTGAACCTCAGGAGTGACTTCATTACTGAGCTAAAAGAGTGTCCGGGGTCCATACTCTTGGATTTTCTCCATTCTCTGTCAGACCAGTAAGTCTGATCTTTTTTTTTTTTTTTTTTTTGAGTTAGAATTTTGTTCTACTTATTTCTCCAGCCCTGTCCAGGACTCTCGATTGTGATCCCTGTCAGAACAGTCTGTGATGTTATCCAGGTACCATCTAGTTGTGCTGGACTCAGTCTGGTGGAGGCTGTGGTAGTTGTGGTCCATTAGTCCTTTGGACTAATTTTTCCCTTGTGTCTTTGGTTTTCTTCATTCTCCTTTGCTGCAGATGGGGTGGAACCAGTGGAGTATCTTAGATGGCTACTCACAAGCTTTTAAGACCCCAGACACTACTCACCAAAGTAAGAAATAGAACATTTTGTTTATAAACTATGTTATGCCAGTTGAACTATATATTCCCTGAGACCATGGTCCTCACAGCCCTCAGCCCAGTAATCTGATCCCTCAGGGAGTTTGGATGTGTCTATGGAGCTTCCATGACCTTGTGGTGGACAAGTTGTGCTGGCTTCCCCAGTATTGCGTACTGTCTTTTCCTCGATTCATACTTTGTACATTCCATGTTCTGATTATTAATGGATGTTTGCAACTGTTTCTTCTCATTTTGAGTGGTACCATATCAGCAAATGAGTGTCCTGAAAACTTGACTCCAACCACATCATTAAGGTCAACTCTACTTTGAGGAGGCAGCTCTTCCCCAGTCATATTTTGAATGTCTTCCAACCTGTGGGGCTCATCTCTCAGCACTATATCAGACAATGTCTCACTGCTTTTCATAAGGTTTTCACTGGCCAGTTTTTTTCAGTAGACTGCCAGGTCCTTCTTACTAGTCTGTCTTAGTCTGGAAGCTCCACTGAAACCTGTCCACCAAGGGTGACCCTGCTGACATTTGAAATACTGGTGGCAAAGCTTCCAGCATCACAGCAACACACAGGCCACCACAAGATGACAAAATTACAGACACATGGTGGAAAGAGATCTACATAAATGGAAAAACATACCATGCTCATGGATAGGTAGACTCACATTGTGAAAAATGTCGATTCTACCCAAAGCAATCTACAAATACAATGCAATCCCCATCCAAATACCAACAGAATTCTTTAACAAGATGGAAAAACTAATCATTAATTTTATATGGAAAGCAAAGAGGCCCCAGACAAGCAAAGCACTATTGAAGAAGAAGAATAAAGTAAGAGGGCTCACACAACCTGACCTCAGAAGCTACTATACAGCTAAGGTAGTCAAAACAGCCTGGTACTGGTACAAGGCCAGACACATTGACCAATGGAACAGAATGGAGAACCCAGATTTAAATCCATCCGTCTACAATCACCTGATCTTTGACAAAGGCCCAAAGTCCATTAAATGGGGAAAAGAGTCTTCTTAACAAATGGTGTTGGCAAAACTGGATGTCCATCGGTAAAAAAATGAAACAGGACCCATATCTCACACCATGCAGAAGAACTAATTCAAAATGGGTCAAAGACCTAAATATAAATAAACCAAAAAACTATAAAGATCATAGAAGAAAAAATAGGGTCAAGGCTAGAGGCCCTAATACATGGCAAAAATAGGATACAAACCATAACTAACAATACACAAACACCATAAAATAAGCTAGATAACTGGGATCTTCTAAAAATTAAACACATTCATCAAAAGACTTCACCAAAAGAGTAAAAACAAAACCTACAGACTGTGAAAAAATATTGGCTATGACGTATACAACAAAAGTCTCATCTCTAAAATCTATAGGAAAATCCAACACCTCTACAAAAAAACACAAGTAATCCAATTAAAAAATGGACAAAGAATATGAACAGACACTTCACCAAAGAAGACATTCAAATGGCTAACAGACACATGAGGAAATGCTCATGATCACTAGCCTTTAGAGAAACGCAAATCGAAACTACAATGAGATACCATCTCACCCCGTCATTAGTGGCACAAATCAAAAAAAACAGAAAATATCAAATGTTAGAGAGGCTGCAGGGAACTTGGGAATGCAAAATTGTAGAACCATTTTGGAAAACGATATGGCGCTTCCTTAAAAAGCTAGAAATAGAAATACCAAACAATCCAGCAATCCCACTCCTAGGAATACAGCCTAGAGAAATAAGAGCTGTCACAGGAATAGACTTATGTACACCCATATGCACTGCAGCATTATTCACAATAGAAAAAAAATGGGAACAACCTAAGTGGCCATCAACAGATGAATGGATAAACAAACTATAGTACATACACACAATGGAATACTATGCAAAGACGAAGAATAATGATGAATCTGCAAAACATCTCACACCGTGGATGAATCTGAGGGGCTTTATGCTTAGCAAAATAAGTAAATCACAAAAGGACAAATACTGTATGAGACCAGTATTATAAAAACTCATGAAAAGGTTTACATGCCAAAAGAAACAATCTTTGATGGTTATGAGGTAGGGGAAGGATGGAGAGGGAAAAACACTAACTAGACAATAGATAAGTGGTAACTTTGGTGAAGGGTAAGACAGTACACAATACCGAGAAAGTCAGCACACCTTGACCAAGGCAAAGTCATAGAAGTTTCATAGACATATCTAAACTCCCTGAGGGACTGAATTACTGGGCTGAGGGTTGGGGACTATGGTCTTAGGGGGCATCTAGCTCAATTGGCACAACATAGTTTATAAAGAAAATGTTCTACTTCTTACTTTGGTGAGTAGTGTCTGGGGTCTTAAAAGCTTGTGAGTGGCCATCTAAGATACTCTACTGGTCCCACCCCATCTGGAGCAAGGGAGAATGAAGAAAACCAAAGACACAAGAGAAAAATTAGTCCAAAGGACTAATGGACCACAACTACCACAGCCTCCACCAGTCTGAGTCCAGCACAACTAGATGGTGCCCAGCTACCACCACAGACTGCTCTGACAGGGATCACAAAGGAGGGTCGCAGACAGAGCTGAAGAAAAATGTAGAACAAAATTCTAACTCACAACAAAGAACCAGACTTACTGGTCTGACAGAGACTGGAGAAACCCTGAGAGTATGGCCCCTGGACACCCTTTTAGCTCAATATTGAGGTCACTCCTGAGGTTCACTCTTCAGCCAAAGATTAGACAAGCCCATAAAACAAACAATAATACATGTAGCTCAATCATGTATAAAAGACAAAATGGACACACCAACCCAGGGACAAGGACAAGAAGGAGGAAGGGACAGGAAACCTGGATGAATGGAAGTGAGGAACCCAAGGTCAAGAAGAGGAGAATGTTGATACATTGTGGGGGTGGCAACCAATGTCACAAAATAATATGTGTATTATTTGTTTAATGAGAAACTAGTTTGCTCTGTAAACCTTCATCTAAAGCACAATTTAAAAAAGGGGAAAAAATTATTAAAGTAAGTTTTGTTTAAAAAAAAAAAGTTTACAGCCAAAAAACCCTATAGAGCACAATTCTACTCTGCAGCACATGGGGTTGCCATGAGTTCAGAGCAACTCCATGGCAATGGGTTTGGTTTTATTTTGTTGGACATCATCATGGCCACTTTACGTCTTTGATAAGTAACACAGGAGGGATGCATCCAAGGTGCGTCAGCAGTGACAAAGATGACTTGAAAATTCATGGGTGCTTTGAGTGGAACTAACAAGTTTGGTTTATTAAGTTTGTAGCTTTTCTTCACCTGGCTCCTCCTTGTCTTACCCTTTGTTCTCTCTGGCAGAAAGTCACTGCTCTGCTGGGTATGTTATTTCTGTTTATCTAATATACAGAAAGCTTTATTGTTGCCACATCCCTGTAAAGTGAAAGAAGGCAAATTGTCAGATTCTGTGCTCTAGCAGTGTCTTTATTAGATACAAATTATTTCAGATCAGGGAAGTGCTTTGCTCTAGGTTGTATGCTGTGTAGCCTTGGGCAAATTACTTAGCTTCTCTGAGCCTATTCCTTCAGTTATAACCTAAATATAATACTCGTCGTGCTTTCCTCACAGATGTAACACATGAAAACATATAAATGACCACGTAAAGAGAATTTTGGAAATAACTTACAGCACTTTACTTATATAAGCCAATAAAAATAATAACTCCTACTGTGTTGTCCCGGAAAACAACAATTTCGTGGGAGTTTCTTGCAATCTGCCAAGCATAATAGCTGAGGATTTCACTTCTTCTTTATGACAAAAATAGACTATAGAATGCATATATTTTCGAAAAGCGAAAACAAAATCTGTTAACTCAATGCAAGTTTTGGTCGGTGTTCTTGGAAAGTGACTGGGTTTCTGGTGCCTGCTTTACTTATTTGTACTGACTTCATAATGTTTGCACTATAGAGCAGTCGCTGTTCGGTTTTGTCGAGTTGGTTCCTACTCATAGCGACACTGTACACAACAGAACAAAACATTGCCTGGTCCTGCACCATCCTCACAATTGTTACTATGTTTGAGCCCATTGTTGCAGCCACTGTGTCAATCCATCTTGTCAAGGGTCTTCCTCTTTTTCTCTGACCCTGTATTTTACCAAGCATGAGGAAAGCAAACAGAATCTTGCAGCATCCTGAACTTAATATCTTTTGTAGTGAGGGAGAAGTACTTTAGAAGGCCTGGCAATGCATTGTCATCTGTCCCTTGGAGAATGACAAAACGCAATCCTTGAATTTTAAGAGATTTTATTATAAAATCCCTGGATAAACACACGGTCATTTTCAATTAAAAATGAGCAAAACATAGACTCTAAATTAAAACTATTTTGCCAGTGTTCTTCTTTAATAACATTATGAAATCTCCCAAAAATGTAACTAAAGTTTAACCAGATTTGGTCAAGTTTAGGGAAAATGGCATGACTAGGGATAAGTTTGCTACAAAGCTTATGGATTTCTCTAGATGACTTTCAGGTTTAGCTAAGCCGCACTATAAAGCAACCATGATCTGTGTAAGGTTCCACATGTCTGCATCATAAATCTATATCCAAAGGAAAAATGGAGAAAAATGAAATATGATAGGCATTATTTTCTGCCAGAAAAATTTAAGTGTTGCTTTAGACTGTTGAATGCCTTTGAACACTGTCTGCAACTTCATTAAGTTCTTATAGTTTGGATTTTTTTTTAACTTATTTCACTGTTTATAACATGAGTAATCTTATACACGTATTGGACATGGTTACCTCCAGAAACGAGTTCTTTAGTACACACATATATCTCCCCCAAAAGTGCTAAAACATAGATCTGAAACTCCCCAAACAAAAACACACTCTGAACCATGAGAGTAACGAGGTACAGGAGTCCAGTGACAAGGCCCAGAAGGCAGAAGGGGAGTAGGAAGCTGATGATAGGGAACACAAAATAGAGTAAGGATATTGTTGATGTGTTGTGAGATTGTTAACCATTGTCATAGGGCAACATTTGTAGTAACTGTCAAATGGGAGACTATTTTGTCCTGTAAGCCTTCATCTTAAGTGAGAATAACAGCACAATTAGAAGAGCGTAGTCAATGTCACTTAAATGTGTATGTAAAAAAAATTTTTGAAATGGCGTATCTTTGGCTATGTGTATTTTCACCAAAAAAAAAAAAAAAAAAAGTTGAGAATTTAGAGGGTTAAAATGTTGTGGGGTTGTTAACCAATGTCATAAAACAGCATGTGTGTTACTGTTACATGAGAAACTATCTGTTCTGTAAGCCTTCACCTGAAGTACAATAAAATATTTTAAAAAAAAAATGTATGTAAAATATGTGGCAATTCAGATGCAAGCTAAAAAAAAAAAAAACACACTCTGAAAGCAGGGTGTGAAAGAATAACGGTGGTGAGAAAGTTAAAACTTGCCAAAACAAAAACTTGGTCTTCAGAACCTTCTTCCTTTGCCAATAGGGTCAGAGTATTTCATCTGGGCTTCTTATATCTAAATTATTAAAATGGCTAGGTTTTCTTCTTTTTCCCTGTTCTTCATAATAGCTGGTGCTTATATGACTCCAGAATGTGAGTATCTCTTATGCCTACTAAGTGCAATCATTAAATGAATTTCTAGTAATTATATTGTTACTTTATAGACAGAAAATATTTTCACAATAATGTCTATCCTTCTAAACGATAATGTATTATTATACAGTTATTCATCAGTAAAATTATAATAACAACTCTTAGGAGACTGTAGGGTTTTTCTTTTATCTTTGAAAATAATATAGTGACCGACATCAGAAGAATTACATAAAACAGTCTGCTTGGATGTTCTATGTTAAGTCTTTTGGTTTTCTTGTAGGTTTCAACATGAAAATTATTGGAGGGAGAGAAGTGTCACCTCACTCTATGCCATTTATGGCCTCCATCCAGTATGATGGAACTCATGTGTGTGGAGGAGTTCTGATCCATCAGCAGTGGATACTGACAGCAGCCCATTGCCAGCTTCAGTGAGTACCCTACGCTTTTCGGTATATGTGTTTTTCCTTCAAGTTGGTTAGAAAAGAAGCTCGCCTCTCCTGGGAGAGAATTCGATCTACTCTTAGTTTCTGCGATAACTGACTAACTGGTGGTTTCCCTTTCACACATTCACACATTATTGGATTTTCCTTGTCGGGGAGAACTGGGATACCTTTTCATTCTTTTCTGAGGCAGACCGTTAGACACATTCAAGTCCTCTGAGTAATGCCAGGAAAAATAGCAACAGTAATAATTGAAGCAGCAGTATTCCTAACCTTGTTAGGTCATGTTGCTTGTGCGCCTCAGTTTCCCCATTTTACAAGTGACTAAATAATAATAATAGTACCTGCTTCCTGGGTTTTTAAGAATTAAATTGTATCTATTTAAATATTCTAGCATACTTGGCACATAGTAAGAACAAATAAATTGCAGCTATTATTATTATTGGAGTCCCTGGGTGGCACAAATGGTTAAGCACTCAGCTGCTAACTAATAGGTTGGAGGTTTGAGTCTCCCCAGAGGCACCTCGGAAGAAAGACCTGGTGATATACTTCTAAAAAATCAGCCATTGAAAACCCTATGGAGCACAGTTCTACTTTGACACACATGGGGTTGCCCTAAGTTAGAATTGACTCAGTGGCAACTGGTTTGGTTTGGATTATCATCACCATCATCGTTATATTTGTGAGAAGCTGCTTTGCTAATGAATTTTCAGGCTCCTTGCGTTAACTCCTTGCCCCACCCCTAGAGGTCTGAGGTTCACAGTTTGGGAATGACAGCTGTAAGGGTCAATAAACTTTTCTGGGTGAATTTTTAAAAGTTATAATTTACCGAAAGAGACAGAGAGAGAGATTTCTGGGATACTTAGAATGAAAGCTTTTCTGAAGACAGAGTATAACCACTCAAAGTCCGTTCAGACTATGAATCTCTTGCCTACTTCAGCTAATAAAATACAAAACCATCTTGGGATGCTGCAACCATCACAGAAGGGAAAACAATAGAAAACTAATTTCGTGCTTGTTGTTTTATTTGTTTGGTAGGTTGGTTTTGAGTTTGTTTGTTTTCATTCATTCTTTCATTACTTATATTTCTTGCCTGAATAAGCTAAGAGGAAACGTAGTCTTCTCCTTTCCTCACATACATTACAACACTTCACTTAAGAATCTAACTTTCCCGTAATGGTTTGCTCTTTGGGTACCACCTATATCTAAATAGAACAACTGAATTGACTTGCTTCTCCACATTCCTTTCAAGTTTTTGTCTGATTGCTCCATCTTATTGGTATTGTTTAAACACAAATTGGAAGTTTTAAAGCCTATAAACAATGACAATTTCTGTTTTATTTCTAAACAGCAAGTCAGTGATTCCCAACTTAATGTAATGACATCATTTAAATGAGATTCTTGCCATCATAAGGACTCATGTGTCCCCATCACTTCTGTCCTTCTCTCCAGGACACTTGTCACCTTGAGACCAGCCTGTCAATGAATGTTCACTCAATTCAAAATGTTCAGTTCAAACATGCTTCTCATACATGTTCAATTAGACTATAACCTTGACAAACGCAGAGCTTGACATAAATGCTCAACAAATGCTAGGTGGAAAGAAGGAAATAAATTGGAGGACTTTTTTTGGAGGGGAAGGGGGTGGCTAAGCCTAAAACATGGTGTATGAAGTCGTTCACAAACCATAAAGTGCTATCCAAAGTTAAATAGTATAATTAAGTTGAATTTAAAATTTCATCAAGTAAACTTGAATCAGTAGAAGTGGATTCCCAAATTGGGGGAAAGAGTTTATAAAAAGACAAGCGAGAGACCTTGGAATGAAAAAGAAAAATTATTGCTAAAGATCATTTGAAATGGCTGGAGTATAAAGAACTCCAGGATGTGTGGATCAGATTTCCTCTACAGAGCACTTGGGTGTAAAAATGTAGGCCAGTCAGTGCTTGGAAAAATATTAAGCTTCACGAAATCCAAAATATTTATGAGCTAGTTCAATGGTTAACTTCTGACAAATGTACTTCCAAGTCTCCTATGAGAATATTTTACTAACTCCAGGCCTCTCTGTCAGCAAAATGGTAAAGTGAGCCAAACCTGGAGATGATCCTTTCTCACCCCGATCCACACAGTTCCCCACGTAGTTATCTTTATCAGTTGCATGTCAAATATAGAAGGAAACCATAAAAAGCTTCCTGTATAACCGTGTTTTCAACATTTTAATTTATCAGAAACAAAACTATCACCAACTATTGTCCACTGTCCTCCATGCCTGGCCTAGCTTCCTCCAGGTCTTCTCCAAAGTCCTCCCTCAATCAGCATTTCCCCCTCCTTCTACCTGCCTAGCAAGCTATTAGGTGGAACCCACCAGAGCCCTTCTAGCACAACTTCACCCCATTTCAAATCACTCAAGGCTCCCAGAGTATAACAGTTAAAAGTACAGGCCCTGCATTCAAACCATCTGAGTTTTAATTCTGCCTGAGTTTGCATCCCGGAGCCTCCTCTTAATATCTGTGCGATTTTCTCCTGTTTGTTAATGCACCTGAGCCTCAACTTCCTCATCTATGAAGTGGAGATAATCATAATACCCACTTCACAGGGATGTTGTGAGGAAAATATGTAAAGTGCTTAGCATAGAAACTGGCACACCGTAAAAACTTAATAACTGCTTAGTGTCGTTATTATTTGTGCCTTCCCAGGTAATATTAGAGGAGCTAATCTGATAATCCAACTGTGTTGATGGTTAAACCCGTTGACCAAGCCCGTTGTCGTTGAGTTGATTCCGACTCATAGCAACCCTATAGGACAGAGTAGAACTGCCCCGTAGAGTTTCTAAGGAGAGCCTGGTGGATTCAAACTGCCAATCTTTGGTTAGCAGCTGTACCTCTTAACCACGACGCCACCGTGGTTTCTTGTTGATGGGTTAGAGCTCTGAAAATCCCCCTCTCTAAGAGCCAGGCCCTACTTCCTCTCTTAGGCAAGAGACCTCAAAGAATAGAGACCCTGCATTCACTGTCAGACCCCAAGGAGGGGATCTAAGTGGAAACACTGCTGAGCACCAAGTTAGGCTGGCAGAGGAAATCAGAGGCTGACCATGGGGCTTGAAGAGGAGTTGTGGAAAGAGCACTGAACTTGGAGTCACAGAAGCTGGGTTTGAGTCCTGATTGCCCTACTTAAGGGGTGTGTCACGTTTCAAGCTTTCGAAAACCAAGGGGAACTCTTCATAAAGTCAAATTATGGTAGACTTCCCCAGAGCTAGAAGAAGATTTCTTGGGGGCTGGTGAGGCATACACAGCACATCAGCTTTAACAACACTAAGAAGGGTTATCGTTATGCTCAATAGAGATAATACTATGGATGTCTTTTGGCAGGTGATGAAAACTTTCATTAAGCAATACTGTGGTTCTGCTCTGTATGTAATTCTGTTCAAAATGAGTTCAGCATAGCACTCAGGAGACCGCATTTTAAACCAACACTTCCAGGTGGTTCAGAAGCATGTGGTCTGCAGATCACACTTAGAGTACACTGCACAGTACAAATGTAAGACGCTGGTGTTATTTCTTCTCCTCCATGAGAATTCAGACTTCGGTTTAGCTAAGGAGGTGGGATCCTAGAACTCAGGTAATTCCAGGCATCCTGCAGGCAGAAAAAGTGTGTTTTGTACCTTTGTAGTGCAGAGTCCAGATGAAGAGTATCTAGAAACGGAAAGTTCAGAAAGCATTCATCATCTGCTTGGGTTGTTTTTGGGATTAACATGCCCCAGTGGAGACAAAAATAACCAAACTATTTCAAGGCAATAACCAGTCAAGGAAATTGGTAAATGACGAAGGAAAACCCAAAATTTTCTCAGCCACATCCTCCATCAAAATCTGTCTTCCAAAAATAAATAATTTTTTTAAAAATTCATCTTCTGTGCCCCCATTTGCACTCCATAGCCTTCCTTGTGTGAGTGACTTTTGCACAGATCCATCTTTCCTATGAGAGTGTGAGTCCCTGGGGGGTTTATATCAGCCTAACCCTCCAAACCTTTGGGTTTGGTGGGTATGTTACATTTGAATTTGAATCAATCCTAGGGAGTCCAATCAACATCCTAGGAGAAATTTCATCCCTAGCCTGATTTTGCAATAGGCAAACTTTTCAACAAATAGAGTTGGAATTCCTAAAATAAACTCTTTTTGTAGAAACCAAAAGGGGGTAATTCCGGGAAGTCATGGTTCCACCGTACACCAGCCAGCTCCTCGGCTGTCACACACTCATTCTCCAGACACGAAACAATCATTTCCTCCTTTCTCTGTATGTTTCTGTGCTCTTTTTCGTATTGATCAAACTTTACTAATTTGTAGCATGAATGTGTACTTTTAATATAAGCTGCCTTGATCCCTTTCCCAAGTAGCAAGGAAATACTCATTGCTATCAGGTCAATTCTGACCAATAGCGACCCTATAGGACAGAGTAGAACTGCCTCATAGGGTTTCCAAGGAGTGGCTGGTGGATTCAAACTGCCGATCCCTTGGTTAGCAGCCAAATGCATAACCACTGCACTGCCAGGGCTCCAGCAAGGAAATAGTCATACGTAAACAAATAAATATTATTATAATTTTTATTAAAAAAAAGGGTTTGAGGTGGCTTTCATAAAGATACATTGCAATAGGATATTTCTGTAGTGTACAAATGGCTCTAAGGTGTTTCACAATCTCAACAAAAAAAATCATTTCTATTTTTGCATTATTGTATCAGACACAAATGCAATTTTATCTAACATACAGCAAATCAGATCAACTGTAGCACTATTGAAACAGTGGTACTGGTACTGTGTATGGCCAGGGATAAAAAAAATTATTGTTTCTTCACCTGACTCACCAGTTTGTCCCCTATAACCATCCACGATAGAATTATCAGTGGCTACTAACGCTGAAGTATCTTCAATTAAAATTAGCAATGTTTTTTCACCTTGAGGAAAATTTCCTTTCTTTACCAAATCATCTTTCTTGGTGAGAATACAGGACATATGAGCATATGTGGCAGTCATGTGATGGTCCTTCCTTCCTCACGTTGCCCCAAGATGAGGTCTAGACATGTCAGATGAACCAGTATAGAACTGGGTCCGTACCTTTGGTCATTAAAAAACTTTACAGTAGTGTGCACAAATCTCAACCCACAAACTCAAATATCTAAGAAATATAACTTCATTTTTAGATAAATTAACACAATTTGTTGTAAACTTGATCTCAACCAATCAGGACTTCACTCCTTTCTTCCCATAGTTGGGTGCAAATTCTGATATTATTTCACAGTGCTGAGGTATGGAGTGGGGTTGGATGAGGTGAGGTTGGCCCTTGATAACAACCATTCATACAGGTGTCCACTGAGACCTCTGTCACTCCATTTAATTCTCAGTCCTTGATCCAGGCAGGTTACCTTGGACATGCTCTTTGTTCCTGTACATACATGACCTTCTCCACCATTTCCACTCCCTCCTGGGGAATTTGAAAATGATTTTGCTGCTTCCATTCCACTCTAAGGCCCATGAACCTTGATGAGGCCACCTGTGACCTCGACAATTTGGCCTTACGCTGCAACAACCACTCCCTCTTTGGGGCTCACTGCCTCTGAAATACTCAAGACTCAGGCTGCTTTACCTGAGACATCTGTGCTTTCATTGTGTCCCCTCCATTACTGCTCCCCTGTCCCACAGGCCCAAGGAATCTTTCTAGGTCTAGGGAAGCCTACTGTCGTTTGACTTAGTGAAGAATCAAGCCCTTTGGTTTCTAAAAGCTTGAACCTGGTAAGGAAAATGCCACTTTTGAAAAGGCTTCTTTTTTCATTGCTTTCTGTCAGTAAACAGCCCTCCACAGAGGCAGCAAGCACAGCTCTTAAATGCAGAGGAGAAGATAAAAGGGAGAATTATCCATTCATTTATTCAACAAATATTTATTAATGATTACTACATGCAAGAGACTATTATAGAAACTGAAGACACAGCAGTGACAAGATAGTCAAAATTACCCACCTTCAAGGAGCTTACATTTATCAGGGAGAAGAATTTATTAATATTTTTAAAATATCGTTCTACAAAAAAAAACCAAAACCAAATCCATTGCCATCGAGTTGGTTCCGACTCACTCATAGCTACCCTAAAGGACAGAGTAAAACGAGCACCTGGTGGATTCAAACTGCTGACCTTTCGGTTAACAGCCGTAGCTCTTAACCACTGTGCCACCAGGGTTTCCTATTGTTCTACACAAATATGTATATGACTGGTATGAATAAATGAGATTGGTTTTAGGGAAGTTATTTACCTCAAATTCTTAAAATTTTCTCTCTTCTTAGGACAGTGCTTTTTGACTTGTGCAGGTGGTGGAATCCCTGGAATCCATTGTGTTCTTTGCTTTGATAATATATTTAATTCCATAATATGAACTGAGAATCAGTTTAATAGCTGGAATTATAACTCTTGTATGTAAACACATTCACAGGAAAAAATGAATGGATTAAACCATGTGAAATTGCCATTTTCTTTTTTTTTTTTTCCCCATCAATGAATTTTTTCTTTATATTGTACTTTAGATGAAGGTTTACAGAACAAATAGTTTCTCATTAAACAGTCAGTGCACATATTGTTTTATGACATTGTTTACCAACCCCATGACATGTCATCACTCTCCCTTCACGACCTTTTTTTGGTGAAAATATACATAGCCAAAGTTACACCATTTTGAAAGTTTCTACATGTACAATTCAGTGACATCAATTACATTCTCCCAGTTGTGCTCTATTCTCACTATCCTTTTCCAAATTATTCCATCACTGTTATCTTCAACTCACGGTCCCCTAGTCTTCCATCAAACCTTTTGAGTTGCTGTTGTCAATTTGATCTCACATAGATAATT
>NW_004444010.1:7370871-7385120 GCF_000243295.1 Trichechus manatus latirostris
GTTTCAGGATTGACGTGTGACTCTGTTTAACTTAGTTTTTCTGATCTTTGCTGCAGAGGGACGGTGTGGTGCTTCTGACTATAGTGCCATGTTGCCTTGAAGTCCAAAATTGCCATTTTCATTAGCAGAAATTTCATATTGTTCTATTAGTTAAACAAACAAACTGATTCCATTTTTTATTGATTTTTTTTCTGCTATTTGTTCTGATGTCTGCTAACCTGTCTTTTACTAACAGATAAAATGTGGCTTAAGTCAAAATAATGGAGACAAACAGGAAAAAAATAAGGTAATGAGTAGAATTTTCTCAATTTTGCCACTTGGCAAAAGATAGCCTTTGTTCAATTTAAGAAGCAAAGGTACTTCTTTCCAGATGGTAGAGCACAAGTATTGTAACAAAAAAATTCACTAAAGAATTGCATTGCAAAACAAAATCTGTGAAGTAACGACAAATAATGCAACTACCATTCTAAGATAGTTCACTTAGTTCTCTGAAGTGTAGATGCATTTGCACTACACAAACTGCCACCAGGGAATACTGATGTGCCAGAGCCAAGCCTAAAATGCTATATTTGCCCCACCTTAGTTTATCAGCATATTACATCTTTTTTGGAACCGCTCACTTTAATGTTATACAAATTCATTAGACAATTAGATTGATTTTTTTTAAGTAAACTCTTCAATTAGTAGGAAGCTTAAGTAACATGTAGTCCATTTATAATGAATTTGCAACTTATCAACTCATTGTGACTCTGCTTGAGATTAGAGAGCTTCCTCAGAAATTTTCTGTCTGTTTCAGGCCAGCTCCGGTACAGCATTCCCCAATCTCAACCTCCAAGTAGTGATGAGCTTTTGCATCTCTGGACAGAGATTTTCACTCTGTCTAAGCTGTTTAGGATTTTCAGTCTGTCTAAGCTGAAGACCCTCAATGAGATGGATTGACACTGTGGCTGCAACAATGGGCTCAGGCATAACAACGATCATGAGGATGGCACGGGACTGGGTGGTGTTTCGTTTTATTGTACTTATGAATTCACTATGAATCGGAATGGACTCCACGGCACCTAACAACAACAAGCTGTTCAGGGAGCCCTGGTGGCGCAGTGGTTAAGAGCTCAGCTGCTACCCAAAATGTCGGCAGTTCAAATTCACCAGACGCTCCTTGGAATCCCTATAGGGCAGTTCTACTCTGTCCTATAGGGTTGTTGTGAGTTGGAATCGACTCAGAGGCAGCAGGTTTTAAGCTATTCAGAATTCCTGGGTGCTACCTGAAATGCTGGAGGTTCAGATCCACCCAGAGGTGCCTCGGAAAACAGACATGGTGATCTACTTCTGAAAAATCACCCACTGAAAACCCTATGGAGCACAGTTCTACTCTGACACACATGGGGTTGCCATGAGTCAGAATTGACTCTGTGGCAACTGGGTTTTGTTTTTTTTTAAGCTGTCCAAACTTTAGCTTTCCTCTTACACTCCATGTTCTTGGAGTCCTAGTTTCTGAAATATGTAGGCTGGGATCACAGATACTGCATGTAGAAGAATGTTTTCTCCTAACCTTCCCTTCACTGTCCTAGAGCATCCAAGAAGCTGCAGACATGTCCTCCCTCCTTCTGTAGACTAGCCCCCATGCCTGGTCATGCAGGTTGAACACATACAGCCCCACGGTGTGTCTTCCACTTCGCTGTCTGTATTCTTAAGGTTGATTTTAGCTGATCTCTTTGCTTTTTCAGCTTTGCCAAAGGCAAGTCTCCCAAGGTGGTTTTAGGAGCACACTCTCTCTCAAAGAATGAGGCCTCCAAACAAATATTTGAGATTAAAAAACTCATACCATTCTCAAGATTTAAATCAGATCCTAAATCGAATGATATCATGCTGATTAAGGTAAGTAGCATCACTTCCCTGTAATTTCTCTGACATTATTGTACAGCACAGCTCAGTTAGTTAAACCATTCACACAGAAGTATTTTGTTAGCATCCTCCCCTTTTTTGAGGTGATTGTGACATATTCTATAAGGGTCCAGATTACTCCATAAGCTGCCTGAAAAAGGACAAGAATTTATCAGAAATGCATCAGGGCTGTTTATACAAGGAGAGGCAACTCTGATGCTCACATACGTGGGAGAGGAACATCTCAATGATCCACACTGAAAGTCTTTTTCCCAAATGCTTTTTTCATTATCAAGTGAAAAGTGTAACAGTAGTTTATACAACAGAGCCAACCAAGTGACTTCAGGGACTCAGCAGTGAGTTACAACTTAGTCTAGACCATACTTAATCTAGTCCAAACTTAGTCTAGACCATACTCAAGGGTCCTATACAGCAGGAAATAGCCCAGTCCTCAAAGTCATGACCTACGGATGCTATTCCACAGAAACCATCCAATGCAGGGCAAAGGCCAGTGTGCTGGAGACTGGGCAGAATTCCTACTCTGTGTAAGCTCTTTCCCCAAGCATCACTAAGCTCTAAAGGGAATGGAGAGCATGTCCAGAAAAGCAACAACCACGAAGACAGCTGTGAGCTACCACCAAAGTAGATTCGAAAAGAGGGATGCTCTCCTAGGACAGAGGGACCACACATACACCAGAATCTTACTGAGGATGAATGATAATTTATTCTCTTTTCAATCTGTCAGCTTCACACAGCTGCAAAACTCGACAAGAATGTCCAGCTGCTCCACATAAGATTCAAAAACGATATTAGAGCTGGAACCAAATGCCAGGTTGCTGGCTGGGGAACCACTGAGCCAGATTCGTTAAGCCCCTCGGATACCCTGCAAAAAGTCACTGTTACTGTGATAAGTCGAAAACTTTGCAACAGCCAAAGTTATTACAACCACAACCCTATTATAACTAAAGACATGGTATGTGCAGGAGACACCAAAGGCCAGAAGGATTCCTGCCGGGTAAGTCTTGGGACCAGAAGCCCTGGTGGTGCAGTGGTTAAGCGCTCAACTTCTAACAGAAAGTTTGGTGGTTCAAATCCACCAGCTACTCTGTGGGAGAAAGATGTGGCGGTCAGCTTCCATAAAGGTTTACCGCCTTGGAAACCCTATGGGGCAGTTCTACTCTGTCCTATAGGGTCACTATGAGTCAGAATCGACTCATTGGCAATGGGTTTGTTTTGTTTTTGTTTTTGTTTTTTGGCTAAGTGTCTTGGATATCCTTCATACAGGTAGCTCAGAGTGTTCAACTGCTGTCAGGCTCCAGTCACTCACTAACACAGTGAAGGAGCCACATGGAGGACATGAGGTCACAGTTCTAAAAATTTATTCTCCGTTCCTCAGTGGCAGCCTCTATTCCTTCTCATGTACCAGCATGAATGAGTTGGAAGACTCTATCCAGTGCCTAATAAGCACTCGTTAAATGTTTGTTAATGAGGATAGTAAACTATATCTAAACGTTTGCAGGCTTCCTATGAAGGATGTTACTGTCCTCGGAAAGCTTACCAACCCTGAGGTCACTAGAGGTGACTAGGAGAACGTAACTTATCCAAAAAAACAAATACTTTATAAATTAGTCAATAGAGGGATCTCATAAGACTCAAATGCAAAAAAAACTCAAATATATAGTTTCTTAAATAATGTCGATTGACTGACCAAAAATAAACTGTCATACTTTTCAAAAGCTATAGTTCCCTGAGATAGTTAAAAAAAAAGCATGTTCATCTTCATAGGTGACAAATACATAGCGTATGGAATCCCTAAGTGGTGCAAACCATTAAGCATTCAGCCACTAACTGAAAGGTTGGCAGTTCCAACCCACCCAGAGGCGCCTCATAAGAAAGGCCTGGAAATCTACTTCTGAAAGATCACAGCCATTGAAAACCCTATAGAACACAGTTCTACTCCAACATGCATGGGATTGCCATGAGTCAAAATCAACTCTATGACAACTGGTTTTGTTTTGTTTTTTAATATGTAGCATAGATGAATTACTAATTTTTAAAAATTTAGAATATTCACATCATACTATACTAAGCATTACTTGAGGGATGAGGAGTAGTGATTTCAAAGATTCTTTGTATCTGCAGTTCCCCAAGATTATCATCCTCTTAAACATCAATGTCCTGACTGATCAGAATACAAAGCACTAAAGTTTGCAACATGACTGGCAGCCAGGAAAAAGGCTGGTCTTCAGATTTGAAACCCAGCTCTTCAAATGCAAGTCCATGTCACCATCTCTATAACTCTCTCCTTCCTCTTGACAAAATTTTAGTTACATATTTTGTTGTCAGATTGAGTCCCCAAAATTCATTTCATCCAATGAGCGTTTACTAAGTGTTGCATATGTACATAGCACTAGTATGAGGATGTGAAAAAACAAACAAAAGTAGACAAGATATAGTCCCCACCATCAAGACATTTACATACATTGCTCTTTTCTGTTAGGCTGAATGGCCACTTGATTTAAGGTCCGTGAGAACAAAAATGAAATTCAGAATTTTTTTAATTTCATTTATTTCAGTGGATTATTTCAAACTTTGTCTCCACTCATTTTTTAACTAACAGAGTTCAGTACTCACTGATCACTGAAAGAGTGTATATATACATAGACATAGGCCAAGGTAGAACAGAGACATAGACATCGACATAGAGACAGGGACATGGACAGAGACAGAGACATAATCATAGCCATGGTCATAGAGACATGTAGAGAGAGAGAGCATCATTGACAAAAGACATAAAGCATCTATACTGAGCAAAAGCCTATGTCAGGCACTCTTCAGGACACAAAGAAACAAAGGACCCAGATCATAACCCTTTGAGTAATCAACCATTGGTAATAGAAACAGCTCAACAGCTTCTGACCAAGTATCTGCCCATTTTCTTCTTTCCAGGGTGACTCAGGTGGCCCCTTGATCTGTAAAGGTGTCTTCTGTGCCATAGTTTCTGGAGGTCACAAATGTGGTGAAGCTAAGAAACCTGGAATCTACACCCTATTAACCAAGAAATATGAGGCTTGGATCAAAAGCAAACTTGCAAGTTAAAATTACGAGTGATTTTCTTGGATCTACTAGTCACTTGCTTTTTTTCATAACATGATCTACAGGCCAACTTGATCTTCAGATATGATTTGTTGTAGTTAAAACAGGGCACAGTTGGCATCTAGTTCTGCCCCCTTAGGGCTGATTTTGTTAAGGAATCAAGTGCTTTTTCTCATCTATCACTAATGTATCTCTACTGTGCTGATTTCATTCTGAATAAAATTTAGAAGACTGTTTTGTCTTTTATGGAAATAAGGTATAGCAAATGATAACCCCCTACTCCACCTGCCATTCCCAAAGGGCAAACAGATGATTAAACAAGACAGTAATGATACCATCTTCAACTAGGTATACCTTGTGATTTCTGCTGGATCGTCATATGTTGTCTTTTTTGAAAAGAAACAGTAAATGCTAATACCCCAACTCAAATTAGAAAAGAATCATCAAGGTTTATAGAAATATTTAGGATAGCATTTATTATTTATTTATGCCATACTTTGTTCCAGAAAGGACTTAATCAGTGTACGCAAATACCTGCAATAAAATAAAATTTAAAAAGTAATTTGGGGAAGAAATTGAGGCAAAGGGGAAATGAGAGTAGGAAAAAGATGAAGGCCAGACTGTTGTTAATGCCCAAAGTCCCTTCAGTTTCTTCCTATATGTTTGCTAGAAGGAGTGACATTTAGCTTTATGCTTTCCATTAGCCAATGCAAAAAGATCAACACTATCCGTTATGTGAATGACAGTCTCCAGGAAATAAAAATAAACTATTTGCTTTGCCCAGAAGTAGGACCACTTGTGCTGGAACTGAAACTAGAGAGAAATTTTCCCATTGTCTGCTTAAGGACACTGTGCCATGGTTCCCATACTCCTACCAAAGGCATCAGGATCACCTGAGAAGATTGTTTTTAATACAGAATTCCCTGGCCCCTTGCCCAAAAATTCAGATTGAATAAGTTTGAGGTGGGCCTGAAAATCTGTATTGTTTAAAAGCAAGTCAATTGATTCTGATAAATGGGTAAATCTGAAATCCACCGATAATGAACAGCCTTAATAACATCTTACAATAAAGACAGCAATGGGGATTATACAGCATGGGATTGTTTTGTATAAATGCTTCAGGGTAAACTGATGGCTTAAGATCAGAGTGCAATTCAGTAAGTGCACTTGAGGGTCTCAGCTGCCTTAGTCTGGGGTAGTCCAATGACTAGAGCAGTAACAATTTCTAATCTGGGGTGGTGGTGGGGGACGGGGAGAGTCCTTCAGGCTTCTCCTCCATCAATAGTCAGAAGTCAAAAGTTAACCTCAGCTTTTATATTTAATTTGAGTGTCAGGGGGTAAATAGTGTTCATTTCCAGGTGACACATTGAGTTTTCTTACATTCATATAGAAATGGATGTTTTTGGTTGGTTGGTTGGTTAGTTGGTTGGTTGGTTAGTTGGTTGGTTGGTTAATTTTTGGCATGGTTCTTGGAAACCAGTAACAAGCACAACACTGAACTATGACTGCATAGACAAATGGAAGCACTGGTAAAAAGTAACCTAATTAAAATTACAGAAATGTTTTGAGAAGATAGAAGTAAAAACACTTTTCTTTAAATATTTCATCTTGTGTTATTTTGATTCATTAAAAATATATTGATTATGACCCCAAAATCCCAGAGTATACTTTGTAAGAAAAGAAAGGGGAAATTTTGGAGAGACTCTGGACTCACTATTTAAAAAATAATTATATATCTATTTCCTCTAAGTTTCAAATCCATGGAGTTTATCTCTGTAAGTCTCTTTAACAACAAGGACTGTTGAGATCACCCCTGATTCCAGTTGGTGAGTATCCTGAGAAGCTGTTACTAAAACCTGAGAGTTGCTTTTTTATTTCAGAACCTATGCTGTTGACATCCAATAGTCAAACTAGATTAAACTGCCAGACAGGAGGCTTCTTTCAACAGCTGTGGCAGACCTGGAGACTCTGAAATTGGAAGATAAACAGTTTATTTTGACAAGCAGCTGATAAAGGAGCCACAACTGAAATGTATTCCTTATCCTTTCAGGGAAATACTATTTGGTTAAACATATGAATATCTCCCCAGCGGAGCCTAAAAGAAGATAGTATTTTAATTTGGGGCGTTCTGTCTTTGAGAGCTTATTTGATTCTATCCACGACCTCAAAGGGAAGTTGAGAGTCAGTTGAGGCAAATAGCCAGATTTAACAATCGCTTAAAGGTTTTAGGGGAAAACGGTTTGCTGAGTTTCTGGGTGGTGCAAATGATTAATGTGCTTGTCTGCTAACCAAAAGGCTGGAGGTTCAAGTCCACCCAGAGATGCCTCCGAAGAATGGCCTGGTGATCCACATCTAAAAAATCAACCACTGAAAACCCTATGGAGCACAGTTCTACTCTGACACACATGAGGTCACCATGAGTCAGAGCTGACTCAACTGCAACTCGTGGTGGTGGTGGCGGTGTCTCTCTGAGTCATCCATTTTCTCCCTTCTTCATGACTGTGAATAGAGCACGTTTGCTTTCCCCACAGACATACAAGAACACTTCATGCTTTTATGTCCACCCTGTTTTAATAGAAAGTGACAGCATTAAGAACAATTAGGTCCAAATATAACCCATGAAATAAATGAATGTTAATTCAGGTAAGCAACTAAACCAGTCTAGAACCAGGTAGAAAAATTAGTCCTACCTTCTGACTCACAGTGTTTGCACATAATAAATCCCCACTCACCCTCCAAGGATCTGAAGAGCAGTGCTTCAGAGCTTGATTGTGCAAAAAAGGTATCTAATTAAAGGAGGTCGACTCTTGGTCAATTGGGGAAGCTCTTCCTCTTTGACTAAGCTCTCAGTTAGGGAAAAGACATCCATGTGATGAGGAAAGAAGGAGACATGTGCTCCATCTGCCTGTTTACAACGTACCCAGTTCTCTCAAAAAGCTTACAATTTCACAAGATTACCAAAACACGCCAGAGAAGTTACTTATATAATGTCTTATGGTTATTTGAGAACCAAATACATGCTGACTGGACAGTCAGATTCATTGTATTTTGAATGAGTCGGTCCTGCTTTTAAGCTTTCACACATTGACTTCCTGTTTACGAGCTTGACTTCTTCCGGCTTTTTGCTGAGTTATCTCAGTCAACTCTAAATTTACATACCCTCCTTATCACTGCTTAGGCTCTAGCATGAAAGGATCACATTCATTTTCTGGTTTGAACCCTAAGTGTCTATGTTACAGCTTACTAGAGTCAGCATGAGGACGCTGGTGGTTTACCAGTAGAATTCTCTCCTTCCATGTGGGAATCCAGGGTTTGATTCCAGCCAGTGTACCTCATGCGCAGCCACCACCCATCTGTCAGTGGTGATTTGCATTTGTTATCGGGCTGAACAGATTTCAGCGGAGCTTCAGACTAAGATGGACTTGGAAGAAAGGCCTGGCAATCTACTTCCAAAACTCAGCCAAAGAAAACCCTATGGATCACAACAGTCTGATCTGCAGCTGATCATGGGAATGGCTCAGGCAGCATTTCATTCCACTGTGCATGGGACAGCTAACAACAACAACCACAGAGTCAGTATATAGGGTTTACACTGAGGCTTCTGCTGGAGACCTGGAAGGAAGGAGAATAAAATTGCCTTCTGTGAGTTAAAATTTCGACTTCATATAATTAGGCCAGAGCAGAGATGCAAAATCACTCTGAAGAGACTGAGCATCCCATGCCTGCAAGACTAGCTGGAATCTCCTTGAAGGTTTACAAATCTCAGGATTGAGTATCTCAGCCAGAAGGGGAGGGGGACAACCATGGTTACAGTAAAATGGACTCAACATAGGCAGTGCACCAACAAGTACTAACTGGGGAAGGGAGGGAGACTTAGTCCCAGACCTGCGTTCTGGTCCCATGGTAAGCCATACTTACTGTAGCCTGACCTGCTTCACAGAGTTTTCTTAGCTGTAATCTTTACGGGAGCCTATAACCAGGTTTTTCTTCCATGGTGCTGCTGAGTGGGTTCAAACGGGCAACCTTTAGGTTAGTCAAAACCCAAACCTATTGCTGTAGAGTCAATTTCAACTCATAGTGACCCTAAAGGCCAGAGGAGAACTGCTGCATAGGATTTCCAAGGCTATAAATCTTTATGGAAGTAGACTGCCACATCTTTCTCCCATGGAGCAGCAGATGGGTTTGAACAACCGACCTTTCCAGTTAGGAGTCAAGCACTTAACTACTACTGTGCCACCCAGGCTCCCTTTAGGTTAGCAGTTCAGCACAGACCATTTGTGCTACCCAGAGACATTTTCAGTTGACTTACCTGGTCTTTTTCTGATTCCATGTTCACCAAGCAACCTTTTGTAAGCATTTTGTTCCTTGTGACAGTTATTTCTCATTGAAAATAAAAAAACATTTTGCTTTCCTTCATCTATGACTTTTTACCTGTAAGTTGGGGTAATTTGAATTTCTCTTTGAGAGACAAATCCACTTTTGATGCAGTGAAAAAATCAAGTTTCAATCCCTGCAGAAATGAAGGTCAAACCCTGAACCTTGATAATTCACCAACCTAATAAATATTAACTACCCCATGAGGCTTCTCAAGAGATGAAAGCCTGCCTTTCCCCTAGACAGCACTCCTGGCATCCCTGTCAGGCATTTTGTTTATGTTTAGGCAATCTGCATTTATATATTCCCATAAGTGCTCTGATTATCCAATAAATCCAAGAAGTATTAAGGTTTTTTTTTTAAACTATTATCTGTCTGGTTCACAAAGTATTAAAGATTACTGGTTTGCTCTCAACAGCTATTTCCTCTTCTTCCTTGGTATCAAAATTCTGACTTTATTTGGGACCACAAAGTGCACAGCTAGCAGACAGCATTTCCCAGCCTCTCACTGCTAGTAGTGTGTCTTAGTTATCTAGTGCTGCTATAACAGAAATACACAAGTGGGTGGCTTTAAGATAGACAAATTTATTCTCTCACAGTCTAGGATGCTAGAAGTCCGAATTCAGGGTACTAGCTCCAGGGGAAGGCTTTCTCGCTCTGTCAGCTCTGGGGGAAGGTCCTTGTCATCAGTTTCCTGGTCTAGGAGATTCTCAGCTCAGGGACCTTGGATCCAAAGGACACACTCTCCTGGTTCTTCATTTCTGGTGGCATATCTTTCCTCTTTGCTCAATTCTGTCTTTTATATCTCAGAAGAGATTGACTCAACATACAACCTAATCCTGTAGATTGAGTCCTGACTCATTAACTTAACTCCTTCTAGTCCTGCCTCATTGACATCATAGAGATAGGATTTACAACACATAGGATAATCACATCAGATCACAAAACGGTGTACTACCACACAATACTGGGAATCATGGCCTAGCCAAGTTGACATACATTTTGGGGGGACCCAATTCAATCCATAACATAGTGGTTATGAGATGTAAGTGAAAGTCATTGGCTGGAAGCTTTCCAGGAAGTTCCTCTAAAGAGCACTGACTAAGCAGGAAATAATACCCTTTTCCCCTTCATCTTTTGCTTCTTCGTTCTCTTTCCTTTTCTCCTGTATTACAGATGTGATGGCTCAAGCTCCAGCAACAACATTGGACCATGAGGCAAACTTGAATAGAAACCGAGTGCTAGTAACAGTGAAGCAGAAAGAAGGAGTTTTGATGACCAAGAAGGTACCATGCCAGTCTTGGACTCTTCTTTTTACCTGAGGAATTGTTTTACATGAAAGAAAAATAAATGCTTATGTTCTGTAGGGTCACTATGAGTCGGAATTGACTCAACGGCAATGGATTATTGGCTTTATGTTTGATCCACTATTATTTGGAGTTTTATGTTATATACATCCCAGCCTAACCATAATGGATAAAATCGAAACCTAAAATTTCTGTCTTTCATTTATGCTCCAAACAATGACAAGCAAGTATCTTTATGTCCTTTTGCCCCAAAAAAACCATTGCCATTGAGTAGATTCCAACTCATAGCAACCTTTTAGGACAGAGTAGAACTGACCCATAGGGTTTCTAAGGAGCGGCTGATGGATTTGAACTGCTGACCTTTTGGTTAGCAGCCGAGCTGTTAACCACTGCACCATCAGGGCAAATCTCAAGTGACTTTAGCTTTTCACCTTGCCATATTTAAACGAGAATTGATTCAGAAAAGTAATATTTAAATGTTATAATCTATAAATCACTTCCCCCTCACTGCTCCATCCTGTGGCTTAACACAGAGGAAATGCCCTGGCTTATTTGAGAAGATATTTTTATCCTAAGCACATACTGCTGTATAGCAAACATTCTTGTTCCTATTATAAAAATAATACATGGCACTCAGTAGTGTGTAACACTATTTTCTCAGTTTGTATAAATTTTGTAAGTGGATCTCGTAGAACTGTTTTTTGTAAAGTTTCATGAAAATAATGTTTTCTGGCATTTGAGGTTATTATTTGTTTTATTATTTCACAACCATTTGAAATAATATAGCAGTTTTTCCAACTAAACGATGAAACAACTCCATTAGAAGACACTTGGAAACAGTAATATTCTCAATATTAGAAAACCAAAGCAGGCCCACACGTGGCCAGACCAGCCAACAAGACAAGGAGGGGCCAATGTAGCAACCAATCAAGACAGACTCATAAATCTCCACTGCTAAGTATCCATAGAGATACATTCACTCATTCATTCATTCAACAATTACTGAGCACCTCCTTATGCTGGTCACTAAGGAGCTCTGGTTGCACAATGGTTAAGCACTCTGCTGCCAACTGAAAGGTTGTCAGTTCAAACCCACCAGCCACTCCATGGGAAAAAAGACTTGGTGCTCTACTCCCTTAAAAATTACAGCCTATAAAACTCTAGGGGGCAATTCTACTTTGTCATACAGGGTCACTATGAGTCAGAATTGACTCGATGGCACATGACAACAACAACATGCTGGTCACTGAAGATACCCAGAAGAAAACACATAATTCCTGCCCTGCAGGAACTTGTAGTCTAGTGAGGCAACATGGACATGCAAACAAATATACCATGATCCAAAAATTGTTATAAAGGAAACATGTACAGTATTGTCATAATAGAGACATGTGCAAAACAACTGCATTATGATCCAAAAAATAGTTATAATGGAGACATGAACAAAAATTATTATAATAGGGGTAAATACATGGGAATGGAAAGCTTATTCAACTATAAGTTGTTCAGAATTCCTGGAGGACAAACAATTTGCTCTTCTAAGCTGGGCCTATATAGAAGAGCTCTGATTCATTAATATTTTGTCATCAATTTCTCTAGGTAAGAAAAGGGAAATATGTAGAAGACCAGATTTGTACTACCCATCTCTGACCAGATAAATGAAAACAAGACCTACAGCAACTGCTGCAGTAAAACCATATAGTTAAGGTGAACACATTTACCCCTTTTAAGAACTCAGCTCTCTCCCCCACTACCACCATAAGAGAGACATTCAACATTAAGCCATGTGAGCAGCAGAAATTTCTCAGGAGGAATATTCCATTTCTTTCAGCAAGAAATGACTCAGCTTTTTGCACAAATCAGAAATGATTATTCGTCTACCTTTTTAGAAGATTCAGAGATGGGGGATAAGAAGAATTTGTGACTCCCATTATTTGACATGAGAACTCTGGGATACAATTTTTTTTAAAAAAAAAGTTGCCATCTAGTTAATTCCAACTCATGGTGACCCCATGTGTGTCAGAGTAGAACTGTGCTCCATAGGGTTTTCAATAACTGATTTTTCTAAAATAAATTGCCAGGCCCTTCTTTTGAGGCACCTTTAGGTGGACTTGAACCTCCAACTTTTCTGGTAGCAACTAAGCGAGTTAACCCATCCCAAACTTTGCCTTATCAGCAGCCCATGTTCTCTTAATCATAAAAAAGGCAACTCAACAACCACAACAACTATTACAACAGAAGTGGGCTGATGTATTGGTTTCCATGGGCCACTGCCCTGCTTTGTATGACCTCCTTGTGTGATGTAATGAAAGTAACCTGCACAGACAACAGGTTTGGTTGTATTTATGCAAGGCCTTAGTTCTCTTTCCAGGTGCTCTTACCTTCAAAACTGTGTAGTTAAAAGTACCAAACTTCAAACCAACCCTCTGAGTCTTAATTAGGAAAAAAAATTTTTTTCAAAAATAACTTTATATGGAAATAGATAATCACATAAATCTTATTAGAATTTGTGTTATAGAATTCACTGGAGGATTAGCCGCATGAGAGCTGGGACCCATATCTGTTTTATTCATCACTGTATAGTCAGAACTTAGTGCAGAATCTAGCATGCAGTAGCTGCTTAATAAATATTTGTAAATGAATGGATAAGTGGATGAATGAATGGATGGATAAATGAAAGAATTCATTTATTGATGAATGAGTGAATGAATAAATCTTTACTTTTGGAACAATTTAAGAAGATAATAATTATATACTTGAAATTGCCTTTAAAAATATTTTATAAACGCAAGATGGTATTGGTGGTAAAGTGGGTGATCTAGAAAATCCCATGGTTATTTGATAATGCTTGGAGCTCGATGAGGAGAAAAAAAACACTTTATAAACATTGAGTATTGTTACTTATTTAAAGGTTTCAATGAGCCATTGTTTATATCAGACCTGGTAATCATTGCCATTGCTTTGTAAGAAGGAAAAAAAGGTTATGAAAATAATTAGTATGCCTTGTCTGAAAGAGATTACTTTCAAATTATAATACTTGTTTTGGCCTTGCCGTCATTGTCTGAATACCACAGTAGTTTAGTCAGCTTTAAGCAATATTCAACCTTAAGCTATAAATTATTTCATTCATTTTTATAAAATACTTGTTCTTTTCAGTTGATTATATTCTTAAAGGGTTTAGAAATTTTAATATTTTCCAAGTCTATATAAAACTATACTTTCAAAGGAACTTGATAAACTCGATGTGGTCATTATAATACCATCTGGGTCAGTAAGTCTGAGGATTGCTATAACCAGAAAACCTTCTAGACAGTGGCATGGATGTAAGAGAAGTCAGATAACTTGCCTCTAGGTTCATACCCAAGCCTAGACTTGAACTTCTTGATTTCCTTTAGGAACTGGTTGTCAAAGAAAGGTAAGGTCTTGAGCACTGCAAAGACATAAAGTTTTGACAATTGATCCCGTTCCCAAATGTTATTTTATGTGGCTACTTGTCTCAGGAGGGTTTTGTGATAATAATTAGCTCTGAATACCCATGGAAGTTGTCACAGAAATATTTGATACTAAGAGGTATCTATCCCACACTAT
>NW_004444010.1:7386255-7389342 GCF_000243295.1 Trichechus manatus latirostris
GAAAACTCCATTTGCAGTTAATACGTTGTTCCAGAGAATTAGTGGTACAGGTTATAGGGAGTTTACATTAAAACCAAAGAAACAAAATTGAGGTGTCGCCTACCCAAGATGCAATGTGGAGGAAAGAGCACTGGACTCTGGAAATCAGTGAAATATGGATTTTGATCCTTACTCTGCCATTAGCTGTGCAACCTTGACTAAGTTCCTTTATCTCTCTGGGCTTCCATTTCTTCATCTGCCAAATAAACGTTTTGAAAGAGACAAACTCTAAGGTTCCTAACAGCTCTAAAATCCCATGACCCTAGATTCAAAAATGTTTCTCAATTATTATGCTGCTAGATAAAAGCAATATTTTATGTTTCTCATTTCTGAGCAACTGACTTAGCCATGCCGTTCAAGTTCCCTCCTTTTCAGATGCCACATCATTTCCAAGCCACAGCCACAGATGGCTGCTGGGTATCAGTATCAGAGACCAAATGGAAGAAGCAGAGAGCAAGTCAGCAACCACACAATGCTTCTCACCCCAGTCTCAGTTTCACAAGTTTGGCAGCCCCCAATTTTTCTTACATTAGGGGAGCATACGGAAAAATATCTCAGCAAAGTCATTTCTCTTTTTATAATAATATTTACTGGTATCTAAGGAAACTGGAACCTGATGACAGGTCCTAAAAATAATCAGACCAAGCCTAAATGAATAGAGACAGTGAACCTTATAATTAATAGACTACTTTTTTTGTAATTAACTTTTTATTATGGAAAATTTCAAACATATACAAAAGTCAATACTATACTGGGCCCCATGAGCCCATCAACCACCTTCAACAATTTCCAATTCATGGCCAATCTTGTTTCATCTCTACTCTATCCAGTTCCCCCAACTTCAGATTATTTTGAAACAAATCCCCATCATCGTATCATGTCACCTGTAAATATTTCAGTATGTACCTCTAAAAGACTGGACTCTTTTTTAAAAGCATATCCACAATGTCTTTATTGTAGCTTTAAAAAAGCTTTTTAGTTAGTATTTTAAAAAATTAACAATAATGCTTTAATATCAAACTATAACCAATGTTCAAATTTCCCGAATTGTCTCATTTTTTAAATGAGGAACATTCATATCAGTATCCAAATAAGGTCTATATATTGAAATGTATTGATACATCTCTTAAGTCTCTTTTAATCTATTGGTTTTTCTATCATAATTTTTCCTTGTAATTCAGTTATTGAAGAAGCTGGGCCATTTTTCCTTTAGAGTTTCCCAGAGTTGATTTTGATGATTGCATCTCCATGGTGTCATTTAACATGTTCCTCTCTCTATTTCCTGTGAATTGGTAGTGTGTGAGATCTGGAGACTTGATCAGGTTCAATTCTGGGGCATTGTGTGGTGTGTATTTAATATCTGCTAGGAGCACATAATATATAGTTATCTCTCTTACGTTGTTAGCAACCATTGATCATCGCCTAAATCTGTTAATCCTTGGGTGCTTCTTGCTTTTAGGTTAGTCATTGTTTCTAGGCCTTTTCAGGGGAGTCAGCAGCTATCAAAGAAGTTTTCTGCTTTGTTTGTTTTTAAGAGGAACACATCATGAGTACATACTGACACTTCCAATTTGAAATCAGGATTTTTATTTAATATCAGTCTTACATTCGCATCTCCTTTTCTCATATTGAAAATCACAGTTCTCAATGACAGAATCATAATTACTCATTTGCTTTGTCACTTAATACGCCCAGCATGGTCTCAGATGTCAAGACCAACACTGCCACCAACAATATGACTAGTATTATTAGTGAAAACAGTTTCAGGGCTTGTTGTTTGGGAGAGGTTTGTTTTACAGGATTTTTTCCTTTAAGGCATATTCCCCTGAAAATGTGCAGAGAATTCTGTGTTTTAGTCACTCAAAATGGTTTTTCTTTGTATAGTTATGCCACTAACTCGATACACAAGTTCATTTGTTTCATATTGCTTTAATTTTTAGGGACTAGTTTTTTTAAATGAAATTTTGTTTTACAATTATGTGAAATACGTTGTTTCAAAGTCAAATCTACAAAACAAGAAATAATCAGAGAACTTTATCTTTGATTCGAGTCTTTTCTCTTCCTTCTCCAACAGGTAATTAAGTTTTTATTTTATTAAAATGTATTTTTAATTTATTCTTTTTTATTTTATTAACATTTGTTAATCTATCCATGAGGATTATATGTGTCTCTGTTTATTTAGGTCTTGTTTGATTTCTTTCATCAGCATTTTATAGTTTCCAGCATGTTTTATTTGATTTACACCTAAATTTTAAAAATCCATTATTGAGTGATTAAAAATAGAATTTTGTTTTTAACATCAGTGTTCACATGATCATTGCTAGTATGTAGAATACAATTGATTTTTGTATGTTGTCTTAGTTATCTAGTGCTGCTATAACAAGAAATACTACAAGTGGATGGCTTCAACAAACCGAAATTTATTTTCTCACAGCGTAGGAGGCTAGAAGTCTAAACTCGGGTGCTAGTTCCAGGGGAAGGCTTTCTCTCTTTGTTGGCTCTTGAGGAAAGGCCTTGTCTCTTTTGAGCTTCTGTTCCGTGGCAATCTACCTGTGGCTTGGCATCTACATCCTCCCATCTCTGCTTGCTTGCTTCATCAATTGTTCAATCTGCTCTTCTTATATCTCAAAACAGATTGACTTAAGATACACCCTACACTAATACTGCCTCATTAACATAACCAAAAATCTATTCCCAAATAGGATTATAATCACAGGTATAGGAGGTAGGATTTACAATACATGTTTTGGGGGGACACAATTCAATACAAAACATACATTTATCTTGTATCCTACAGACTTTCTGAACTCACTTAACACACTCTGTATAATTTCAATGCTTTTAAATTTGTTGAAGTTTGTTTTATGGCCCAGAATATGGTCTATCTTGGTATATGTTCCACGGGCACTTGAAAAGAATGTGTATTCTGCTGTTGGTTGATGGTGCTGTTGAGTTCTGTCATATCCTTGCTGATTTTCTGTCTAGTTGTTCTATCAGTTGTTTAGAGTAAGTTGTTGAAGTTTCAACCATAATTGTGGATGTGTCTAT
>NW_004444010.1:7415461-7430791 GCF_000243295.1 Trichechus manatus latirostris
CACAGGAAATCTTCAGGTTGGTTTATGGAGTTGCTGGCCATCAATAGAGTCTAGCCATTGGCTGGCCCCAAAGCTCTAAAGGGAATTGTATTATTCTCGCCAGAGGGTATTTCTTTAAGGTCTACCTATTCTCCCTGGGCAAAATCCCATTTCTTGAGTTCCTAGTTATAAATTTCAACTGATTTAAATTTTTTTAGGGAATCTGCTGTAAAATATTTAGAATTCTGACATTCTGAATATTTAGAATGTCATTATTGTTAATAACAAAGATGTGGTGAAACCCACGTGAAATTGTGCACTACAGATCAGTAAGTAAACACAACTAAGCCCATGCATACCTTGCTTTCAGGGAGACAGTGTAGAGCATACCTTAGAGTTATCACAACCAAAGTCACTTATGGAGGGCTATTTCCAGGGAGTGTTATCTCCCCAGTATTTCAAGCCTACCCTGCCCGTGGGCAAAGTGGTTTCCAGCAGCCAGAGAAAGCTGCAGGCAAAGATTTGCAGGTGCTTGCAGTTGGAAGCTGTTGGTTAACATACGCATGAATGGTAAATCCTGAGGGTGTGGGGCCAGGGCACAAGAGCATGAGCCACAATAACTATATGGTATTTCATCACATTACTATACCATTGTTTTTCTATTTGCTTTGAGAAGCATTGGATTTAATCACCTAATTTTTGGAAAGAAGTCAGTTACTGTAACATCCATGTGAAACTTAGAAGAGGTACCTGAAAAAAAAAAAGAGAGAGATTGAATTGTTTTATAATCAACACTGTGGAAAGCTGAAGAAGGTATTATTGTTCAAAAGGTATTCATTAATTTTTCAAAATCTGGCAACCTGTACTTACTTAATTTCTGGAAATATCATCTAGAGCCTGTGAAAATATTTTAGCAACAGCCATTCTCGGGCTCTCTGATGTTCTTCCCATCCTTACTCTAAACCCATACACACTCAAGGTCTTCCCCATGCCAGAGTACAGGCAGTGTTAGATTCAGAAATATAACATTTTCACTTCAAGCCCTTTCTCCAAGACACAATTCACTTACAGTTGTGTGTCTCTAGTGTTTGTGAAGAGGGGACAACTTAAGAAACCAAGAACCTTTAGTGTCCCAAAAGAGCTAGGCACATAGGTTTGCTGGTGGTATATGTGTTTAGAGTTGTTTGCCTGCCCCCTTCAGGACAGTTGTCAGGAAGCCATCCACAAAGGCAGTTTTCAAGTTGGTCTACAGGCACACTTCTTCTCTAAAGACTACGGGGTAAAGAATCTTTGGTCCCCAACTCCTTTCCCATTAGTACTAATGGAGGCAAAGTTGGAGCTCATTGCTTTCTTCCACACGATGTAGAAGGGGGCGGATGAAAGGAAACCCCTCTAATCGCACTCAGTCACCCCATGCTCCTGCAAATTGAAGTTCTTGCTGTGCCCTTGCACTCTCCCACCTCCCTGCATTTGTGCATGCGGCTCTCTCCACACTCCCTCCACCTGGAAGACCCTTCCACCCTCCAATCTCTGTGCATCCAAATCCAGCTCCACTCAGTGCTGAAATCAAAGGCCCTCTCCTCCAGGATTCCTTACCTAATCCCCACAGTCAGAAGTAATTTCTTCCTCTTCTGGAATCCTAAAGTGCTTTAGCAAACCTGGCTTTTACCATTTAACATTTACTACCTTGCATTTCAGGCACTCATATTTCTGTCTTATCTCTCTTACTAAACTCTAACTTCCTTTAAGACAAAATCTTTGTCTGATTTATCTTAGTGCCCCCCACAGAACGTTAGTTCAGCATCTTTCTCATAATAGCTCAGTAAATATCTGATGAATTAATAAATGAACCAATGAATGAATAAGTAAAACCCTACAAGAAAAGTCCAGCAAGTCTGGAAAAAGCTGTACCACCAGCCACATTAGTTTTTCAAATATCCCTGCTTCTGGTCATGCCCTCCTCCCACTCCCCTCCTTTGCAGGAAGTAGATGCCATAAGGGAAGGACATGTTATCATCCTCAAACCCCTATCTCTACCCCTTGAGCATTTGAAATGCCAGGCAAGCAGTAAACCCCATGTTCTCCTCTGCACACACCCCATTTCCTACGCCTTCACTTGAAGCAGGAGAGCCCAGATTCAACAAGTTAAACAAAACAAAAAAAAAACCAAACCCATCACTGTCAAGTTGATTCCGACACATAGCAACCCTATAGGACAGAGTAGAACTGCCCCCTAGAGTTTCCAAGGAGCACCTGGTAGATTCAAACTGCCAGCCTTTGGGTTAGCAGCCATAGCTCTTAACCACTATGCCACCAGGGTTTCCTCAACCAGTTAAGGAGCCTGAGTATAGACCACAAATTTTCTAGCTATTCCCCAGAACCCTATAGTTCCAAGAAGATGAAGGGGCCATGAGGAGGAAGCTGGGATGGCAAGGCTTTGGGGACCACCCCCCAACACACACACATATTCACATTGTACTTCAGCCAGAGTGGTTCTGATTTTCATCTGTTTTACCTTTTAGCTTCCACAGAAGATGTCATAAGGAAAATAATAAGGTCTTCCCCCTCAATATATGTATATTTGAAAAACACTGTTCTAGCTATGTGCAACATATATAATTGGACTATAAACTCCAGGAGGGCAAGAAGCCAGAATTGTACCACCATCCCCTAAACATGGCACAATGCCATAAACTTAATTAGAAAGTATCACAGTGGCACCAAGCAAGATGTACCGAATACCTGGGTCCTAGTTCCAGCTCTCTAACACTCATCCAACTCCCTTACTTTGAACACATCAGTAGGAAAGACTAATCGATAGACTAATCATACTTTGTAAAGTAGAGGGTCAGCAAAAATGAGGGAAATACTCAATGACATGGATTGGCACCATAGCCACAACAGTGTACTCAAACATACCAATGATCATGAAGATGGCACAGGACGGGGCAACATTTCATTCTGTTGTACAGGAGGTCACCAGGAGTCTGAGCCAACTTAACAGTAGCTAACAACAGTTCCAGCTCTAATGTGAACCCGTTGGGCAAATCCCTTCTATGAGCTTTGGTTTCTTCATTTTCAAAACAAAGGGTTTGGTCTAGAAGACCCTGAACAGCGCTGTCCAATAGAACTTTTGTAAATGATGAAAATGCTCTATAGCTGTGCCGCCCAATATGGTAGCCACTAGCCACATGTGACTAGTAAGCACCTAAATTGAGCTAGTGAAATCAAGGGACTGAATTCTAAATTTTGACTAATTTAAATAGCTACATGCAGCTATCATACTGGACAGCACTCTCTAGAAGATGGTCTCTAAGAATCCTTCCAGCTCTGACATTCTAGAGCTCTCTAAATAACCCTGCCTCTGCCTCAACCTCACTCCTCCCACCACCAGGCTGTTGTGACTACAACACCTTCCCCCACCACACACATCACAAACACAGTGAGAGACATTTGAATTCAAAGGACTAAAGTTAGAACCGAAGAATGGCAAGACTTCAGCTCATATACTTTGGACATGTTATCAAGAGGGACCATCCCTGGAGAAGGACATCATACTTGGTAAAGTAAAGGGACAGCGATAAAGAGGAAGACCCTCAACGAAATGGGTTAACACAGTGGCTGCAACGATGGGCTCAATCATAGCAACAATTGTGAGGATGGCGCCAGAACGGGTAGTGCTTCCTTCTGTTATACATAGGGTCGCTATGAGTCAGAACCCACTTAAGGGCACCTAACAACAGTTAGACAACTTCCTCAAAACAAACAGTAGGTGTCTCCCTTAACCTGAGACATCCACTGTAAAATTGCATCAGAAGCTAGGGCAACTAAGGCATACTTTGGCTTAGTCACTGCTGTGGCTCAGCTGTAACTAGGCTCAGGAACTGAGTCACTCTACAGGAAACCCCTGAATGCCAGGCTACTAAAAAGTTTCCCCAAGACAGAGAAAATCAGGCTGCTGCCAGGCCCCTAGGTAGCTGTCTAGTCAGTCACCTTGAGTGGTTTTGCCTCATCCCTAGGGTCCCCTCCACAATTCTTCAAGCTTCTCACACTTTGCCCAGGACAAATCACAAAGAAAATGTGGATTCGCATACTTTTAACCAAGACTGCACTCTGCAAATTATTTTTGCAAGACATTCCTCTAGGCCCTGAGGAACTTCAGGTACTTCATCTCAAACTACCCTCCTACCGAAGGGGCACAAACAGTAGCTGCAAAGTAAAATAAATGGATTTGAGAGGGGGTTATCCACAGGGCAATGAGGGAGTCAGGGCTAGAACACAGATTTCCAGTAGCTCTCCATCCACTGTAAACACAGGCTGACGGGCTGATCCGCTCCCTCGTTTTAGGAAGATGATTTCAAACATCACTTACATCACTACTGTGCACACATCACTATTGCACAGACATCACCCTTGCAGACATCATTCTTGCACACTCTTGCACAGAAATCACTGTTGCACACCCTTACCCAGACATCACCATTGCACAGTGGTTGAGGGCATGGACTCTGACATTGTCCTGGATTTGCATTCCAGGTGCACAATTTACTGGCTATGTCAAGTGACTTACCCTCCCTAATTATCAGTTTCCCCCTGTATAAAATGCAGCACTTGGGAAAACTGCAGGAGACAATCCCTGCAAAAGCTCTTAGCACAGAGTCAGGCTTCTAGAAGTATGTTAGCTATTATGAAAGAAGAGAAGTTTTTTGTTTGTTTGTTTTGTTTTTTTCTGTAGCTCAGGTATATAAGAACTGCTGTTCCATCTTGACTCTTCCAGAAATGGTGCCAATCTTGAGATTTTTCTCGTTCATTATTTTCTCAGCTTAATTGAAATTTTTCATTTTAACTAAAGACATTTTAATCAACCTTCTCTTTCATAGTTGGCCAGCTCATAGCACACACATACACATACACACACTTCCTTTTATCCCACCCCATCCCCTACACCTTACCCTACATCCCACTATTCAGGGAATTTGGAATCCCACCACAACCGTTTCCAGGTATCAATTAAGAAGATAAGGAGTTCTCATTCTCTATTTATCCTCAAATATTTTCCCTGAGAAGTAATTAAATCTAATCTAATGAAGGGTCTCGTGGGCAAAGCAAAACTATAACCAAAATGCCTAGTACCCACAGGATACTCCCCTCACCTTCGATAATTAGCTCTATTCTCCCGGAACATAAGATCATGACAGATGTCGTTTTCAGCCTCTGAAGATTTACTGTAATAAGATGTGGTGTATCTAACTCAGACAGCTAGGAAGTTACCACTCCCATACAACAACTGTGCTTTCAAGTGGTTTAATACCTGACCACAAAACGTGTGCCTCTATTACTCTCAATAAACTCTCTAAAGAGCCAAATATACCTATGTGTTTCTTCAAATTCTCCCCAAATGAAAAAGATCAGCTCTTCCACAGGCTATTAGAATACCCTAAAATTGAATTAAAAGGTTTTTTACTTGGTAACTTATTGTACTCTATTTTTACACAAGTAACACGCACCTTCTATGCTTGCCAACCGCTCCCTCCCCCAGGGAAGTGTTTTTGTAAGTGGACTGTGCTAATTTTTTTCCACAGCAACATGTAAAGCAAATATTGGCATAGCGGCATTTCTGAAAATACTTCACGGGGGGACAGAGCAGTTGGCAAACAAACATAGAAGATGTGTGTTATTTGCGTAAAAACACGTTTATCAGTCTATCCTTTTGGATAATTGATTTGGGAAATTTGGTGAACTGGCAAGAATGGCCAGAATATATTACAAGGTCACTTTTTGTCAAAAGGTACAATTACTATAAACAGCACAGGAAAGAAATCAAGGACTCTATTTTTTGATATACAAATACAAAATAATACATGAACCCTTAAGTGTCCATCATCCAGCTTTGTTAATTTTCAAATTTTGTCAATTGAAGGACTTTTGGAATATAGATTTAATAAATACACCATACTCCAAATTATGTGTTTTTACAATAAATAAACAAATAAATAAATCAGGCACCTGGTAGTCCTGGGGCAGAGTTAAGTCTCAGAGAAATAAAAAGAGGATCCTACCTGTGCTCTGGCCATGTGGGGCTACAGAGGTGTGTTGCTTGGGCCAAATCACTTGGCTCCAAGTGCTAAGAGAAGATGGTTGGGTTGGGATAGAAAAGTGGGATCAAGTGAGAGTATTTTTAAAGTGAGAGGAATAACAGCATATTTGGTGCTGACGAGATTGACTCAATAGAAAAAAACAATTGTCTGAGGTAGGTAGGAGAAGAAAGAATTGCTGGTGTGATGGCCTTAAGTAGGTGAGAGGAGATGGGGCCTGTGCAAAAGTGGAGGAACTGGTTCTAGGTGGGAGCACAGAGAGTCTGTCTACAGCTGTAAAAGGGAAGTGTGTGAGTACAGACGCGCTGGTGAAGGGGGTTGAGGGAGCCTATGAAGTCTTCTTCTGATCACTGCCATTTTCTCAGTGCGGTAGGAACCAAAGTCATCACCTAAAAGTGAGAATGGAGAACGGGTATTGCAGGTTCATAGAGAGAAAAGGAAGTATGAAATAGTCATCCAGGAGAACAGGAAAGTGAACAAGCTAAGGAAATGTAATACTGATTGCCAGAAAGCATTAGAGGCCTATGTAAGGTTCATGATCATGAATTACAGAGAGACCAGTCAATGAGTTGTGTGATTTTTCTTAGATGCCTATTATGAGTAATAGGTGAAGAGTTCATTTTAACTAGGACCGTAATGTCATCAAGCAAATATAGCCAAGTGATAGAGGGCGTTGGAGTTGAAGGTGTATGCAGAGAACTGATTAAATGATTGACCATAGAATTGAAGCAGGGTAAGGAGAGAAGTGAGGGCATAAACAGAGTGAGGGACCATGATAAGATGGTAGGATCAATGGACTAGAGGTCCCGGTAGAATTGAAGGATTTATACTAGAGTGTACAAGAGAGTTGACTGAAATCTGATATTTTGAAGGAGATAACAGCTATTGCTGATGACAGGTATAGGGAATGACCATGGGTGTGCATGGTAGTGGGTAAAGTTGTGTAAAGTACTGGAGGAGAAAAGTTCAAGGAACTGAGAGCCCAGGGTGCTGCAAGGATCATCTACATGTATATTGAAATTACCAAAAATTAAGACAGAAGTTTTCAATCATCTCATATGCATACAAAAGCTAGGCAATGAAAAAGGAAGACCAAAAAGGAACTGACACGTTTGAATTGTAGTATTGGCAAAGAAGATCGAATATACCATGGAGAAAAACGAACAAAGCAGTCTTAGAGGAAGAGCAGCAAGAATGCTACTTAGAAGCAAGAACGGCGAGACTTCATCTCACTTTCCTTGGACGTGTCATCAGGAGGGACCAATCACTGGAGAAAGACATCAGGCTTGGAGAGGGTCAGCAAAGAAGAGGGACACCCTTGACGAGATGGATTGACACAGTGGCTACAACAACGGGCTCAAACATAGCAATGACTGTGAGGATGGTACAGGACAAGTGTTTTATTCTGTTGTACATAGGGTCACTATGAGTTGAAACCAGCTCGACGGCACCTAACAACAACAACATAATTATCAGAAAATGAGGGAGACTGCCCTCGTGGTTACAGTAGATGAAGCGATAGTGAGAGACAGTAAATGATCTAGTCTGATGACATGAGATTCAAAGTTGGGGGCTGGGTAGGTCTGGCAGCTTCATTACCTAGAAAACCCACCACACAGACACCTCTGGCCCTAGATGACATCTAACTGACCAAATTCTAACCAGAAAGACTTGATGGGAACCTCATAAAAGTGTGTTCTCACAACGAAGTTCAAAAGTTTACAAAGTCAAAAAAGTTATACATCTCTTCCCCACCCCCTAAACCCAGCCCACTCCACCCTGGGGAAAATTCTGTTCCCACACTTGTCATTCTTCACCGGGAGGTATGAAATGGGAGCTGCTGCTATCAGGTGCCACAGGTCAAGACAAGTGTAGGAGCCCACTGCCATCACCACTCCTCATCCTAGCCCACTCTTCCCTGGCACTGGAAATCTCTGCCCCCAAATCCTTCTTGCTTTTTGTGGAAAACTCATTATTACTAAATAAACCAATTTTAACCCCTTTTATCTGCCCTTTCCTTCCCATCTGCACAGCTTCTGTTAATTCAAATCTGGATAATAATTTCCTAACCTCTCTCTAGCCTCATTCCCTCCTCCATCCCTGAAAGCTTTCACCTTCTCTCCCCAACTGTGAGTTTCTACCAGTTCCCTCCCATCAACCCCCCTCCTCAATAAGCATTCACTGTAGGTATGAGGCTTGCTATGCAAACACTGCTCCAAGACAACTTTCAAATTTTCACCTTCTGGAAGATCACTGCCTCTTAAACTTTTTATATACAGACACCTATCTGTGCCACGGCCTCCACATTACTAGCAGAGTGATCTCTCTTTAATACAGAACATGCCACTCTCCTGCTTAAAACCTTTCACTGGTTCCCCACTGGCCCTATATACCTGATTTATCGTCGTGTTAAAAGTTCTTCATAGTATTCTTATCTTTCTAACTTCATCGTCAACTGCTTCCCACACTTAGGTTCCTGAAACACTGAGCTAGTTATTGCTGTCTGAAAAATCCATATCCTGAGTACAGGAGTTTATTTATTCATCTAGCACAGTGCTCAGCATATAGGAAGCTCTTAATGAAATGTGAACTAAACGAAGGTACCAACTGAAATCATATTCTGTATCAATTCCATATGTTAGGAAAATTGTTCCACATCATCTTTAAGTGGCCAAAAAGTTACATATCTATATCCTACTGTGTTGATGAGGCAGTATCTTCTTCTCATGCCTATTAAGGGTTGGAACACAGTAGATCGCAATATTGGATGGATGGATGGATGGATGGATGGATGGATGGACGAATGGACTATGAAAGACTATAAGTGACATTAGGAGAGCTCCCTCTCTGGAGCTCAAAATTTAGTCTTACTGTCCATTTGGTTGGACAGTGGAATTTAATTTGGGCACATAGGAAAGAGAAGACATGAAGAGGGTGAAAATGAGGTAAGATCAATGACCTAGAAGTCTTGGTGAGATCAAACGATTGGAGGTGAGGAAACTAGAAAGAGTGAGCTGAAAAGGACACATGAAATTGAGATTTGGGAAGGGATGCAAATATTGGCTGTATAAGGTCTAGGGCATGACCATAGGAGTGAGTGGCTGAGGGAGGTTGGAGCCCCCTGTCTCTAACTCCCTCAACATGCAATCCCACATGTTCTCTCAATTTGGACTGCTACATACATATTTGTCAGGTCCTGCAATTTCTTTGGCATGTAAGGAACTTTCCCCCAGAGCAGGGTCCATACTTCTCCGCTCAAGCTATGCTGAGATTTGAATCTGGTTGTCAGCATGAAGGCAATGGGGAGTGGTAGGAGCAGATCCTCCAAAAAGAAATTTCATCTTCTAAGACACCTGTTTCAGATGAGTTCACTACATGGTCTCCAAGTTAGGGAGGTTTTTACCTCAGTCAAGAGGGCAAAGGCTGCTGCCAGCCCAGAAGACTCAGGGGAATTTGGGTGTTCAAGATTCTTAGGCTTATCCTCACAAACATCCCCATCCAGGTTTGAGGGTCCCACTCTTCTCCTGTCAGGGCCCAACCTTGACATAGGAAACATATTGAGGCTGCACACTCAGTCTCCTTTGCAGCTTTTCCACCATTATAATCGGATCCTGGCTCTGATTTTCAGATCAGTCTGAACTTCAGCTGCAGATGATGAGCATCTCACTAAAAGCTGCCATAAAAGGCCCCTGGCTTGCACTGTGGGCCTTAAGTTGGCGGTTAACTGTCCTGGGCTGCTTTGTCTTTTCTCAAGGCTCCCAACACCGTTAACAGAAGCCTGCCCTCTCCATAACCCTTATAATTATCATAACTCCCACACTGCCACACTGTTCACTGCAGCAGCTACCACACATCCTCCCTTTCACCTTCTACCTATGCCTCATCCCAATTCATCATAGGTAAAATACTTAGCATATTACTTAATGCTTGCATAGAGGAACTATAAATTACTAACTGTGGTAGGCACAATAATAACCCCCCAAGGATGCCCAATCCTAATCCTCAGAACCTGTGAATGTGTTAGGTTCCATAGTAAAGAGGAATTAAGGTGATGGATGGAATTAAGGCTGCTAACCAGCTCACCTTAAAACAGGGAAAGTAGCCTAAGTTACCCAGGTGGGCTCAATGTAATCACAAGGGCCCTTAAAAGTGGAAGCAAGAGGCAAAAGAGTCAGTGTCCAAGTGATGCATTTGAGAAAGACTAGACCAGCCATTGTAGGCTTCGAAGATGGAAGAGGGCCGCAAGTCAAGGAATGAGAGCAGCTTCTAGAAGTTGGATAGGCAAGGAAATAGATTCTCCTCAGAGCTCCCAGAAAGGAATGCAGCTTTGCCAACATCTTGATTTTAACCCAGTGAGACCCATGTCAGAATTCTGACCTACAAAACCACAAGATAATAAATTTGTGTTGTTCTAAGCCACCCCACTTCTGGTAGTTTGTCACAACAGCAATAGGAAATTAATAGTTGTTGTTGTTAGGTGCAGTCGAGTCAGTTCTGACCCATGGCGACCCAGTGTACAACAGAAGGAAACACTGCCAGGTCCTGCACCATCGTCAGAATCCTTGCTATGTTTGAGCTCGTTGTTGCAGCCATTGTGTCAGTCTATCTCATTGAGGGTCTTCCTCTTTTTTGCTGACCCTCTACTTTACCAAGCACGATGTCCTATTCCAGGGATGGTCCCTCCTGATAACATGTCTGACCATCCTCCCTTCTAAGGAGCATTCCAGCTGTACTTTTTCCAAGACAAATTTGTTCATTCTTCTGGCAGTCCATGGTATATTCAATATTTTTCCCCAATACCATAATTCAAAGGCATCAATTCTTCTTCGGTCTTCCTTATTCATTGTCCAGGTTTCACGTGCATACGAGGTGATTGAAAACACCATCGCTTAGGTCAGGTGAACCTTAGTCTTCAAGGTGACATCTTTGCTTTTTAACACTTTAAAGAGGTCTTTTGCAGCAGATTTGCCCAATGCAGTATGTCATTTGATTTCTTGACTGCTGCTTCCATAGGCACTGATGTGGATTCAAGTAAAACAAAATCCTTGACAACTTCAATATTTTCTCCAAAGAAATTAATACACTTTAGATGATTTTCAACTTTTTTCTCATGATAAACAATAATGCGATGAACTTTCTTATAGCTATATCTTTATACTTCTCCATATTTTTTTTTCACTCCTCATTCACCCCTCACCCCAGCCCCTGGTATCCATTAATCTTCTTTTGTCTTGATGAATTTTCCTATTCTATGTAGTTCATAAAAGTGGAATCATACAATATTTGACCTTCTGGTTCTGACTTATTCCCTTAGCGTGATGGTTTCAATGTTTATCTTTGTGGTGGCTTGTATAACAACTTTATTTCTCTTTATGGCTGAATAACACTCCACTGTATATACAGTAAAACCTGCGAAAGTCAAAACCTGTATAAGGTGGAAACCTGCCAGAGAAGGAAAACTCACTGGGTGTGTCTTAATTATCTAGTGCTGCTATCACAGAAATACCACAAGTTGATGGCTTTAACAAAGAAAAATTTATTCTCTTACGGTCTACGAGGCTAGAAGTTCAAATTCAGGATGCCAGCTCAAGGGGAAGGCTTTCTCTCTCCGTCAGCTCTAGGGGATGGTCCTTGTTATCAATCTTCCCCTGGTCTAGGAGTTTCTCAGTGCAGGGACTCTGGGTCCAAAGGATACATTCTTCTCCTGACACTACTTTCTTGGTGGTATGAGGTCCTTCTGTCTCTGCTCGCTGCTCTCTTTCATATCTCAAAAGAGATTTACTCAAGATAAAAACTAAACTTGTAGACTGAGTCCTGCCTCATTAATATAACTGCCTTTAATCCTGCCTCATTAACATCATAGAGGTAGGATTTACAACACATAGGAGAATCACATCAGATGACAAAATGGTGGACAATCACATCATACTCAGAATCCTGGCCTAGCCAAGTTGACACACACTTTGGGGGGACATAATTCAATCCGTAAAATTTCACCCTTTGGCCCCCAAAAATTCATGTCCTTGCCACATGTAAAACACATTCACGCCATCATATCATCCCAAAAGTCTTAAATCAACTCCAAGTCCAAAACCCAAAAATTCCTCTTCATTTTTGAAATCTAGAATACAAGTTATCTGCTTCCAGATACAATGATGGAACAGCCATGAGTTAGACATTTCCATTACAAATGTGAGAAATTGGAGGGAAGAAGGGGTAGCAGGTACCAAGCAAGTCAGCACAACAAATTTCATTAACTCTCAAACTTGAAAATAATCTTCTATTCTCTGAGACCATTTAGCAATGGCCCTGCTATCCAGACTCTGGGTATTGGCCATACTCTCCAGATTCTGGGTGGAGGCCCTTTGGCCCTGGGCTCCAGCTCTGACTTCCAGGCCCACTGGAATGGCAACTATGCTCCCTAGGATTTGGGCAGCCCCATTCTCTAGTCCATCTGAGTGGTGACCCTATCCCGTCAGCCCCAGCAGGCCTCATTCTTCTGCTCCTTGGTCATGGCAGTCCCACCCCCACAGCTGTCAGCAGTGGATTTGGCCCCATCCCTCTGGCATTCATGAACAGCAGCCCCACGCTCCAGAACTGAGTTGGTGAAGATCTGACTCTTTGAAACCTAGCAGGCTGTGGCCCCACCATTTGAAACCCCAGAGGTCACAGCTCCACCCTTTGAGATCCCAGACGTTGTGGCCCTAACCTTTGAGACTGAGGCAGCTCTGGTTCCTGTGTTCTTTGCCTCTTCAGCTTCTGCTTCTTGGTTCCTTGGCCTCTCAGCCCTCAGGCCTCACTGCCTGTGTCTGCCCTGCTGTGGCAAGTGCTCCAAAGCTATTTAGCTCCAGGGATAAGTGCCTGGAGGCACCCTACTCCTGCGAGAAAAGGCACTCAGCTCTCACTCCATGGGTAGGCTCCAGAGTTGTCTCCCACTGGTCTCCTGGTTTTGCTGCTGCAATTTCTCCGCTGCTGCCTTTTCTCTGCCAATGCTTCTCACCATCTGTGCTGTCTCCAGTGTAACAGCTCTCCTCGCTTCCTTCTGAGTCCTCACCAGAGTTGTCTTTGATGTCCATAACTCCACCAACAGTCTCTTCAAGGCAATCTAGGTTTTTACTATTAGGCACTCCAAAACTCTTCCACCCTCTACTCATTCAGTTTCAAAACTACTTCCACATTTTAGGTATCTGTTAGAGCAGCACCCCACTCTCGGTACGAAGTTCTGTCTTAGTTATCTAACGCTGCGATAACAGAAGTACTACAAGTGGGTGGCTTTAACAAACAGAAATTTACTCTCTCACATTCCAGGAGGCTAGAAGTCCAAATTCAGGGCACCAGCTCTAGAGGAAGGCATTCTCTCTCTGTCGGCTCTAGGGGATGGTCCTTGTCATCAAGACCTTCCTCAGGTCTAGGAGCTTCTCAGTGCAGGGATCCCGGGTCCAAAGGATGCACTCTGCTTCTGGCACAACTTTCTTGGTGGTATGAGGTCCTTCTATCTCTCTGCTTGCTTCTCTCTTTTATGTCTCAGAAGAGATTGACTTAACATACAACCTAGTCTTGTATATTGAATCCTGCTTCATTAACATAACTTCCTCTAATCCTGCCTCATTAACATCATAGAGGTAGGATTTACAACACACAGGAAAATTACATCAGATGACCAAATGGTGGACAATCACACGATACTGGGAATCATGCCTAACCAAGCTGACACACATTTTTGAGGGACATAATTCAAACCATAATAGGGTGTTTATGAGGTAGAATTCTTAATAAGAGAAATAGAAATGTGGGTAAGCACCCTGTCAAAGGCGGAAAACCTGTGAGACCTAGAAAAACAAGCTAGTCACATTCAAGTTCTGACTTTCACAGGTCTCACTGTAATATCCACCTAGTGAGTGTGAAGTGGTATCTCGTTGTGCTTTTGATTTGAATTTCCCTAAAAACAACAACAGCAGCAAATGGCTAATGATGTTGACTATATTTTCATGTGCTTACTGGCCATTTATGGAGCCCTGGTGGTGCAGCATTAAGAGCTTGGCTGCTAACCAAAAGGTCGGCAGTTCAAATCCACCAGCCACTCCTTGGAAACTCTATGGGGCAGTTCTACTCAGTCCCATACGGTCACTATGAGTCGGATTTGACTCGACAGCAACGGGTTTGGTGGTTTTTATTTTTTATGGTTTTGTGCCCCATGCTTATACATTCCTTTATAGAATGGAAATATAGCATCCACTTTAACTTCTTCTTTTGTAAATTACTTGTTCAAATTTTTCTTTTTAAGTGTTCATTTTTTCTTATTTTTTAATAAAAAATCCACTTGTGTCACATATATTGAAAATGTCTGCTGTTTGACTTTTATGTTTGATGTTTTAAGGTACAAAAGATTTTGCTTTTTCATAATTGAATCTATCAATCTTTTCCTTTATAATTTCTGCCTTTGGTGTCATATTTCAAAGTACCTTTCTCAGTTCGACATTTATATAAATATTCATCTGTATTTTCATTTAGGGCCTTTATACCTGAATGTTGTCAGCTAAGAATCTAACTTCAGTTTTTCCTCAATGATTATCCCATAGTCTCAACAGTGTTCAATATCTACCCTAGAATAAGTTAAAGATACTTCAGAACAAATTGTGATATAGACTTGAATTCTCAGCTTTTTAAATGAAATGTCGTTGAAAGAGAGAAAATCATCAAAAGAACAATTTTCTGTTTAATTTTAATTACCTCAGTCTCTGTGGTTTCACATACACCCTTTCAGGTACGAGACATTTAACCCAGAAAGAAATGACCACATCTGTAGAATAAATAAGTAACCACATCATAGCTAAAATAAGGTTATGTTTTCCAGTAATAAAATGGCAAGATCTTTAGCAGCACAGAAGAGAAAGCAAAAGAAAAAAAAAATCCTTTGTGTTTTATTATATATTAGTAATATTGATACCTGAAAACATATGGTGTCCATATGTGGATAACAGAAGCCATGAAATTTTCCTTTCCTTTCTCTTTCCCTGCTGCCTTGCTTCTCCTTCTAATTCTTGGAGGTAAGATATATTTCCATATGCTTTTCAGTTTTGCTCATGAGAAAGTGGAATTCTATATTAGTTTTAATTTATGTTTAACATTATGGAAAAAGGAAAAAAATCCTAACTTAATTTCCAATAATTTTTAATGGTACCATTTGTCTTTGCGGGCTAAAAGGCATATTGGCTTTTTAAGAAGAAAATATACCCTACATGTCTACAGTAGGAAT
>NW_004444010.1:7435796-7437212 GCF_000243295.1 Trichechus manatus latirostris
TATTCACTTTAGCATAAATTGCATGAGCAGAAGAAGAGGCTTAAAACTAGGTTCCCACAGAGAAAATTCAAACAGATTAACATTACATTGTTTTGTAAAATAAGAATTTGTCAAATAGGAACTTCAGCACAATTTACCCTGGAAACAAAGTCAGCATGCTTAATTAATAGGCCCACTTGGTGCAAAGTCTGCCCAGCAAATCAGGTAATGCTTTTGCTCCCCTTTCGGTGAGGTATCAACAACTTAGAAGGCCACTAGGGGAAGGGCTTTACTCCACAAATCTGAGGCAGGTGGAGAAATTGGCATCTCCTCTTTCCCTGCCCCCTGCACCCCACACCCCGCCCATCCACCATGCACTGCCCACCAGAGAGAAGCCCCAAATCCAGGTGGCCCTCTTTGGGCAGCAACCAACCATACTTCTCCAGACAATTATGACTCAGTGCTCTCTTCTGTGCCAAAAGGCCTGGGATTCCCTTCATGTTGCTTCTTCCTTGAAAAGATGATGTGAAGTTGAAGCAATTTGTGATAACAAACATCTTGGGAGTTTTAGGTAAAAGGTGTTAAAACTCCAAAAGAGAAAAGCTCCAAAAGTTCCTGTCTTAAAGTGCTTGTTTATAAATAGGAAACTTTTTGAAAGAACTGATCATATATGAATGAATGAAGTCCATAGTTTAATTTCATCCATTTCCTTATATAAACCATATGTTGTTTTTTCAGGGACGGCAAATCTCATATTATTCTTGGGGCCGACTCTATATCCCATAAAGAGAACCATAAGCAAATATTTTCCGTTAAAAGGAAGATTCTCTGTCCATGCTATGGTTCACAGACATTTGAAGGGGATCTTCAACTGCTTCAGGTAAATATGAGCTGTTTTTTTTAAAGTGTATAAGCGTTTGAAATGTAGCAATTTGATCATTTTAACCTGAAACTAGAGGTTTAACACGCCCAGCCTCACAGCCAAGATTAGCTGATGCCTGGAGTATGGGGTAAGAAGCACAGCTGGGACCCAGCACTATGTTCCACAGATTTTTAGAATTCACTTCAGTTCGACAGTTGTTGACAAAAGTTCTATTGTGGTAGGACCTGGGAATCCAAAGAGCTGATGCCCAAAAATCAAAGATCACAAGGAACTCACTTATCATCAGACAAAGTTGGGTTTACTGATGGGTACACCATGAGGAACCATGGAGTGGTTCAGTAAGAAGGTGTTCCAGTATCAATGGTCATCATGTTGATTCTGACTCATGGAGATCCCATGTGTATCAGAGGAGATCTGTGCTGTTTAGGGTTTTCAATGGCTGACTTTTTGGAAGATCATCAGGCCTTTCTCCTATAGCACCTCTGCGTGGACTCAAACCTCCAACCTTTCAGTTACAGCCAAGAACTTTAACCATTTGCCCCACCCAAGAACTG
>NW_004444010.1:7440095-7445290 GCF_000243295.1 Trichechus manatus latirostris
GCTACCCAAAACAGGAAAAGATGTCAAACCCCACACCAAGTGTCATGTGGCAGGATGGAGAAGCACCAAAAAACACCCAAAAGAAATTTTGGATACCTCGAGAGAAGTCAATGTCACTGTGATAGACCGAAAAACATGCAAAAATGAAAAGCATTATAATTTCAAGTCAATTATTGACAAAAGCAGCATCTGTGCTATCAGCACAAAAAGTAAAGCTTGTTCATGTGAAGTAAGTAAATTAAAAATTCAAACCATTCTTTGGCTATAGAAAATAAAGTTAAAATAGAGTGCCTAGGAAGAACAAGAGGAGCCCTGGTGGTGCAGTGGTTAAGCACTTGGCTGCTAACCAAAACATCGGCAGTTCAAACCCACCCACAAGCTGCTCAGCACGAGAAAGATGTGTTAGTCTACTTCCGTAAAGATTACAGCCTTGGAAATTCTATGAGGCAGTTCTACTCTGTCCTATAGAGTCACTATGAGTCAGAATTGACTCGATGGCAGTGGGTTTGGTTTTGTTTTTGTTTTGGGGAGGAAGAACAGGGTGGACAATCATTATTACTTTTTACATAGAAGGCCTGCAAGGAATACTGTTTGGCACTGATGTGGTGGTGGTGTGTGCTCCTTTGTCCAGTGAGAATCCTTCTGCTCAAGGAGCATTTCTTCTTTACTGACGGTAATTTCAGGATACCGTTTAACCACCGTTCGCAAATTCTCGCCAGCCCTCTCAATAATAATGACAGCTGGCATTTTTCATGTCCCAGGAACTACCAAGTTCTTTATTATGCCATTTAATCCTCAGATAACCCCATGAGAAAACCACTATTATTATCATCCCTATTTTTACTAACCAGTTGCTGTCGAGTCGACTCCAACTTATGGAACCCGATGTGTGTCAGAGCAGAACTGTGATCCATAGGGTTGTCAATGGTTGATTTTTCAGAAGTAGAACACCAGGCCTTTCTTTTGAGGTATCTCTGGGTAGACTCGAACTTCCAATCTTTTGGTTAGCAGGACAGCAAATTAACTGTTTGTACCATCCAGGGACTTACAGATGAGGAAATCAAGGCATAGAAAGTTACTTCCTAAGTTAAATAAACTATCGGTGGGGTAGATCTGGATTTGGACCCAGGCCATCCGACTCTCAATTCCTATACTCTTTTGCCTCTCATGTGCCAAGAACAGCCTTGGCCAGGGTTGGACCTGTTTAGAATTCAAGGCCCAGAGGCAGTTTTACAAGGTTGGAGAGAACATGAAATGAAGGCTGATGGATCTGGGGATGAATCTCTAAAGATTGTATGAAATAGCACAAAGTACTCCTTGGCCTGAGATTGCTGAGCTACTGTCATTTGTCAGAGCGGGGTATAGCTGAGATCCTACCTCAAGCCTTCTTGTAGCACCAACATTCAGTTTCTTACCCTAAAGTCTATTAACCAAGAAAAGAGCACACAACTAGACTGAGGGAGACAGTTATTTTTCACAGTTGAAGTCTCCTTTATTGTTCTTCCTTTGTTTTACTGAAATATATCTACCTGATATATAGATATATTTGCACATCTTCTCCAGAATTGCCTTTTTAGAAGGAAAATTATTGGAAAAGATAAATCTGTGTTAATTGATGCTGAGGGCAGATGGTTATTAAAAGAGATTTTAAATTAGCCTTATTAGGAAAGGGAGAAGGAATGAGTGAGTGAGTGAATGTATAAATACATCATCTTTGGATAGCACTCACATTTAAAATACATGACTTTCTGTTCCAGGTGAATTCTGGAAGTCCTCTGATATGCGATAACATTTTCGGAGGTGTCACTTCCTTTGGGAAGTGTGGTAACTGCCAGAATCCTGACATTTTCATGCTTCTTACAAAAAAACGTCTCGAATGGATAAGGGAAACCATTCGAGGAGCTATGTGACATGCTGCCTTCAAAGTAGAGAGTTGAGGTAACCACCTGGAGACATGAAGTAAAGGAGGTTTTAACTTGGCCTATCCCAAGAAGGACCTCATCAACCCTCTTAACTTGATGTACAAATCATAGCTTATCTGGAACAAAACCAGCCAATAAAAAAAATTGCTTCCTGCTTTCACACCTACTTGATCAGTTAAGAGTGCATCATCACACTTATTCTCTATCCATGGCAGAGATGTCCGATGAGAAAAATTCCCCGGTTCAGTGACTCTGTGCTTTATTTAGAATTTTAGGACTGCCAATTTTGTGTTTGTTCTTAAAAGGAAGTCAAGCCTGGGAAAATTTAAAATATTCTTCATTCATCCAAATGGTACTCCAAAATATCTGTGACCCTCTGAATTACAGCCTGTTATTCTATTCAATGGCAGTTTATACATGCAAGCACTGAGCTTAAATCTGGTATTCTCAATAAATTGGATAATAATAAAGAAAAATGGCTTCTTTTACCATGTACTATTTATATCTCATCTTTTTTGTGCTACTGTTAAACTCCAAAGAGCTGATTTAAAATAAACTCCTTCTATAAAAATTCTGGAGCCTTTCGGTGGCACAGTTAAACACTCGACTACTTGCTGAAAGGTTGGCAGTTCAAACCCACCCAGAGGAACCTCAGAAGACAGGCCTTGTGATCTGCTTCCGAAAGGTCACAGCCTTAAAAACCCACACATGGGGTTACCATGAGTTGGAAGTGATTCGTCAGCAACTAACAACAACGACATAATGATTCTGATTTATCCAATTCAATTCATCAAATATTTCTTCAAAGTCCTCTGTGTGGCAGGCATTATGACCAGCAGTGTAATTACAGAAGTAACCAAAATGTGATCACTGCCCTCAGAGTGCTCAAAGACTAGTAGATGACAAGGAGAAAGCCATAAATAAAAGGATATTTACTTCAGGTTCTCAAGAACACATAGCAGAGCAAAGCTTTCTACTGTGTTAAGAAGTTGATGCGGGAAAAGATAGATTTCACACTTTCATCAGCCATCACAATTAGCCCCAGTAGTCTTCTTCCTGAGCTCTGCCCTATATTTAGACAGACGCATAAAAATTTCAGATTCCTGACTAGAATTGCCACAGACATCACAACAGCCTGGTAGAAAGAGCACTGGCCTACAAGTCAGAAGCCAGCTTCATCACTAAATAGTTGTAATACTTTGAACAGGGAATTAGTCTGTGCTTTCATTTTCACATCTTTAAACTGAGAATAGTAACAAAAGGGTCTAAAATGAGATGTCCTCAGAATTTGATTTCATGTGATTTCTGAAGAAGTAACCAACAGGTCTGAAGTTACCAGAGTGTTAACTATGAGGTTGGTTAATTCAACACTAAATATCCTGACAGAACATATAAACATATGTATTATAATAAATAGCACATCCTTAGCTCAAAAGAGGAGCTCAACACATTTCTAATAGAAAGCAAACTTTTTACTGTTCCTTCAGCAGCTGGGATTGATACTTCTTAGAGTGAGACATTCTCCAATGTGACAGCCAAATAGCTGTGTCTGACTCCCATTTTTCTTTCTCAGCTGATTCTGGAAGGAAGGAGGGAGTGAGAAAAGAAGGAAGGAAGGAAAGAGATACTTTCATATGTCTAAAGTTGTAAAAATCAAACAATCAGAAGAGGCACAACCAGAAGACTGGGTAGGGGTGGTTACTACTACTGAACATTTTTATCAAAGAGTCTATAGAAGAATCATTATCAAAAGGGGGGAAGTGTGGAACAGAATTTCAAATCTCAGGGAATCCAGGCTTTCTGGAGCCCTTAAGGCTGGATGAACCTCCAAAGTTTTTGCCCTGAGATAATCTTTAAACCTTAATTCATAAACCAAAAATATCCCCCAAAGACTTCTTTAAACCAAGCAATAGTTTAGCGTAATTAGTAAAGAATATCTGCCTTGAGCAATGTTATCAAGAACTATCTATATGGCATAAAAGAACTTTATAGAACTATCTATATGGTATCAAATTGACAACAGCAACAGAAAGGTTATATAGGAAGCTTAGGGGGTAGTGAGTTTATTTCAGTGGGGAAGAAACAATTTGGAAAAGGAGAGTGAGAATGGTTGCACAACTTAAAGAATGTAATAAATGTCACTGAAGTGTACATATAGAAATTGTTGAATTGGTGTATGTTTTGCTGTGTATATTTTGAATAGCAATAAAAAGAAAGTTGGGAAGGGGCCATACCAGCCTGTGATCCTACACCTGCCATACACTCCAGGCAGCGGCATAGCAAACCATCCTCCACGAAGCAGGGAAGGGAAATCAAGGAACTTAATAGTAAATAAGCCTCCCTCCTGCTTCTCCACTCATGCTTGTCCTATTAATCCCAGGTAACTCAAGAAGACAGCTAGAAAGAAATTTGGTTGGCGGCCAATTTTTCAGACATTTATTAAAGCTCCAATTTAAGGCTTAAAAGAGCTTCCATTCATGGATACTCTTCTTGGGTACTATGATCTGATGGCAACAAAGTCCTCTTGCCCCCACCAGCATGTTGACTTACAAGACTTCACCTCAGCCTCCTGGCAGCGGCAAGCTTGCTCGCTGGTAATGAGAGATTATTCACTGTTCTCACTTAGGTTTCGATTCCTAATGCGAACTCTGAAACTGCAAAGAAAGGAATGGAAACCACATCCTTTGTACTCTCAATACATAGGTTAGCAGCAGTCAAGAACAAAAAACAGATTTTCACATTGATTAATGTGGGGACACCAGCCACAATGAGGAACTCCTGCACATTTCTGGCATCCATTCTGTCGATTGTCATTTTTCTCCTGCTAATTCCTGAAGGTAAGACTGATTTTTGTAGTTTCCATTATAACCATTAAGCAAATTGGAGCAAAGTTTAAATTAATATTTTGCAACATTACTTAAGTCTACTAAGAGAATATTTTTTTTCCCCGAGCCTTGAAATGTTTAGGATTCTTTCTTGGCTTCTAAACATGTTATCTTTATTTTAGAAGGAAAACATTCTCCTTTCTTCCTTACAACTTCTCCTTTACAATTTCCTTACAAAAGATCATAGAACTACTTGTGTGTACTACTACCAATTTGTAGCTTGAAAATTGCCCAAAAAGACCATGTAAAAACAAGCAAACAAATTCAAAAAGGTCCTTGACCTTGGTCTCCGGGAACATCTAGCTCAATTGGCATAACACAGTTTATAAAGACAACGTTCTACATTCTACCTTGGTGAGTAGCATCTGGGGTCTTAAAAGCCTGTGAG
>NW_004444010.1:7445672-7454946 GCF_000243295.1 Trichechus manatus latirostris
GGACTAATGAGGCACAGCAGTCCAGAGACAAGGACTAGAAGGCAGAAGGGGACAGGAAAGCTAGTGATAGGGAACCCAAGGTTGAGTAAGGACAGTGTTGACGTGTAGTGGGGTTGTTAACCTTTGTCATAGGGCAACATGTGTGCTAACTGTTTAATGAGAAACTATTTTGTTCCGTAAACCTTCATCTAAAGTGAGTATAGCAGCACAACTGGAAGAGCGTAGTCGATGACACTGAACTGTGTGTGTAGAATTTTTGAAATGGTGTATCTTTGGCTATGTATATTTTCACCAAAAAAAAAAAAAGGTCGAGAAGGGAGAAGGTTTTTTTCGTGGGGTTGTTAACCAATGTCATAAAACAATATGTGTATCACCGTTTAATGAGAAACTATTTGCTCTGTAAACCTTCACCTGAAGTACAATAAAAAGTTAAAACTAAAATTAAAAAATTAAAAAAAGAAAGGTCCTTGAGTTGAGAAAACTAATAGTACCTTTAGGAAAGGAATAGCAGTGCTGAGACAGTTAAGCCTTTTTTTGCAGCAGAAAATGCACATGTTTTAAATACAATTAAGACCAACATGACCTAGACACCAAAAATGAACCAGGAATGATTCAAATTTTTATAATGATCTCTCTAAGCTACAGTCTCTATGGGAATACATTAGGGAAAGTTCCCATAACAACTCTTTGGGAGCTCTACAGTATCTTTTTTATTAAGCCACATCTTTGGTGTACTAAATGGTTACTAATATTCCTCGTTTTGTGTAAGCTCCAAGTGCACTGATTTGGAATGCTGTAAAATTCACGGCATTATCACTGAAAGGGTAATAGCCTCTGGATAGCTCTAGATTTTCTTTGTAGAACCTTCTCAGAAGTGAGGATCACTCTGGGACTGGGCTGAACTGGGCTGACAAGCCACATGGAACCAGCCACGGTTTTTCTCCCTGGTCTGTCAGCTTTGGGAGGTAAGAAGGGTGAGCAGAGAATTTACTGAAAAATTCACTGGGTTATCTTGTACCTGAAGATAAAAAAAAATTTAAATAACAAGACGGATATTTGGGACAAAATGGTGGGCATATTATAAATGTGTCATAGTATGACCATGTTCAGGCATGTTAAATTCCCACAACAGTGAGAACAGGGCAGATAAAAATTCCAATCGTATCTTTTCTTCAAAGGAAACAAAAGCAACTTGCTCTGCTCCACGTTGCTTCCTTTGGTCAAAGAGAGCGCTGTGGGCCCATAAAGGGAACAGACACACAAAAGCAAAGGTTGATACTCTGGCCCAATGGTCTCAATCCTCCTACACATTAGAATAATTTAGAGGGCTTTTTTAAAAAAATGCTGACATCCCAGCCCCAGCCCTAGAAAGATTCTGATTTTATTCTTGATAGGGACCAGGAATTGTTAGTTTTCTAAAAGCTTCCCACTGGCTCTAAACCCTGCCCCAGACCCTTCTAGGAGTGGTTGATTGCAGGAAAGTTGGGCCTGTTTCTGAGGTTGGTATATGTGCTCACCAAAGATGGGACTCTGCAAAAGAGAATATTCTGCTCAGTGCTGAGTTTATTGAGTTTATGGTTTCTGCAGAGAAGGTCCAAAGACACACCTTTGGGATCTATCTATACATGATTCACCCAAGGAAAAATTGGGATTTGGGTGACGTTCTCTTGGTTTCCTTGCCCTTTTATTTCTAGAGCCTAGAATTTTGCCTTCCCAAATCCCTTCTTGAAATGAGATCCCATGTGGTCATTCTCTTCCCCCTCATCCTCACCCTCATCAACCTTTTGAAAGGCTTCTATATCTATATTATCTACCTTACTGAGAATTTGGTAGTGAGTTAGCTTTAATTATGGGATAGCAAGCATTGTGCCTTATTCAAGCAACTATGAGCCTCGGCCAACACTTAGGAGAGATATTTTAGGAGAATCCAGGAACATCTGGTCTAGGAAGGTGAAGAACTGCGAGCGTATCACAGTGGCACAACGTCCTCTCAGCCAGCATGTATATGGTTTGCCTTGTGTTTGAGTCTTATTGTTCTTTAATAATGGGTATATACTTTCAGTATACCATCAAAGAAATTTTACTGAGGTAGAAATCTCTGCAGCATCTTCTCCCTTCCCCTACCTCATTGGAAAAGACCTTAGATTAAACCATGAGTTTCAGTCTGGAGATTAAAGGACAGCCTCAGGTGCAACAGATGTCATTCTCTCAGTTTATGAATGAGGACAGTGCGAAGTTCAATAACCAGAAGTCTCCAATGACCAAAGAACTCATGCATTGGGTCACAGCTAAAAGGTGCTATTATCAGCTCATAAGATACTTTTTGCAAGGGCTTTGGGTGACAAGGGAAGTTCTCAGGCTTCTAAAAGCACTCTGCTCCCCAGATTAATACTCACAAGACAGGGTTTGGGATGCTCAGGGTTTCCATCACCTCCAGCATCTCCTGTAACAACTGTTACTGGTGTAGACCAAGGCACAGCTCTCTGTCCTTTGCCAGACCTGAGGCCTGGGGATGGTGATAGCTGACAGATTTCCAATCTAATAATCCCTAGGATGGCCAGTGACATGGCTTCTGTGGGTGAAAGAACGGGACCCTTTCAGAAAGTCCAGCAGGAATGGGATTTTCATTCAGGTGTCTAAGGTCTACATTGAGTAACAGCAGGAAAAAATGCTCTCACCCATGCTTTCTCTCCACCTGGGAAAACTGTGGCTGGCCTTAGAAACATGACTTTATGTAGAGCTCTTTGAGTGAGTATTAACCTGAATTGCTTTTTTCTATTTAACAGATTTCTGTGCTAAAATCATTGGAGGAAATCAAGTGCATCCTCATTCAAGACCATACATGGTCTTTATTAAAGGAAAAGAAACATGTGGTGGGGCTTTGATTGCAAAAAACTGGGTGTTGACTGCAGCTCACTGTAACCTGTAAGTGCTTTGGTTTAAAAAAATATTTGTGTATCTATTCTAATTTTTGGTGATATTAATAGAGATATTTATCCCACTAAAACCACAGGAGGCTCATGTGTATTTTCGTATCCCTTAAATTTCTGGAACTTTGCCCTCCCCCCAAAGCAAACCAAAAACTCATAGCCATCGAGTTGATTCCATCCAACTCATGGTGACCCCATGTGTTAAGAGTAGAACCGCTCCATAGGTTTTCTTGGCTATAATCTTTACGGAAGTAGATTGCCAAGACTTTCTTCCATGGTGCCACTGAGTGGGTTCGAACTGCCAACTTTTAGGTTAGCGGTTGAGCATAAACCTTTTGCCTTAACTCGACAGGGAGGCCAATGAGGAAGCAACATCCACAACTCTTTCTGTAGGTCTTGGCGAGAGACTCTGTATAGGTGCTGTGAGGTTTTGCTTCTGGTCATGACTGCATGACCCATAGAATTTACCACAGCATGATAGGCAAAGACTTTCAGTGCCCCTCAGGGGCCTGGGCACAACTGTCAAGTTGCTTGTTTGGAATGCCTTCCTGTCTCCCTTAGGAAACTTCTCTTACTCCTTCAGCCGTCTCTTAAACCCTCTCCACCACTCCCTTCAGCTCTCTTCCAGGCCTGGTCTTTTCTCCACTCGTATTGGATAGCCCAGGATTAGAATCAAACCTCTAATCCTAGGCTATCCAATACGGTAGCCAATAGCCACATGTGGCTACATAAATGTAAATGAATTAAAGTTAAATAAAACTATAAATTGAGCTCCTCAGTCACCCTAACCCCATTTCAAGTGCTCAGTAGCCACTCAGTGTGGCGAGTGGCTGCCATAGTGGACAGTGTAGATGTACAGAATATTTCATCACCAAAGTATGCTCTACTGGAAAACACTGCTCTAAAGTCTAAAGTGAGACTGAACTCTGCTGATGCTCTGGAAAATCGCAGCATGAAGAGCTGGTTGGTGCATTTTATGCTAGGATGGGAATGATGATAGCTTTAATTCTTCCGAGAGTATTTTGATTTTGTTAACAAAAATGAACCTTTAGCATGGAATAAGATAAGGGGAAACTCCTGGGTCCTTACTTCAGGCCACCATCCCCCACACACACTCTCAATGCCATGCAAATAAAGTCCTTCACTGGGCAGTCTACTTCGGAAAGTTTTCCCATTGAAGGTAAGTTTGTTGTTCTCTTACAAAGATCCCCTCCGTCCATTACTCCACAACTATCACACCTGCCCAGGGGTCTTTTTCATCTGTCTCCAGACCACTGAGGCCTTTGTTTTACAGTCATTTGCAGCATAATTCTCTATTACAGCTAAAGAGGGACAGCCTAAAGCCCCAACAGAGATCCCAAGACTTGGCTTAGCTGTGGTGGAGTCTGATTATTTGTTTTTCAATGAACTTAGTTTAGTTTGTTATCAATAAGCTGGTAATAAGGATGAAATTCATAAACATCTTACTTTTTTATTCTTTAAAGCACACAGTTTTTGTTTTTTTGTTTTTTGTTTTCCCTGAGCTACAGAGAAATATCTTCACAACAACCATATTTACAAATGGGACATTGAAATTGATTAGTACATAATATGTTCATCTCCTGATTAAAACAGTAAGCCCAGTTAAGTAATGTTGTGTCTGTTTCAGGGACAAAGGAACCCAGGTCATTCTTGGAGCTCACGCAATAGGCAAAACTGAGCCAGAAAACCAAATTATGTCCATTAAGAAACAGATTCCCTATCCATGCTATGACCCAGACACACATGAGAGTGATCTTAAACTTGTACTGGTATGTACCTTTGATTGTCTTCTTAAAAACCATAGGATATCCTACAATCTGACCCCCTAAATGGAAACCTTTCCATAGTGCCCCTATTAGCTACAGACTCAAATAAGGGGGTCCCTGAGGGTTGGACTAGAATGTAAGTAGAAATGTGTATTTTAATTATCTCATTCTCTTAACTCTTTATTCTTGCCTCTCAACAGCTGAATAAACAAGCAAAACTTAATAAAAATGTGGCAATCCTTCCGCTACCTAAAAAAGGGGAGGATGTGAAGCCAGGAACAGTGTGTCGAGTTGCAGGGTGGGGGAAGGTTCACAATAATTCACCTCAGCCTTCAGATACTCTGAGAGAAGTCAATATCACTGTCATAGACAGAAAAACCTGCAATGATCAAAAGCACTATAACTATAATCCTGTGATTGGACTGAATATGATTTGTGCCGGAAGCCCCAAAGGTGGAAAAGACACATGTAATGTAAGTAAAATGAGATCTGACATTTTAGTTGTTGGATTAAGTCACGCAGACATAGAAAACATAATGTAATGCTTTGCCTTATTGTAGTGTTGGCTTATACAGGGGCCTAGTACTTTTTGAAAGAGTTATTGATAAAACCCCAGTCAAATAAATTAATGTCCTCAGCTCAAGTGAATTGTTCATCAAAAATAAGTTCACTGAGGACAGTGGGACCTCATACCACCAAGAAAGCACTGCTGGGAGCAGAGTGAGTCCTTTGGACCGGGGTCCCTGAACAGAGAAGCTCCTAGTCTAGGGCAACACTGAAGAGAAGAAGGCCAACAGAGAGGGAAAGACTTCCTCTGGTGCTGATGCACAGAATTTGGACTTTTAGCCTACTTTACTGTGAAGAAGTAAATTTCTCTATCTTAAAAAAAAAAAAAAATATAAGTTCACTGCTAATGTGCAGGTTGATCCATTACATCTTCTAGATTTTATACTAGAAACCACTGTCTTAGTTATCTAGTGCGGCTATAACAGAAATACCACAAGTGGATGGTTTCAACAAACAGAATTTCATTCTCTCACAGTCTAGGAAGCTAGAGGTCCGAATTCAGGGTGCCAGCTCCAGGGGAAGGCTTACTCTCTCTGTTGGCTCTGGGAGGACAGTCCTTGTCATCAAACTTCCTCGATTAAGGAGCTTCTGAGCAGAGGGACCCCAGGTCCAAAGGACATGCTATTCTCCTGGCTCTTGTTTCTTCGTGATATGAGGTCCCCATGTCTCTCTACTTGCTTTTGTCTTTTATATCTCAAAAGAGATTGGTTTAAGACAAAACCTAATGTTGTAGATTGAGTCCTGCCTCATTAACATAACTGCTTCTAATCCTGCCCCATTAACGTCAGAAGTAGGATGTACAACACACAGGATAATCATATCAGACGACGAAATGATGGACACTCACACAATACTGGGAATCATGGCCTAGCCAAGTTGACACATATTTTGGGGGAACACAATTCAATCCATGACACCACTGAGAAGCAGGGTTTCTCTTTTTCTCATTTTTCCTACTAACATACATAGATCTAAACCTGAAGATATGTAACACTCAGGAGAGCTGAAGTCAGGGTGCCTCTAGGGCCTTCAGTACCTTTTTCCCCATCGCAACCTCGACCCCTTATCAGGGCAAGTCTGAAATGCTTGTCATTCCCAAGTTTTGCTGCAAATCTGGAGCTGGACCCCATAGGTTCCTAGAGTCAACCTTAATTCTCAGCAAACAGCTTCCAGGTGAGACCCACACCATAGGCTGTGCAAGCCTCCATATGACTGCCCTGAAGAGAGGTGGGCAGGGACCTGCTTAAAGACAGGAGTAAAAAAAAACACTTTACAGTGTTTTAAGCTATGAGTACTGGCATCTCATTTCTCAACTCTCCCAAGGATGCTGTAGAGTCTCACCTGAAAAGGGGTGTACAGCGTGCTTGGCTTGGAAGTTATCAGAAATTGAGGTCCAAGGACCAAAGGGTTAGCAAATCCCAAGAAAAGAAAAATGTTTGACTTCAGCACCCACCCACTTTCTCTTCTTTGCCCTCCCTCTGCCATCCCTTCCACTCCTCCACCACTCTGGGCATCTAGGAACACAGAAGCTTCATGCTCTTGGAACCACATGCAACATCCTAGGCCACAGCAGCATTCCACGATGCTAGTCCCTCTCCCGCCAGCCATCCCTCTACCATCAAAGTTTAGCAATCTTTTTCCCATTCTCTCAATGCCCAAGACTCCTTGGAAATGGCTATTGATGAATTAAACCTAAAGGACTAATTCTGAGAATTCCAGGCACTATAACAGGCAAGGGAAACATGCTTGTCCAGGGAGGACCCAGATTCTCACATGGTCCCTTACTTCATACACTCATAAGGTCAACTTTTGCGTGAAAGAGGCAGGTCATTGATGCCTTCCCACTGGTAAGGTGGAATTGGTCCCTCAGAGTCTTGCATTTGCAGAGTTCTATATACATGCCTCTCCAGGGGCCTTCTATCTAACACTGACAGTTTTCCCTAAAGCCATAGGGAAGACTCCAGACTTCAAACACATTTAAATATGCTGATTCTAGAGTTCCAGGAGGGACTACAAGGTCACACATTGGATGGCCCAGTCAGGAAGAATAAAGCAGCAACTTACAGCTAACAGAGGCCTCACTCCTGTGGAGTCAGTGAGAGCCTAAGTGTAACCCCTCGGTTCCTGGAGCTTCTATCTAACATCAGATGCTCAGAGGAGACCTGGGGGAGCAATTTCCCCTACTTGAGATGGGTGAAGGAGAGGAAAAGGTTGCTTTGGTTTTGTTTCTTTAAGAGAAGGGAAAATAATTCTCTGCTCGGGGAACCAGAAAACAGTTCCTGGTTTTCACTCTTCGCCTCAACGTCCCATTTGCATGTAACTATTTTACCCCTCGAGTTATTAAGCATTTTGAAAGCAGATAACCAGACAAAGTTACCAGTCTCAAAATTAGCTGATAACATAAGCTATAATACAAGTTTCATTTTGATTCTTACTGGTTCATAAATAAACTGAGCCAATTAAAAGTAAACAAATATTTCCAAACATTTTTGTTTTTTTAAGCACTCATTTTCACTTCAGTCAAGACTCATCTTAGCTCCATATTAAATGATGTAGAATTTCTTCCATTTCACAAATGGTCATGTTCAACACTGATCCCCACCACCCTTCTTCTTTTCCCCAGGGAGATTCTGGAAGCCCTTTGATATGTGACGGTATTTTCAGAGGAATCACTTCCTTTGGCCTTCCAAAGAAATGTGGAGACCCTCAAGGACCTGGTGTCTATGTTCTTCTCTCACAGAAATACCTCACATGGATAACTAAGACTACCAAAGGGAAAGCTTGGATAACTAAGAATATCAATGGGACAGCTTAGATAACTATCTCATTTACTGTCATTTCTTAATTTTACTATAAATAAAATCAATTTGTATGACTATATCCACTTCTTTCCTATAATTTTAATGAGCAAATCTCCACTTGCAAAGTGGAGCAGAATAATACAGCAAGCTCATGAACAATGCAAAGAAGAGACTGGGGACCAATGTCACCAGTGTCACTCATGTGTCAACTAACATGGGAATTTTTCCCAAATTATTCATTTTACTTTCTCAGTGGGGCTCAGCAGATGTGACACTAAAATCTGGCCTGTCCAGCAACACGTACAGTGAAGGGCTCCAGAATTCTACAGGAAACAGAAACAGTCCATCTGGAGCGTTTGGGTTGAAAGAAAATAAGTCTGCCCTTCAAAGTCCGCTGTTCCGTGTCAACACCTGCTGCTCATGTTTATATGCAAGAACCCAAGTTTATGGGAGAAAGAGAAATAGGAATAGAAATGCTTTACAGTATTTCCCAAAGGTAGATGAGGAATAAAAATCAAAATTCTGGAGAATACAAATAAAGCAGTTGGCCAGCCAAAAAAATTATACACCAAAAAGTCAACCTCCTCCTATATTGGTAGCTTGTGCTTAAGCCTTGGATTATCTAGGTGATTTCTTCGTTCTCCATGTCCCTGAGCTTGGATAGGTTAAATCAACATGTGATTACAGTGGCTGCCATCCCATAGTAGGGAGTAAGTGTTGAATTGTGACCAGAAAGTTTTCTTTGGAAAAATCCCCACAGAGCTTATTTACCATTTTGAACTCAGTGGATAATCATCAACCCAGCAGCCACTTCAAGATGTCACTATGAGAACTGATTCCTTCAATTTCCATCAGCTTCTTTAGGAATATAACTATATATATTCTTCCAAATGAAAAGCTTACAGCAAAACTATGAGACAAAGACAGTTTCTTTAAACAAAGACAGAAGCATGGCTTAAAGACTGATCAAAATGCTAGTATATTGGTTTTCAACTATGGCTGTTCATTAGGCTCACCAGGCTCTTTAAAATTACCAATACCTAGGCCCCACCTCCAGAGACTCTGATTTAACTGGTGTTCGGTACAACCAGGCAGCAGTATTCTTTAATAGGCTCCCTAATGATGCTAACCAAAAGGCTGGCAGTTCAAATCCACCAGTCACTCCTTGGAAATCCTATGGGGCAGTTCT
>NW_004444010.1:7456236-7457349 GCF_000243295.1 Trichechus manatus latirostris
TTTATGACAAGGCAAACAAATCAATATTTGCTCTCTAGCATACACAAAACATCCTAAGGAGCACCAAAAGTATAATGTGTGCTCACTCAACTCCATGAGATTACAATTTAATTGTTCAGGGAAGAAATAAGTGTGTTAAAACTAAAATAATCAAAGATTCACATAGTAAGAAAAGATTTCAAAAAAATTATATAGTACCATATAAATATCAACTAGGTGATACTGACTAACGACAAGAATTCAAACCCAGGTGACATAACCCAAAACACTTCTTAGAGAAGCTAGGACTTGCTCAGATGTGCAAGGAAGCGGGGGAGAGGAGCAGGAATTCCAAACCAGAAGAAAAACTCCAACAAAGACAACAAAGTAGGAAATCACAAGATGTAGAGAAGGGTTAATGCAGGAGATGAGTGGGAAATAACATTAAGATGACAGAACAGGGGGAAAACTGAGTTTGAGGGAACCGTATTCAAGTTCCAAATTGACCAAATGCAAATTCTTATTCTTGCAGGCATTCGGATGCACTCAAGGCCACAGAGTTTATGACAGAGCCAGAGCTGATTTTGAGAAGAAATAATATGCATTTAGCATACTTCTCAGTATATAAAAACCAGTTGCCATTGAGTCGATTCTGACTTATGGTGGCCCTATGTGTTGCAGAGTAGAATTGCACTCTATGGGGTTTTTAATGGCTGTGACCTTTCAGAAGCAGATTACCAGGTTTTACGTCTGAAGCACCTCTGGGTGGGCTCAAAATGCCAACATTTTAGTTAGTAGTTAAGCACTTAACCATTTGCACCACCCATGGTTAATTGATGGCATAATAAATACTTTTTAAATGAATGAGTTGTGTTTTCAGTGTACTGAGTTTGAGCTAAAAATGAGAATGGTTTAATAAAGGAAATATCCAGAAGCAATCAGAAATGTGAGTTTGGAGCTTTGGAGAAAAGTCAGGGTGGGAAAGAAGTATTTATGAATCTTTGCTATAAATATTCTGGCTAAAGACTGAAATGGATCTCTGAAAAAATAAGATAGAGAGAAGGAGGAAGAGGAAGAAGTGAGGATGAAGAAGAAGAAGAAGAGAAAGAGGAAGGAGAAGAGCAAAGTAGAGAG
>NW_004444010.1:7458871-7468160 GCF_000243295.1 Trichechus manatus latirostris
CAATTGTGAGGATGGCACAGGACCGGGCGGTGTTTCCTTCTGTTGTACATATAACACAGCGCTCAGGACGCACTGCACCATGCCAGGAGAGACTGGACTGCGGAGAGTCTGCACAAACTTTCAAAGCCAGGGGGAAGTGACACTGGATCTGTGAAAGTTAAATGCAAGCATCTAACCTACCTCACGGGATCAAAATAACCCCTCCCCCTCAGGACTTTCATAACGGAGAAGTGCCACTTTCAGCTCACCCACCCCCCTCCCCACTCTGCTCCAATACCAGTTTGGCAATATTCAACAATTGCCATGGCCCCTAAGCCAGAAATAGGAGCTATCGCGCCCAAACCAGCCTCACGGCTTTAGGGGGAAAAAAAAGCCAACTCCCTAAGCCAGGTACTCAGGACTAACTGTACCCAAACCAGTCTTACAGCCTTAAAAAATTGCCACACCCTTAAGGCAGGAACTCAGGGCAGGCACTGCCCCTTTGCCTACGCATAGGCATGAGGAGTCAACAGACTTCAAATGCTCTTCACCCCTGCCTAGACTTGTGTGGGCCAGTTCTACAGTGAAGGCCCTCATTAGCATAGAACAACAGGGTATATCCCTGAAGCCTATTTTCAACTGCAGCAGCCAAGGGGTAGTTACAGATCCCTGATATTTGACACTACTCTCCCCATTAAGCAGGGTCCTCACTCGCCCACATCAGGGGCCTAAGGACTGGCAGTTTCACCCATTTGACCTAGCTGCCCACAACATGGGTCCAAGAATAAGTGGTGCCTCCCATTCCTTACAGCCAACAGCACTGGGTGCCCAAAGTCCAGCTGCAAAACTCACCCACCTACGTGCTCTAGGGGAGAGGGACACGCCTTCCACCTAGGCACTCAGGGACAGCCATCAGCCCCCTACCTTTCTTATCACGTACCCCCCTACTGCAGCCAGAAAACTGTGCATGCTCCTCCAATCACCCCTACATAGCCCTACCTCTCTAGGACTATAGGTGAGAGTCTACACCACACAGTTGGTGACCAAAAACCTGCACAACTGAGGTGAATCCACACAAGAAAAGTAAATAGACTCCTGGGCTCACACACCTAGTAGCTCTAACCACCGGGTGACAGGATGTGAGAGCTTCGAAGATGCCAATAATTAAAGTACGTCACATGACCAGCCTATTTGGGCATATCAAAACAAAACAAAACAAAAAGCTAGGACACAGAAGCAAACATACAATAAATAAACATAATTTATTGATGGCTCGGAGATAACAGTCAATATCAAATCACATAAAGAAGCAGATCAAGATGGCTCTAGCAAGCAACCAAAACAAAGAACCAAGAAACCTCCCAGAGGAAGAGAAGGTCTTGAAATTGATGGAGGTAGACTCCAAAAGATTAATATACAGAGCTCTTCAAGAGTTCAGGAAGGAGATCAGGCAAAACTCAGACCAAGCTAAGGAACACATAGACAAAGCAATAGAGGAATTCAAGAAAATAATACAAGATTAGAGTGAAAAAATTTAACAGGCTGTTAGAAACCATAAGGAGACAGCAAAGAGAAATCCAAAACTTTAGCAATAAAATTTCAGAATTAGACAACTCAATAGAAGGTCATAGGAGCAGAATTGAGGTAATGGAAGTCAGAGTTAGTGAGACTGAAGACAAAGCACTTGACACCAATTTATTTGAGGAAAAAGCAGATAAAAGAATTTTTAAAAATAAAGAAACTCTAAGAATTATGTGGGACACTATTAAGAGGAATAATGAACAAGTGATTGGAGTACCAGAACGGGGGGGATAACATAAAATACAGAGAGAATTGTTGAAGATTTGCTGGCAGAAAACTTCCCTGATATCCTCAAAGAAGAAAAGATATCTAACCAAGGAGCTCATCAAACCCCACACAGGGTAGATCCCAAAAGAAAGTCACCAACATATTATAATCAAGCTCGCCAAAACCAAAGATAAAGAGGGAACTTTAAGAGTGGCTAGGGAGACTGAGACCCGAAGAACTAGGTGATGCCCAGCTACCATCAATGACTGCCCTGACAGGGAACACAACAGAAAGTCCCAGATGGAGCAGGAGAAAGGTGGGGTGCAGAACTCAAATTCTAGTAAGAAGACCAGACTTAATGGTCTGAGACTGGAGAAACCCCGGAAAGCATGGACCCTGGATTCTCTATCAGCCTAGAGCTAAAACAATTTCTGAGGCCAACTCTTCAGACAGGGATAGGACTGGACTGTGGGACATAAACTGATACTTGTGAGGAGTGTGCCTCTTAGCTCAAGTAGATACAAGAGACTAAACGGTCAGCTTCTGTCCGGAGGTGAGATGGGAATGCAGAGAGGGTTGGGAGCTGGTTGAATGGACATGGGGAATCAGGGGTGAAAAGGAGGTGTATTCTGTCACAGTATGGGGAGAGCAATTAGAGTCACATAATGGTGTACGTATAAATTTTTGTATGGGAAAAAATTTAAAAAATAAACTATGGTGTTAATGGAGAATGTTAAATACACCATGGACTGTCAGAAGAATGAACAAATCTGTCTTGGAAGAAGTACAAACAGAATACTTACTACAAGCGAGGATGGTGAGACTTTGTCTCACATACTTTGGACATGTTATCAAGAGGGACCATCCCTGGAGAAGGACAACATGCTTGGTAGAATAGAGGGTCAGCAAAAAAAGAGGAAGACCCTCAACAAGATGGATTGACACAGTGCCTGCAACAATGGGCTCAAGCATAACTACGATTGTGAGGATGGCGCAGGACCGGGTAGTGTCTCATTCTGTTGTACATAGGATCGCTATGAGTTAGAACCAACTTGACGGCACCTAACAACAACAATTCTGTAGGTGAAGAAAAACATTTAAGAACATCAAACATCTTGCCCAAGATCACACAGCTAATTAATGGCAGAGCCAGAACTAGAATCCTCTGAAATGTTTAACCACTTAGAACACACTCAAAACCCAGAGTGAAGAAAAATCTCTTTTTCTATTGAAGACCATTAGCCATTATTAAAAAAAAAAAAAAAAAATTAAAAGTCATGTAAATCAAAATAAACTTGATTTACTTGTTTTAAAAGGATAAACATGGAACATTACACTTAAAGTCTTTCAAATTAAACCTAAGAAAAAGAAATCTATTCAATAAGTGTAATAGATAATAAAGATCCTTTCATTCTTTACTATGATGTGTTAAGACGAAAAGGAAGGAGGCAGAGAAAGAAAAAAAATAATAATTGAGGGGAAAATAAAGATACAACAGAAATTTTTTCCAAAGAAGGCTTTGAAAAATATCTAGACTTAAAAATTGGATTGCTACCACTAGACTTGTTAGAAAAATGGTGTTTGGATTTGAAGCAAAGGCATTCTGGCAATTTTTCTCTCACTTTAGCGATAATCTTAACTCCCTAGATAATACAGGATCCTATCATCTTTATCTCAGACAGTTGTCCTCTTGTAGGATTTACATCCATAATTTCTGGAACACCGTGACTGAAAGCATTGAAAGTGTTGTTTTCCTTATGCAGCTACAGTCACAAATGAGACTACATATTGATACACATGCTATGAACTGAGGAAACTAAGTCAAAGGCCAGATATGGCTTTGAGCCTAGAATGTTACCTACTCCTGCTTTAAAGCTTAGAAATTATAACTCTTTTAGAAGGGGAGGACAATCATAAGCTATCTTTCTTCTGCAGTCAGGTGGGTAAAGCCTCTGTAACTGAAAATTTCCCCCAGAGAATTGTAACTGTGGTTAGCAGGGTGATGCTGAGTAAAAGCAAGACCATCATCTAGAGTAGCTTTTCTCCAAACTTTTTAACCACAACTCACAGTAAGAACTACATTGATACATATGCATACTGTATAACTAAAACGAAAGCTCACAAAATAATACCTACATTTTTTACATTGCTTCATTCTGATATTTTCCATTCTATGCTACTCTGTTTCATTTTTTTAATGGTGATCTGGACCCATTACATTCACAACCCAGTGGGTCACACCTCTAGCTGGAAAAACCCAGATCCGGATCTCAGTAACCAGAGTGTATGTTGAAAGAGCTGTCCTTGACCCACAAAGGAAACACTGACTCATACCGAAAACACATGGAAATTAAATTAAATATCTAAGCAAACCCATGCCATACAGCAGCTTCCTGAAGTGTGTTTATGGAACAAGTACCTCAGATGCTCCTGTACAAAAGATTCTATACAACTCATTTGGAAAACACTGAACACTATAATCTACTCTTGGAGATCCACAATATTTATTAACATATCAAATTCATTGAGTTAACGTTAGGGGAAAAAAATATACTTATTTAACCCAGAATTGCCAAGTTTATCTAACCACATGACATGTTTCTGTTCCTACTGAACACTTATGGGAAATGCTGCATACAGAAGAAACTACTGGGTTAGAAATAAAAATTAGTGCCTAGCAGCCGAAACGTAGCTGCATCTTCTCCAACCATAAACATTTTCAGAGAAGGAGAAAGGTTTTGGAATTCCTCGGAATTCTGTCTAGTACCAATGGAAAAAAAATCACAAGGAATTAAAACTAAACTAAGCATAGCTTGCTAAGGTCAGAGAAACAAGAGAAACTGACAAATGTATTCTTAATAAATCCCTAGCGTCAGCAAATTTAGTCAAATACCCACTACACGTACCCACACTGAATGTTGCAAAAGGTCCTACCTAGCTGCTGGAATTATAGTTTTGTAAAGAACCATTTTAAAGGCTTGATTAAAAATATTTCTCTAAATGTGGAATCAAACCTCAAATTCCTTAAAAAAAAAAAAAAAAAAAACAGACCTACAGGACTGATTGAGACTGGAGAACTACTCAAGACTATTGTCCTAAGATACTCTTCAAACCTTGAGGTCACTTATAGCTAAATAACAAATTGGCTCAAAAGATAATGAATATCTAACCACTTTGGAAATCGATTGGGCATTTCCTTAAAAAGCTAGAAATAGAAGTACCATACGATCCAGCAGTCCCACTCCTTGGAATATATCCTACAGAAATAAGAGCAGTCACACAAATAGATATATGCACACCCATGTTCATTGCAGTGCTGTTTACAATAGCAAAACTATGCAAACAACCTAGGTGCACATAAACAGATGAATGGATAAGCAATTATGATATATTCATACAATGGAATACTACGCAACAATAAAGAACAATGATGAATCTGAAAAACATCTCATAACATGGAGGAATCTAGAAGGCATTACGCTAAGTGCAATTATCAGTCGCAAAAGAACAAATATTGTATGAGACACTATAATAAGAACTCAAGAAAAGGTCTAAGCACAGAAGAAAACATTCTTTAATGGTTATGAGTGCGGGGAGGGAGAGAGAGGGATATTCACTAACTAGATAGTACATAAGAATTATCTTAGGTGAAGGGAAGGACAACATACAATACAGGGGAAGTCAGCACAACTGGACTAAACCAAAAGCTAAGAAGTATCCTGAATACAACCAAACACTTCGAGGGGCAGAGTAGCAGGGGCAGGGGTCTGGGGACCATGCTTTCAGGGGACATCTAGGTCAATTGGCATAACAAAGTTTATTAAGAAAATGTTTTGCATCCCATTTTGATGAGTGGCGACTGGGGTCTTAAAAGCTTGTGAGTGGCCATCTAAGATACTCCATGGGTCTCAGCTGTCTGGAGCAAGAGAGAATGAAGAAAACCAAAGACACAGGGGAAAGATTAGTCCAAAGGACTAACGGACCACAACTACAACTACCACGGCCTCCACCATACTGAGTCCGGCTACCACCACCAACTGCTCTGACAGGGATCACACTAGAGGGTCCTGGACAGAGCTGGAGAAAAATGTAGAACAAAATTCTAACTCACAAAAAAAGACCAGACTTACTGGTCTAACAGAGACTGGAGAAACCCTGAAAGTATGGTTCCTGGACATCTTTTAACTCAGTACTGAAGTCACTCCTGAGGTTCACCCTTTAGCCAAAGATTAGACATGCCCATAAAATAAGACTAAATGGGCACACCAGCTCAGGCACAAGGACAAGAAGGCGGGAGGGGACAGGAAAGCTGATAACGGGTAACCCAAGGTCGAGAGTGGGAGAGTGTTCACAGGTCGTGGGGTTGGCAACCAATGTCATGAAACAATATGTCTATTAACTGTTTAATGAGAAACTAAATTGCTTTGTAAATCTTCATCTAAAGTACAGTTTAAAAAAAGATTAGTGCCTCATAAAGAAGTCCTGGTGGTGCAATGGATAAAGTGTCCAGCTGACGACTTGACGGCACACAACTACAACAAAGAGAAATTAAGTAATGTGTCCATATAAAAAAACTAAACCTGTTGCCATCAAGTTGATTCCAACTGATAGTAACCCTCTAGGGCAGTAGAACTGCCCCACTGGGTTTTCAAGGTTGTAATCTTTACAGAAGCAGACTGCCACATTTTTCTCCCATGGAGCAGCTGATAGGTTTGAACCGCCAACCTTTCAGTTAGCAGCCAAGCACTTAACTACTGCACCACTGGGCTCCCTAATGTGCCAATATAGTAAGCAACAAATTCAGTCTACAAGCAAGGTCTACCTGACTACCAGGATCATGAGCTTTCCTGATATCTGCGTAGATGCTCAAAATTTATTCAGTGTAGCCAGGGGTGGATTATCCAATAGGCAAGGTAAGCATGATGCTTACAGATCATCTGTAGTGAACAATTTCACATTTTTTCACCACACAAAAGATTCTGCTTCTAGGTATCGCTGGCATCTGTCTCTCTCCCAGCCCCATAGACCTTCCTACAGAATCAAAACCTCTTTTCAAATTTACAATCCCTGACAGGGCAGATGACCCAGTGAGCAAGGTAAGCATAGGCTTACTTGTGTTTACTTACTAATCTGTAGTGAACAGTTTCACATGGGTTTCACATCAAAGATGTGTGAAATTGTATACTATAGATGATCTGGTAAGCAAGGCAAGCACCATGCTTACCTTGCCTGCTGGATGACCCACCTCTGAGTGTAGAAGCAACAAAATGGTGGCCAGAATTTAACACAGGCTTACTTCTCGGTAGGCAGCTTCATCTCCTTCCATATCACCAGTGATCCTATAGGAGTTTCTAGAGGCCTCAACATTTTTACAAGGATGCTGCGCAGCCTGGCCGTGAGTTTTGTAATATGCAGTTAGACTTAGTACGGTAACAATAACAAACAATAGCTTCTCCTTCCACCTCTTTCGAGCAGTTTTCTCCTTTTTAAGAGGTAGAAACTTAGATACAGTTTTCAGGTAAACTCTTCCTTTATTCTGGTAGAATCACCAGTTTGGTCATTTGGTTATGCGAGGGTAAAAAGTCATGACCAAAAGGAAAAAGTGTTTGAGAGACTCTGGCTCCAAGAACCTAAACTGTTCATTTAATGGTGTTAATACCTAGCAATAATAAAAGTAAAGTTGCATCTCTGCTAATAATGAGTCGGGGTTTTTTTTGAGCAAAGATTGCAAACTCAAATGCCCACAGGGACAACCCAATTAGGTGCGTAAAACATGCCAGGTCTGTTGTTGTTAGGTGCCATCAGGTCAATTTCAACTGACAGTGACCCCATGTGATAGAATAGAACTGCCCCCTAGAGTTTTCTAGGCTATAATCTTTAGCAGGGGAAAGGTTGCTAAGTCTTCTCCTGTGGAGCCTCTGGGTGGGTTCCAACTCCCAACCTCTTGCTTAGCAGCCAAGCACTTAACTGTTGTGCACCCAGGACTGGGTATAAGAAACGATTATTTTTGTTTAAACATACACACTTTGTATTTTAAATTCACATGAATGTTCTTTACTTCCTTCAAGAAAAATTATCTTTTCCATTTTTTTTTAAATAGGTGGGTATCTTAGGCTGGGATCTCTAGAAAAGCAAAACCAGTAAAGCATATAAATACAGAGAGAGAGAGATTTATATCAAGGAAATGGCTCACGAGGTTGTAGAGGCTGGAATTATCCCAGGTCTGTGGGTCAGGATAGAGGCTTCTCCTGATTCACATAGCCGCAGGGGCTGGTGAACCCAAGACTGGCAGGTCAGAGAGCAGGGCTCTTACTTACAGGCTGCAAAGATCAACAAATCCCAAGATCGGCAGGCAAAACCTCAGGTAAGCTGCTAGCTCAAGTTCCAGGAACCAGAGGGCAGATGAACAGGAGCCAGCTGCAGGATCTAGAGTGAGCAAAAGCCCACAAGCTCTGCCAGAATGCCTACTTATAGTCTATGCAGGCCACATGCCCAAGGAAACTCCCTTTCAACTGATTGGCTTCTCACAGCAGATCCTATCATGGAGGTGATCACATGATATCAAAGCTTATCATGGAAGGGATTATAATATCATACGACTGCCAAACTACATCATAACTCCCAAACCACTGAGAATCGTGGCCCAGCCAAGGTGACACACAACATTAACCATTACAGTGGGCTTCTCTAGAATTCATTTACTTTGGTACAGGATACATTTCATGATCCCCTTAATTCGACCATAAGAAAAACAGCAGCACAAACACAATAATAAATGATAATTAGTGCTTGATCCCATTATTGGAGGGCAATCGGGAGTAGTGGGGACTGTGGCAAGTTGGAGAATGAGTACTCCTTCTAAAGGCAGAACCTTCTAAAGGTGCCTTCTACTTACCTCCCACTTATTGCTGATGAATGGGATTGCAGGACTAATGTTGCCAGATATTCTGATTTTTCAAGAGAAAACAGATCCAGATTTTTATGTGAAATCTCCATATTTTAAAATGATGAAAACTAATTTGCTTTTTAAAACGTGTTGGTCCGTACCATGAAGATCAAACTAAACACAAAAGTGATCAAAATGTAATGCATGTGTAGCCAGTTGACAACCTCTGCTTATTTTTGTGAGCATGGATTTAGTGCTTTAAATTCATTTCTTGGAGAGAGATAAATGTTCTCATGAGAGCAATTGCTCACAGGAAACTCAGAGTCAAGATGTGAATCTTCATCGTAGCTGGAAAACTGGAACTGGACCAATCTGGAGGAAGCTCAGAACACATAGCTCTGTGGTGCTATTTAAGAATTAATAATCCAGCCTTGGAAAAATGACCTGATGGAGGGCTCTTATAAATAACAGGAGTGTCCATTTGGGGCCTAAAGTTAAGACCACCTACTATGGGTTAGAGGTAGAATTTTCCCTTTAATGTTTGGAAATTCCTACTGTCAACCATCCTGGGAATCGAAGATCCCAGAAAAAGAAATAAGAAGTTGGAGGATGAGCCCTAGACTGGTGATGGGAAAA
>NW_004444010.1:7468837-7470042 GCF_000243295.1 Trichechus manatus latirostris
CACACACACATAAATACAAAGTCACACACATACACATACATGGCACATCCATCCAAGGACGCACAGGTGTACATGCACACACACACGCATGTAAACAAACACACACACAAGCATCACTGGCTAAAAGCTCAGTCTCTGGAATCTACCTTTGAATCTGGATGTCTCGTTCATTGATATTTTGACCTTAGATCAGTTACTTACCCTCTGTGTTTTAATTTCATCTTCCGTAAAATTGGGATGATAATAATGCCTACCTTACAGGATTGTTATAGGATTAAATTCGTTAATATGTGTAAAATGTTTAGAACAGAGCCTGATATAGAGTAAGCTCACATGAGCCGGAATTGACTCAACAGCACCTGGGTTTCTTTTGGTATAGAAATGTAAGAAGTCCCTGGGTAGCACCAACAGTTAAGCACTCAGCTTAACCGAAAAGTTGGCAGTTTGAATCCACCCACAGCCGCTTTGGAAGAAAGGCCTGGTGATCTACTTCTGAAAGGTCACAGTCATTGAAAGCCCTGCGGAGTACAGTCCTACTCTGAAATACACGGGGCTACTATGAGTAGGAATCGACTTGATGACAGCTGATTTGATTTCACTGTGGTTTCATAGAAGTGTAAACGGTTTGCTTTATTACAAATGTAAATATTGTTAGTGATCATTTAAAAATAAATAAAAGACAATATAAGAATAGAGAACTCCTTCCTCTCTGTCAAAATTAGGTGGGCAGCATGCGGTTGCTAAGAACCTGATTCCAAGAGTAGAAATAAGCTTGATGGAGCTCCCAGGTGTGGGGAGGAGGACATCGGCCCCTTCTGCAGGGCCACAGGCTGGGATCTTAGAGGAGACCAAGTGAAGGAGCTTATGAACTCCAGGGGCAGCCACATCAACTAGGCAATTGAGAGTCACTCTTTGTGTTATAATTCCCTTTTATTGCCCTTGAGACATCAATAAAATCTTATTACAAGATATAGCCTGGCCAAGCAATTCTGTGGAGAATTAAGAGAAAGGATGTGCCTGCATTTGGGCCAGAGAAATAAAAAGGGGTAGAATTGGCCTAAGGAGATTGTTTGGGGGTGGGGGGGGGGTCCAAAACTGCAGGCACAGTGGCCTGAGGCTGAGCAGTCAGTTTACATCCAAGCGACTGCAAAGGCACAGATGTGATATGGACAACCCCCAGACAACCGGACAGGGGAGAATCCTAA
>NW_004444010.1:7471765-7473353 GCF_000243295.1 Trichechus manatus latirostris
CATCCTTCAGAGGCAAACTCAGTGCCCTTGATTGTAGAAAAACCTACTTACTCTACAAGAGAGAATGATAAGCAAATGAATTTACCCTGTGAGAAAATTCCACTCCCTGCTACAGAAATGGCTCCCACCTGTACAGAGTCCTGAGGAAGAGCTTTTTAAGAATGTTTATCTTAGTCTTAATCTTAGACATCTAGTGCTGCCGTAACAGAAATACAACAAGTGGATGGCTTTAACAAAGAGAAGTTTATTCTCTCACAGTCCAGTAAGCTACCAGCCCAAATTCAGGGCTTCAGCTCCAAGGGAATGCTTTCTCTGTAGGCTCTGGAGGAAGATCCATGTCATCAATCTTCCCTTGGTCTGGGAGCTTCTCTGTGCAGGAACCTCAGGTCCAAAGGACGCATTCTGCTCCTGGCACTGCCTTTTTCATGATACGAGGTTCCCATGTGTCTCTGCTTGCTAATCTCTTTTATATCTCAAAAGAGATTGGCTTAAGACACTATCTAATCTTGTAGACCTCATCAGTATAACTGCTGCTAATCCATCTTATTAGATCATAGTGATTGAATTTACAACACATAACGAAATCACATCAGATTACAAAATGGTACATAATTATACAATACTGGGAATCATGAACCAGCCAAATTGATACACACATTTTTGGGGGGACATAATTCAATCTATGACAGACGGTTTACATGGAGTTTATAAATTGTACACCTCACCTCCAAATGTCCATGAATTATTAAGAAAGTAGATCAACTGGTGCACTCAGCTACTAAGCGAGAGGTTGGATGTTTTGAGCCTACCCAGAGGTGCCTCAGGAGAAAGGCCTCGTGATCTACTTCCAAAAATCATCCATTGAAAACCCTATGGAGGACAGCACTACTTTGACAGTCACAGGGTCACCATGAGTTGGAATCAACAGCAACTGGTTTTATTTCTTAACAACTGAATGAACAACCACACCAAGATCAGTTTCTCCTTAGACTGATACTGGCCTCACCCATGATGGATTTAGTTTCTCACAGGAAATCTTCAGGTTGGTTTATGGAGTTGCTGGCCATCAATAGAGTCTTGCCATTGGCTGGCCCCAAAGCTTTAAGGGGAATTGTATTATTCTCGCCAGAGGGTATTTCTTTAAGGTCTACCTATACTCCCTGGGCAAAATCCCATTCCTTGAGTTCCTAGCTATAAATTTCATCTGATTTAAATTTTTTTAGGGAATCTGCTGTAAAATATTTAGAATGTCATTATTGTTAATAACAAAGATGTGGTGAAACCCACGTGAAATTGTGCGCTACAGATCAGTAAGTAAACACAACTAAGCCCATGCATACCTTGCTTACTGGGAGACGATGTAGAGCATACCTTAGAGTTATCGCAACCAAGGAGTCACTTATGGAGGGCTGTTTCCAGGGATTGTTATCTCCCCAGTATTTCAAGCCTACCCTGCTCATGGGCAAAGTGGTTTCCAGCAGCCAGAGAAAGCTGCAGGCAAAGATTTGCAGGTGCTTGCAGTTGGAAGCTGTTGGTTAACATACGCATGAATGGTAAATCCTGAGGGTGTGGGGCCAGGGCACAAGAG
>NW_004444010.1:7486807-7488031 GCF_000243295.1 Trichechus manatus latirostris
TTTAATCTTCTTCAGGGGGAAAAAGACAAACAAACCTGCTTTTATCACAAAGACTTCCCAGCCTCCCTGCCAATAGTTTTCTTGCTCCTCTAAACTCCTACATCTCCTCACTCATACCTTCTCAAGGCACTTACCCACTGCCTAGCATTGTGATCATTTGTGTATCTGTCCACAGCTTTGTTCTTTGTATCTTTCTACTACTAAGCTCTTTGAGGGCAAGAACTGTGTTTTATTCAACTTTGCATGCATTTTAACAGTGTTGTCGTTGATGTGTGCCATCGAGTCGATTCTGACTCATAGAGACCCTATAAGACAGAGCAGAACTGCCCCATAGGGTTTCCAAGGCTGTAACTCTTTATGGAAGCAGATTATCAGGTCTTTTCTCCCACAAAGCAGATGGCGGGTTCAAACTGCTAACCTTTCAGTCGGCAGCCAAGCTCCTAACCATTGCACCACCAGGGCTCCTTATTTTACCAGCAGTCAGCAAAAGTAGCCATGGAGTAATTGTACAGAAAAAATTGAATGAATATGTAAATTGCTTAAGAAAGAGGTTCTGTCCTGATTTCATCCTAGAATTAGAAGTGTAAATGGAACACATATGTTCATTGCAGCACTATTCACAATAGTGAATATTTCCAAAAGGTGGAAACAACCTAAGTGTCTATCAACTGATGACAGTTAAACAAAATGTGGTACACAGATACAATGGAATACTACTCAGCCATAAAGAGAAATGAAGTCCTGGTCCATGCTGCAACATGGATAAACCTCAAAAAACTTATGCTCAGTGAAATATGTCAATCACAAAAGGACAAATATTGTATGATCTCACTTATATGAAATAACAAGAATAGGTAAAAGTATATAGACCATAGTTTATTAGTGGCTACCAGGGGCAGAAGGGAGAGGAGAAGGAGGAATTTTGTTTAGTGATTGTTTTTGGTGATGGGATTGATCATGATGGTGGTTGCACAACATGATTAATGTAACTGATATCACTAAATTGTACATGTGAAAAAATGTTGAACAGGCAAATGTTGTGTTACGTATATATTTACAACAATTAAAAAAAGAAGTGCAAGCAGAAGTTCAGTTAATGAATTTGCTATTTGTCTTTCCTTGTTGTGTAGATTGACCAACATTTGTTTTTTAGCTACAACATAAATTTTAATGTTGTGTGCTGTCAAAGACTCATAGCGACTCTATATGACAGTGTAGAATTGA
>NW_004444010.1:7489017-7490143 GCF_000243295.1 Trichechus manatus latirostris
ACCACAGCCAAGTCATGGGTGTCCCTCAAGAAGGCTGCAGCCCTGTCCACCACCTCCAGCCCTCGACCACATTGTCCTCCTGGGCGTCTATCCACACCGCTTAGCAAATGACTAACTATCCCACAGAGTGCCTTCTGGAGTCCCTGGGTGGCACAGATGGTTAAGCGCTGAACTGCTAACCAAAAGGTTGCTGGTTCAAACCCATCCAGAAGCACCTCAGAAGTAAGGCCTGTATCAACTCAACAGCAACTAACACCAGCGACAGAATGTCCTCTGCTCCTAATACCTGCCCAATGAGGCAAAAATAGAATAAACCACTGCTCTCCAACACTTGATCACAGCCTGAAAAGTTCCACAACTAGTCCAGGGACCACCTGCATCAGAATTACCAGGAGTGCTTCTTTAAAATGCAGGTTCCCAGGTTTCCCTCCCAGTTTCTGAACTATGGACCTAGAAAATCTGCATTTTAAGTAAGCACTCTGGGTGATTATTTTGGCACTGAAAAGAGATATCTCTGCATATTGATCACGTTTACCATATCCATTTCAAAAAGAAAAAAATGAGAATTCAAATTAGACATGTGGCAGAAAAAAATAATTTAAAAGCCTAATGTAATAGGAATGTTTATTTATAATAAAACTTACCCAAAAGCCGAGTATTAAGTTGATCATGACAAAACACTATTAAAAGTGTCAGTGTTGCAGGGAGCATAATGCTAGACATGACCGCTGCAGAAGAAAGTACCGGCCTGGCACTTGTCTAGACTGCCGCCAACTTCTTCCCCTCTCACGGAGTGGATGTCTGTGTACTAGCGTTGAATCTGCTCACTATGTCCAAACTTTCTCAGGGTGAAGCATGACTCGATAAAGCAGGATTTCACTCCGGATCATTCTTTTAGCTTTTTCAGAGCCCGACGACAGAATCATAGGAGAACATGAAGTGGCACCTCATGCAAGACGCTACATGGCTCTACTCAAAGGGAAGAACATCTGTGCAGGGGCTTTGATCAAAGAAAACTGGGTGCTGACAGCGGCTCGCTGTGAGCTGTAAGCAGTTCTGCACTCCTCTGGTTCTCAAGGCAGGTTGGGGAGGTGAAAATGACTCTCAAGCCCAAAACCAAAATTAG
>NW_004444010.1:7490243-7491903 GCF_000243295.1 Trichechus manatus latirostris
CACCGTCTGTGCCGTCTCCAGTGTAACATCTCTCCTCACTTCCTTCTGAGTTCTCACCAGAATTGTCTTTGATGTCCATAACTCCACCAACAGTCTCTTCAAGGCAATCTAGGTTTTTACTCTTCCACCTTCTACTCATTCAGTTTTAAAACTACTTCCACATTTTAGGTATCTGTTAGAGCAACACCCCACTCTTGGTACCAAATTCTGTCTTAGTTATCTAACACTGCTATAACAGAAGTACTATAAGTGGATGGCTTTAAGAAACAGAAATTTACTCTCTCACATTCTAGGCTAGAAGTCCAAATTCAGGGCGCCAGCTCTAGGGGAAGGCTTTCTCTCTCTGTCAGCTCTAGGGGATGGTCCTTGTCATCAAGACCTTCCTCTGGTCTAGGAGCTTCTCAGTGCAGGGATCCTGTGTCCAAATGACGCCCTCTGCTCCTGGCACTACTTTCTTGGTGGCATGAGATCCTTCTGTCTCTCTGCTTGCTTCTCTCTTTAATATCTCAAAAGAGATTGACTTAACATACAACCTAGTCTTGTATATTGAATCCTGCTTCATTAACATGACTTCTTCTAATCACGCCTCATTCACATCATAGAGGTAGGATTTACAACACACAGGAAAATTACATAAGATGACAAAATGGTGGACAATCACACAATACTGGGAATCATGCCTAGCCAAGCTGACACATTTTGGGGGGACATAATTCAACCCACAATAGGGTGTTTATGAGGTAGAATTCTTAATATAGAGCAATAGAAATGTGAGTAAGCACCCTGTCAAAGGCAGAAAACTTGTGAGACCTACAAAAACAAGGTAGTCCCATTCAAGTTCCGGCTTTTCACAGCTTTCACTGTAATATATATATACCCAGTGAGTGTGAAGTGGTATCTCATTGTGCTTTTGATTTGAATTTCACTAACAACAACAGTGGCAAATGGCTAATGATGTTGACTACATTTTCATGTGCTTATTGGCCATTTAGGGAGCCCTGGTGGCACAATGGTTAAGAGCTTGGCTGCTAACCAAAAGGTCAGCAGTTCAAATCCACCAGCCACTCCTTGGAAACTCTATGGGGCAGTTCTACTCTGTCCCATAGGGTAACTATGAGTCAAAATCGACTCGACAGCAATGGGTTTGGTGTTTTGTTTTGTTTTCTTTTGTTTTGTGCCCTGTGCTTATGCATTCCTCTATAGAATGAAAATATAGCATCCACTTTAATTTCTTCTTTCGTAAACTACTTGTTCAAATTTTTCTTTTTAAGTGTTCATCTTTTTCTTATTTTTTTATAAAAAATCCACGTGTCACAAATATTGAAAATGTTTGCCATTTGACTTTTATGTTTGATGTTTCAAGGTACAGAAGATTTTGCTTTTTCATAATTGAATCTATCAATCTTTTCCTTTATAATTTCTGCCTTTGATGTCATATTTCAAAGTACCTTTCTCAGTTCGACATTTATATAAATATTCATCTGTATTTTCATTTAGGGCCTTTATACCTGAATGTTGTCAGTTAAGAATCTAACTTCAGTTTTTCCTCAATGATTATCCCATAGTCTCAACAGTGTTCAATATCTATCCTAGAATAAGTTAAAGATACTTCAGAACAAATTGTGATATAGACTTGAATTCTCAGCTTTTTAAATGAAAC
>NW_004444010.1:7492603-7493980 GCF_000243295.1 Trichechus manatus latirostris
TTTGAAATGTAGCAATTTGATCATTTTAACCTGAAACTAGAGGTTATCATGCCCAGCCTCACAGCCAAGATTAGCTGATGCCTGGAGTATGGGGTAAGAAGCACAGCTGGGACCCAGAACTATGTTCCACAGATTTTTAACATTCACTTCAGTTCAACAGATGTTGACAAAAGTTCTGTTGTGGTAGGACCTGGGAATCCAAAGAGCTAATGCCCAAAAATCAAAGATCACAAGGAACTCACCTATCATCAAACAAAGTTGGGTTTACTGATGGGTACACCATGAGGAACCATGGGGTGGTTCAGTAAGAGGGTGTTCCAGTATCAATGGTCGTCATGTTGATTCTGACTCATGGAGATCCCATGAATATCAGAGATCTGTGCTGTTTAGGGTTTTCAATGGCTGACTTTTTGGAAGATCATCAGGCCTTTCTCCTATAGCACCTCTGCGTGGACTCAAACCTCCAACCTTTCAGTTACAGCCAAGAACTTTAACCATTTGCCCCACCCAAGAACTGAACGAGGGTGTTAGATCAGCTTATAGTAGGATTTGGGCTTGTGATAGGCGATTTAGGGGAGTATTTAAGGAAGTTGGGGATTGCTCTGAATTGGATATTGTAAGGGAGTGGGGTAATTCTACAAAATTAGGCATCTTCATGAATCTTACTTATTTAGGCAGTGAAAGAAATGGACAGATGCTACAGCTGTGGTTGGTAAAGAAGTAGCAGTCACTCATTTTAGCCAGAAGTGGGGTGTATGGTCATTTTTGTGGTTTGCACAATGATCTTGTTTTTGCCTATTCTCAAATGTGATTGCAGAGCAGCCTTGTTTTGCTCTCTTCATTATGGTCACCTTGTCTGATGTTTGTGATCTGTAAGATTCTTTATGATCAACAGGAAACATCATGGCCCAGCTGTGAGTGCCCAGCCGCAACTAACGCATCAAGGCTTAGCAATTAGTGCCATTCTTTTTTCTTTCTCAGAAGATAACTAATAATCACGTCCTTCCCAGAAAGTACTCACAGTCTAGAGGAGGAGACAGCCAAATAATCAACACCTCTGATCTAGTGGTATTTTACTCATCGATGACAGAGCTGACAAGAAGAGGGGGTTATGGGAGCACATGGGAAGTAAGGACCAGTCAGAGAAGTCTTCCTAGAGAAGGTGCCTCTAAACTGAGGCTGGGAGACGAGAGAATGAGCAGGGGTCAGCCAGGAGAAAAGGAGGAAGGGGACTTCCAGGCAGGAAGAACAGCTGCACAAGAGGGATCTCTGGAAAACACAAATGAAGGAAGGGGGAAGAAAAGGGAGTTCTCATGAGATTTGAGAAAGAGAGGACACAGGACACAGACCATGAAGCCAGCCTTGCAAACCTGCCCC
>NW_004444010.1:7522991-7524740 GCF_000243295.1 Trichechus manatus latirostris
AATTGTGAGGATGGCACAGGACCGGGCGGTGTTTCCTTCTGTTGTACATATAACACAGCGCTCAGGACGCACTGCACCATGCCAGGAGAGACTGGACTGCGGAGAGTCTGCACAAACTTTCAAAGCCAGGGGAAAGTGACACTGGATCTGTGAAAGTTAAGTGCAAGCATCTAACCTACCTCACGGGATCATAATAACCCCTCCCCCTCAGGACTTTCATAACGGAGAAGTGCCACTTTCGGCTCACCCACCCCCCTCCCCACTCTGCTCCAATACCAGTTTGGCAATATTCAACAACTGCCACGGCCCTAAGCCAGAAATAGCAGCTATCACGCCCAAACCAGCCTCACGGTTTTAGGGGGAAAAAAAAGCCAACTCCCTAAGCCAGGTACTTGAGACTAACTACACCCAAACCAGTGTTGCAGCCTTAAAAAATTGCCATGCCCCTAAGGCAGGAACTCAGGGCAGGCACTGCCCCTTTGCCTAGGCATATGCATGAGGAGTCAACAGACTTCAAATGCTCTTCACGCCTGCCTAGAGCTGTGTGAGCCAATTCTACAGTGAAGGCCCTCATTAGCATAGAACAACAGGGTATATCCCTGAAGCCTATTTTCAACTGCAGCAGCCAAGGGGTAGTTACAGATTCCTGATATTTGACACCACCCTGCCCATTAAGCAGGGTCCTCGCCCACCCACATCAGGGGCCTAAGGACTGGCAGTTTCACCCATTTGACCTAGCTGCCCACAACATGGGTCCAAGAATAAGTGGTGCCTCCCATTCCTTACAGCCAACAGCACTGGGTGCCCAAAGTCCAGCTGCAAAACTCACCCACCTACGTGCTCTAGGGGAGAGGGACACGCCTTCCACCTAGGTACTCAGGGACAGCCATCAGCTCCCTACCTTTCTCATCACATAGCCCCCTACTGCAGCCAGATAACAGTGCATGCTCCTCCAATCACCCCTACATAGCCCTACCTCTCTAGGACTCTCTAGGAGTCTACACCACACACTTGGTGACCAAAATCCTGCACACCCGAGCTGAATCCACGCAAGAAAAGTAAATAGACTCCTGGGCTAACACACCTAGTAGCTGCTCTAACCACCGGGTGACAGGATGTGAGAGCTTCAAAGATGCCAATAATCAAAGTACCTCACACGACCAGCCTATCTGGGCATATCAAAACAAAACAAAACAAAAAGCTAGGACACAGTAAGCAAACATACAATAAATAAACATAATAATTTACTGATGGCTCAGAGATAACAGTCAATATCAAATCACATAAAGAAGCAGATCAAGATGGCTCTAGCAAGCGACCAAAACAAAGAACCAAGAAACCTCCCAGAGGAAGAGAAGGTCTTGAAATTGATGGAGGTAGAATCCAAAAGATTAATACACAGAGCTCTTCAAGAGTTCAGGAAAGAGATCATGCAACACTCAGACCAAGCTAAGGAACACATAAAGCAATAGAGGAATTCAGGAAAGCATTACAAGATCAGAACAAAAAAATTTAACAGGCTGCTAGAAACCATAAGGAGACAACAAATAGAAATCCAAAAGATTAGCAATAAAATTACAGAATTAGACAACTCAACAGAAGGTCACAGGAGCAGAATTGAGGCAATGGAAGTCAGAATTAGTGAGACCAAAAACAAAGCACTTGACACCAATTTATTTGAGGAAAAAGCAGATAAAAGAATTTTTAAAAATAAAGAAACTCTAAGAATTATGTGGGACACTATTAAGA
>NW_004444010.1:7525684-7530642 GCF_000243295.1 Trichechus manatus latirostris
AGAGAAAGACCCTCAACAAGATGGATTGACACAGTGCCTGCAACAATGGGCTCAAGCATAACTACGATTGTGAGGATGGCGCAGGACCAGGTAGTGTCTCATTCCGTTGTACATAGGATCACTATGACTTAGAACCGACTTGAAAGCACCTAACAACAACACTTTTATACGTGAAGAAAAAGACTTAGGGACGTCAAACATCTTGCCCAAGATCACACAGCTAATTAATGGCAGAGCCAGAACTAGAATCCACTGAAATGTTTAACCACTTAAAACACACTCAAAACCCAGAGTGAAGAAAAATCTCTTTTTCTGTTGAAGGCCTTAGCCATTATTTTAAATAAATAAATAAATAAAATTAGAAGTCATGTAAATAAAAATAAACTTGATTTACTTGTTTTAAAAGGATAAACATGGAACATTACACTTAATGTTTTTCAAATTAAACCTAAGAAAGAAAAAATCTATTCATTAAGTATAATAGATAATAAAGATCCTTTCATTCTTTACTACGATGTGTTAAGATGAAAAGGAAGGAGGCAGAGAAAGAAAAAAAAGAATAAATGAGGGGAAAATAGAGACACAACAGAAATTTTTTCCAAAGAAGGCTTTGAAAAATATCTAGACTTAAAAATTGGATTGCTACCACTAGACTTGTTAGAAAAATGGTGTTTGGATTTGAAGCAAAGGCATTCTTGCAGCTTTTCTCTCACTTCAATGATAATCTTAACTCCCTAGATAGTATAGGATCCTACCATCTTTATCTCAGACCATGGTCCTTTTGTAGGGTTTACATCCATAATTTCTGAGAATACTGTCACTGAAAGCACTGAAAGTGTCATTTTCTTTATACAGCTACAATCATAAATGAGACTACATATTGATACACATGTTATGAACTGAGGAAACTAAGTCAAAGGCCTGATATAGCTTTGAGCCTAGAAAGTTACCTACTCCTGCTTTAAAGCTTAGAAATTATAACTCTTTTAGAAGGGAGGGACAATCATAAGTTATCTTTCTTCTGTAGTCATGTGGGTAAAGCCTCTGTAACTGAAAATTTCCCCCAGAGGATCATAACTGTGGTTAGCAGGGTGAGGCTGAGTAAAAGCAAGACCATCATCTAGAGTAGCTTCTCTCCAAACTTTTTAACCACAACTCACAGTAAGAACTACATTGGTACATACACATACTGTATAACTAAATGAAAGCTCACAAAATAATACGTACATTTTTTACATTGATTCATTCTGATATTTTCCATTCTATGCTACGCTGTTTCATTTTTTAATGCTGATCTGGACCCATTACATTCATGACCCAATGGTCACACCTCTAGCTTGAAAGACCCTGATCCGGATCTCAGTCACCAGAGTGTATGTTGAAAGAGCTGTCCGTGACCCACGAAGGAAACACTGACTCATAACGAAAACACATGGAAATTAAATTAAATATCTAAGCAACCCCATGCCATACAGCAGTTTCCTGAAGTGTGTTTATGGAACAAGTACCTCAGATGCTCCTATACAAAAGATTGTATACAACACATTTGGAAAACACTGAACACTATAATCTACTCGTGGAATCCACAATATTCATTAACATATCAAATGCATTGAGTTAACCTTAGGGGAAAAAAATGTACTTATTTAACCCAGAATTGCCAAGTTTATCTGACCACATGACATGTTTCTGTTCCTACTGAACACTTATGGGAAATGCTGCATACAGAAGAAACTATTGGGTTAGAAATGAAAATTAGTGCCTAGCAGCCGAAAGATAGCTGCATCTTCTCCAACCATAAACATTATGAGAGAAGGAGAAAGGTTTTGGAATTCTGTCTAGTACCAATGGAAAAAAAATTCACAAGGAATTAAAACTAAAATAAGCATACCTTGCTAAGGTCAGAGAAACAAGAGAAACTGACAAATGTATCCTTAATAAATCCCTAGCAACAGCAAATTTAGTCAAATAACCACTACATGTTCTCACAATGAATGTTGCAAAAGGCCCTACCTAGCTTCTGGAATTATAGTTTTGAAAAGAACCAGTTTAAAGGCTTGATTAAAAATATTTCTCTAAATGTGGAATCGAACCTCAAATTCCTTAAAAAAAATAAAATAAAAAAACAGACCTACAGGACTGACTGAGACTGGAGGACTCCCCAAGACTATTGTCCAGAGATATTCTTCAAATGTTGAGGTCACCTTGTAGCTAAATAACAAATTGGCTCAAAAAATAATGACTATCTAACCACTTTGGAAATCAATTGGGCATTTCCTTAAAAAGCTAGAAATAGAAGTACCATATGATCCAGCAGTCCCACTCCTTGGAATATATCCTACAGAAATAAGAGCAGTCACACAAAAAGATATATGCACACCCATGTTCACTGCAGCGCTGTTTACAATAGCAAAAAGATGCAAACAACCTAGATGCACATAAACAGATGAATGGATAAGCAATTATGATATATTTACACAATAGAATACTACGCAACAATAAAGAACAATGATGAATCTGAAAAATATCTCATAACATGGAGGAATCTAGAAGGCATTATGCTAAGTGAAATTATCAGTCACAAAAGGACAAATATTGTATGAGACCACTATAATAAGAACTCAAGAAAAGGTTTAAACACAGAAGAAAACATTCTTTCATGGTTATGAGTGTGGGAAGGGAGAGAGAGGGATATTCACTAACTAGATAGTAGATAAGAATTATCTTAGGTGAAGGGAAGGACAACATACAATACAGGGGAAGTCAGCACAACTGGACTAAACCAAAAGCTAAGAAGCTTCCTGAATACAACCAAACACTTCGAGGGGCAGAGTAGCAGGGGCAGGGGTCTGGGGACCATGCTTTCAGGGGACATCTAGGTCAATTGGCATAACAAAGTTTATTAAGAAAATGTTTTGCATCCCATTTTGATGAGTGGCAACTGGGGTCTTAAAAGCTAGCGAGCAGCCATCTAAGATGCATTAATTGGTCCCAACCCACCTGGAGCAAAGGAGAATGAAGAACACCAAAGACACAGGGAAAATATTAGCCCAAGAGACAAAAGGGCCACATAAACCAGAGACTTCATCAGCCTGAGACCAGAAGAACTAGATGGTGCCTGCTACCACCAATGACTGCCCTGACAGGGAACACAATGGTGAGTTCCTGTTGGAGCAAGAGAAAAGTAGGGTACAGAACTCAAATTCTAGTAGAAAGACCAGACTTAATGGTCTGAGACTGGAGGGACCCTGGAAAACATGTCCTCCGGACTCTCTGTTAGCCTAGAACTGAAAACATTCCCGAAGCCAACTCCAGACAAAGACTAGACTGGACTATAAGACATAAAATGATACTCGTGAAGAGAGTGCTTCTTAACTCAAGTAGATACATGAGACTAAATGGGAGCTCCTGTCCGGAAGTGAGATGAGAAGGCAGAAAGAGACAGGAGCTGGTTGAATGGACATGGGAAATCCGGGGTGGAAAGAAGGAGTGTGCTGTCACATTATAGGGAGAGCAACTAGGGTCGTATAACAATGGGTGTATACATTTTTGTATGAGAAACTAACTTGAACTGTAAACTTCTATTTAAAGCACAATAAAAAAAAATAATGATGAATATCTAGAACAAAGGAAAAGAACCACATGATCATCTTATAGATGCAGAAAAGGCATTTGATAAAATTCAACACCCTTTCTTGATGAAAACCCTAAAGAAGCTTGGAATAGAAGGGAAAATCCTCAATATGATTCAGGGCATATATGAAAAGCCAACAGTCAACATTATACGTAATGGAGAAAGACTGACAGTTTTGCCCTTGAAATTGGGGACAAGACAAGGGTGACCACTCTCACCACTTCTACTCAATATTGTATTAGAAGTCCTAACCAGAGCAATAAGACAAGAAAAGGAAATAAAACGAGGTATTCAGGTTGGAAAAGAAGAAGTAAAATTATCTCTATTCACAGACAATATGATCCTATAAATAGAAAATCCCAAAGAGTCCACTAGAAAATTTCTAGAACTAACAGAGGAATTTAGCAAAGTTGCAGGGTACAAGGTCAACAAACAAAAATCAGCTGGGTTTCTGTACATTAGCAATGAGAAATCTGAAAGGGAAATTAGGGAAACAATTCCATTTACAATAGCATCTAAGAAAATAAAATACCTAGGAATGAATCTAACCAGGGATGTGAAGGATCTTTACAATGAAAACTATAAAACCCTGTTGAAAAAGATTAAAGAAGACTTAAATAAATGGAAAGATGTTCCATGTTCATGGATTGGAAGACTTAGTATTGTTAAGATGTCAATACTACCCAAAGCAATCTATAGATTCAACATAATCACAATCAAAATTCCAACAGCCTTCTTTACTGAAATAGAAAAACTAATCCTCAACTTTATATGGAATGGCAAGAGGCCCCAAATAGCTAATGCAATGTTGAAAGAGAAGAATAAATTAGGAGGACTCACACTTCCTGATTTGAAAACATACTATACAGCTAAAGTAATCAAAACAGCCTGGCACTGGTATAACAATAGACACAAAGGTCAATGGAATTGAATTAAGGGTCCAGAAATAAACTGACACGTCTATGGTCAACTGATTTTTGACAAAAGTGCTAAGTCCATTTGATAGGGAAAGAAGAGTCTCTTCCATAACTGGTGCTGGGAAAATCGGATTTCCACATGCAGAAAAATGAAACAGGACCTATACCTCACACCATACACAAAACACAAATTCAAAACGGGTTAAGGACCTAAATGTGCAAACTAAAGCCATAAAATTCTTAGAAAAAAACACAGGGGCAATGCTGTCAGGCCTGGTTTTTAAAAATGGATTATCAAATATAATAACAAAAGCACAAACAGCAAAAGACAAAATAAATAAATAAATAAATAAATTTAAAACTTTTGTTCATCAAAGACTTTAGCAAAAAGTGAAAAGGCAAGTTAC
>NW_004444010.1:7537787-7592935 GCF_000243295.1 Trichechus manatus latirostris
GTGGAAAGGAGGAGTGTGCTGTCACAGTATGGGGAGAGCAATTAGGGTCACATAACAGTGTACATATAAATTTTTGTATGGGAAAAAATTTTTTAAAAAAACACAAAATAACAAATGTTGGCATGGACATGGGGAAATTGGAACAATTATCCATTGCTGGTGGGAATGCAAAATGGTATAGCCATTGTGGAAAACATTGTGGCGGTTCCTCAAGAAACTAAAAATAAAACTACCGTACGACCCAGCAATTCCACTCCTAAAAAGACTTGAAAGTAGAGACTCAGAGACTTGTATACCCATGTTCACTGCCGCACTATTCATAATAGCCAAAAGGTAGAAACAACCTAAATGCCCATCAACAGATGAATGAGTAAACAAAATATGGTACATACATGCAATAGAATACTACTCAGCTAGTAGGAGAAACAAAGTCTTGATACATCCTATAATATAGATGGAGCTGGAAGACATTATGTGGAAATAAGTCAATCACAAAAGGACAAATATTGTATGACCTCACTTATATAAAAAGACAAGAAAAGGCAAATGTATAGAGATCAAAGTTTATTCATAGTTACCAGGGGCAGGAGGGAGGGAGAAAGGTGAAATTAACTGTGATAGAAAAATCTCATTGATTAAGGGTAGGGTTGCACAGCCAATTATCGTAATTGCTGCCAGTAAGCTGTACATCTGTAGCCAGTTGAATTGGCAAAAGTTGTGTGATAAATATATTTACAATTAAAAAAAAAAAAAAGAGTACCTGCTGAGGCTGAGTATGTACAACTAAATACCCCATGGGATTGGTTTCTTGGTTTGAAGGTTTAGGGTCATGGTTTCATAGGACATCCCAGTTAATTGGCCTAATAACATGTTTAGCATTTCTGTTCTACCTCCTAGTTCAATGCGTAGTGCCTGAGGTCTTAAAAATCTTGCAAGTGGACATCCAAGGCACAACCATTGGTCTCTGTTCACCTGGAACATCAGAGGAAGAAGGAGAGTCAGAAATAGGAGGAGGATGTGGAATGTGTGGCTAATTGTCTCCATGAACAACTGTCTCCTTTGCCATGAGACCAGAACTGGATGGTGCCCAGTGACAATTACTGAAAATTTTGATCAGAGTCCATAGAAGAATGCTGATCAAAAGAGGGGAAATGCAGAACAGAATTTTAAATTTTCATGGACTCTAGACTTCCTGGAGCCATGAAGTTTGGATGAACCCCTAAAACTATTGCCCTGAGATAATCTTTACACCTTAAATGAAAAATATCCCCTGGAATCTTCTTAAAACCAAACAATAGTTTAGCTTAACTAGTAGAAAATTTATGCCTTGAGTATTATGCTTTTTTAAGAACTACTTATATGGGATCAAATTGATAACAGCAACTTGAAATCTTAGATAGGAACCTTAGGGGGTAGTGAATTTATGTTACTGTGGAAAGAACAACTCAGAAAAAGAGAGTGAGAATGGTTATACAACTCAAAGAATGCAATCAATATCACTAAACGGTATGTGTAGAAACTGCTGAATTGGTGTATGTTTTGCTGTGTATATTCTCAACAATAACAAAATAAATAAAATTAAATATTTAAAAAAATGAATATTACCCATAAGTACTGTGCTTCTTTAAAAAATCATCTATATAAGACCAAACAGTCAACAATTACTTTAAAACAAAGATGAGAATGTAAAGGGCTAGGTAAACTAGATTAATGGAAACGGAACAACTAGAATAAACAGAAATAATGAGAATGTTCACACATTGTGAAGAATGTAACCAATGTTACTGAACAACTAGTGTAGAAACTATTGAATGGGAACCTAAACAGTTATGTAAACCTTCACCAAAAACACAATAAAATATTTTAAAAATAAATAGATAGATAAAAGAACTTTAGAATCAAGAAAAAAAAAATTTTTCTCTAATCTAGAAAGATCAAGGGAATTGCATTGTTTTATGATAAAAATATGCAAAGGATCAATTCATGCTCCTACACTCATCCTGGCCCCTAAAGTGGTCTGTCAAGAGTTGCCTGTATTCTTATTTAACAAACCATAGTGTAACAGCTGAAGGATATAAAGGTCATAATGAAGCTGACCAGAGGTGAGAAGTCCTTCTGAGAAAAGTGACTTCCTGTTGCCAAAGAGTCCCCAGGGGGTGCAAACAGTTAACACATTCAGCTGCTAACCAAAAGATTGGAGGTTCAAGCCCACCCAGAGGTGACTCAGAAGAAAGACCTGACAATCTACTTCCAAAAAATCAGCCATTGACATGCACAGGATCACCATGAATCAGAATCAACTCGATGGCAACTGGTTGGTTTACTGGGATTTTTGTTTGTCTCCTCCCACAAAAGCGTAAGTTCCATGAGGGCAAGGACATTGTCTTTTTTGTGCATCACAGGTACCCCCAAACAGTGCCTGGCACATAGTAGCTGCTTCATAAATAAATGCTGTATAAAAAAATTCCAGGGACTGGCCAGGAGGAAAGACTGAGTGGAGAACGGAAGAACATAGGCTACATAGTCAGGGTTGTACAAGAGATCAGATGCCAGTGTACAGTTCCTTCATCATCAACCATACCTTTGTCTTTCTTTTTCCCAGGGCTGGGTGCACCACCTTGAGCATTCCAGATTGCACCCAAGAGGATTCAAGACCCTTGAGAACAGGGTCTGGGTCTTGTTCCCCAACATGGGGGCTTACTCTCAAGAAGTACCCAACAATAGTTTGTAGAACTAGGTTGAAAAAGAATAGCAGTCTGCCTTGAAAGGACCAGTGCTCACCAGAAGAAGCCTAGGGATCTTTAGTGGCCTCTCCACATACAGCGATGTATCTCTCTTCCATGCTTCCTTATCTCCCACACATTCCAGCACTGCTGATTTTTCTCAAAGGAGGTAAGATGGGTTGTGATGCCAACTCCATGGTTCCATGATGCCAAGGGCATCACTGCGTCATCCATACACATACACAAAGAGGAAAAGACTTGGAGATTTTAAATGATAAACAAACTTAGTCAAACTCACAACACTAGTCTATGCCCTCCCTGAGGTGGGGCGGGTGTAGGCCTTTTTCCTCTGATAAAATATATACTTCAAAGAGCCACAAGAAGAAAATCTTTCATTCTGCTTTTCCTGACAATGAAAGATTACTTTGCTGTAGGTATATGGCACCCATTTACTTTTATTCACCCATTACTTACCAAAGAGCTCACCCGACCTGGCCAGAGTGGGATAGGTCCACACAGTCACGTCATTCTTGGGAATGCCTTGGCCGGTCACAATCTTCTTTGTCTTAGGTAGCCAGATAAGGGAGCAAATCTGCAATAATGACAAAAAAAAAATGCAGAACTATGGGTATTTCTGATTCATTGTGAATATACTGGTTCTACAGAGTATGCTCCGTCCACCACCCATCCTCCAGTTCACAGCTGGAGTTAAGGTGTTTTAGGAATTATATTAGTTCTAGGAAAGTTCACCCCAAGAAAACAAAGCACTAAGTATTCTAATAGGGTTTGGTGCAATGAACTTACAAATTTAAGTGAGCTGTGATCATCAGCCAGGAATGGCCAGACTGCTCTCAAATTTCACAGTCAAAGCAATGGTGAGAAAGAAGGGAAATGTGAAAAAATGAAAGAAAGGAGGAAGGAAGGAAGAAATAAAACACAACTTAAATAAACTTTGGATTCACAGATGAAGAGGTTTTATGAAAAGAAATTCTTGAGAACTGAAACTTCTTATGGACTCAGTAGGCAAGGGCAGGTTTGTTTGGGTTCTATGCTATACCACAAAATATTTTCACAGGATTCTAGAAGAATCAAAATGGCAGTGAACTCCAGAGGAGATATGTACCTGTGAATTTGTACTTGGGGACTGGATGCTTTCCCCAGTGTTTAGATCCAAGATAAGTAAATGTCCATCCTTCATTCCTCCTCCAACAGCAAGGACTGACAACTCCCAGGGATACCAATCCATGGCCTTTAAAGTTCAAAAGAATCAAACAGCAGTTCACTCTTGGAGGAGATGAACTCATGTGATGTACCCAGGTAAGCAGGAATCCCAGAGGTCTGCACCAGTGGTGGGTCATTTGGAGCCTCCAATCCAAAGTCAGAAGCAATAGCATCCTCCAGAGATTACTTCTCAGGGTCTCGAAATCCCTTCCGAAGGTGATGGCACCTAACAAAACTCTTCCTCAAATTATAACAATTGTGTATATTTTTAACATAGAAAAGTGATGTAATAATATGGCTGGAGACTACGTTCAACATATCCTATGGAGCAAAAATCTGAGGCTAGAGTAGCTCCCATGTGCCCCTATAATCTGGTTATGAAATGTAGCCTTTCTCTGGTTCATCTACCTGTATCCTTAGGCTCTAGGTGGTCATCATATAAGAGAATAGAAGAGAAATAGTTATATGTGATTGCTCACAACTCAAAAAATCCCATGCATTTCAGAAGACAAAATTACCTTTTTTAATATACGTTATTACAATTAACTCTGAAAAATAGTACTTAGTATAATTGAATATTTATTTTGATAATTGAAAAGACTAGTAACAATAACTTTAAAGAACATTTTAATAAATAGTTCAATTATATTTATCTAAGGAGCCTTGGTGGTGCAGTGGTTAGGAGTTCGGCTGCTAACCAAAAGGTCAGCAGTTTGAATCCACCAGCCGCTCCTTGGAAACCCTGTGGGGCAGTTCTACTCTGTCCCATAGGGTCGCTTTGAGTCTGAATCAACTTGACGGCAACAGGTTTGTTTTTTTTTTTTAGTCTGTACCTCCTTATCAGTCATCCCAATAACGACTCTCATTTTTGCATATTATCTTCTATATGTAAAAATATTTTATAAAGTTGCAAACACACTGTATATACTGTTTTGTTTTTTATTTTTACTTATATAAATAATTTTCATGTTTAACATACTTTTCAGAATTATCATTTTAACAGTTCCATAACATTCCATCATGTTGTTGTATTCTAATTAATTTTGGTTCTCCTATTCCTAGATTCAGGTTGGTTTTATTGGTTTGATTTGGTCTGGTTTGCATTAGGTTGAACTGGTATGGGATGGCATGAATTTTTGGGTTTTGTGTGTTTTGTTTGTTGTTGTTTGCTATCGTAAAGAACACTGTAATTAATGTATTCTTGAGTGTCTTTTGTTTCTGACAAATTATTTTTTAGGTAGATTCCAAGGTTCAAACTAGCTGACATACTGCCTTGAACATTGTGCTCTTCTAAAAACTGTCTATATGGTATCAAATGGAAAACAACAACTCAACAGATAGGAAATTTAGGGGGCAATGAGTTTATGTTAATGGGGGGAGGAACAATTCAGGAGAGTGAGAATGGCTACACAACTTGAAGAATGAAATCAGTGTCACTGAATTATACATGTAGAAATTGTTGAATTGGTATATGTTCTGCTGTGTGTATTCTCAAAAACAACAACAAATTTAAGTGTTGATATAGGCAACCAATGTCAAAAACAATATGTGTGCTGTTTAATGAGAAAATAATTTGCTCTGTAAACCTTCATCTAAAGCACTATTTTAAAAAAATGTTGACAAAGTTTTCCTAGAGTGGCAAGTTTTTACAACACCTGCATCAAACGAATACACTAATTTCATCCTGAACTAAGATAACTTGATGTTTAAAATGTTATTTTACATCTAGTGAAATTGCAATAATTACAAAACAGATTATATGGTAGAACGTGAGGAGTCATTGCCCTAGTGACTGTTCTTGTGATTCCCCAAGTTTTAGCTTCCATGAGGCTTGGTTTGTGCCAGTTTCCAGAACCTGTCTTAGTGAAGACGACTTTCATTTAGTAGTTCAATTCATTCAATTGCTGACAACAAGGCATCTAAGAAGTTAACTTGTTTTGATTGGTTTGGGTTTTTATCTGTTGGTTTTTTGTTTTGTTTTTGTATGTTGTTTTTAGACAGAACCATGCACTAATATCAGGATATATTAAAAACAAGATTACTGTCAGAAGAGTAATAACTTCAAATATCTTATGTACATTTTCCCTAGATTTTTTTCAAGTTGTTAACAATGGGAATTTGGACCTAAGATCATTCTCAATGTCCTATGGACATTAAAAACCACAAGCCAAAGCTATTGGGCCAGCACTATGCGGAAGCAACAGCACTACATATTCCATCCTATATTAGGAAACTGTAGGATAACTTTTAAGTTCTCATATTGTTCATAAATCTGCTTATCATTAATAAAGTAAAATCATTTCTTTGCATTATGAATGATAAATATTCTGGGACTATGTTGGGGCCAAGACATACATCTTTGATCCTAAAGTCAAGAAGGAAAGTAAGGATATTTTTTACTAGAATAAGAATTTAATATGCTAAGAAATTATTATGCAGAACATAGTGGAATATTGGTTTAGCTCTGCAGCACTCTCCTCCCTCTTCTGGCAATGGAACCCAGGCCTGACAGTCAGAGTGCCCGTTTCTCTGCTGGTATTTGTCAATTCAGAGATGAGAATTTGATCAAAGACAGACCAGCATCCTCCCTGAGACTTTGCTACTAGAGTTGTAAGGAAAGATGGTCTCTTCCCCATCTCCATCTGGGAGAAAGTGAATCTGAGGCTGTCAAGAGCCATCTTGCCCACAAAATGGAGTCTTAATGAAGAATGAAACTAAACAGAGACAAGCAGATCCAAGAGATGGTGAAAAAGACAGAGCGCTGATGACATTACTCAAGGTCCTAGATCCAGCCAAGATTGAAACAGCTAGGTACCCCAGGACTCCCCAATTACATGAGAAAATAATTTTTTTTTTTTTTTTGCTTAAGCTCAAGCTTGACTTTGGTTCAGTCACTTACAGCCAAAAAATCCTGACTCATGAGGAGTATAAATAGGATTCCTTTCAGGTGAGTAATGGCAAAATCCTAAACAAATTCTGGGGGAAGAAAAATCTCAAAATATTGGCTTAATGGTTTCATTTTTGTATGTGAAGGATACCCAGTAGTCTCTAAGTAAAAGGACACATAGAAAGCTGTTGCATTTCTTACCTTGACTGCTGTAGATTGGGATATAACTTTTAGTGGTTGACCCTGTGCATTCGCACCTGGATCGTAGGGCCATATAGTCAACAGTCCGTCACTACAGCCACTGGAAAGCAGCTTGCCATCCAGTGACCACTTCAGAGCACACAGAGCTTGCTTGTGGTAAAGTATTCCAACATGATGCTGGGCTACCAGAACATCATGGTGATACACGTGCCCCAGCCTCGAGCCACTGCACAAGAGGTAAAGGGCAGGTTTACATGACAGAAAAATTTAGTCATATGACTACATAAGAATTTGAGGACATGGGGGAACACATAGTTCAAAGCAAAACTACTGAAAGATTCCTTCTGACAGATTCAAAACCCAGGCAGAAATTCCTTGGGTTAATAAGGATGGAGTATTCTGCCTGGGTGGTTCTTTCCACAAGTTAAATAGATTTGTCTGACAGAGTTTCAAATAAAAGGTCATGAAGATATCCTTGGATAAACATATCTAATAACTTTAATATAATTTAAGCAGCCATTAAGATTACCAGATTTTCCCAGGTAGTGGTTTGTGTACTAGACCTAGGAAATACTACTTTCCTGGAACTCAGAATATTTTATATTAACTCAATTAAATGGTATCAGTCTATATTTATAGTAAAATGTTAGACATGAAAATTTATTATTTCCTTTTTCCAACAGATTAATTTCTGTTAATCTATAGATTCACTATTAGTCTTGCTAATGCTACTAACATGTAAAAAGAGTATAAAATTATCTGAATGTACCAGCAAACTGCAATATGATTCAAAATCAGTGGATAATGTCTCTATCCACTCTTAATAATGAGAATTGTATCACTCTTTTAAAGACAAGGAACTCTTTCTAATTTAATTTTCTCCAAGAAGCAAGTAAATAACTTCCTACAATAAAGATATTTCTGAAATTTCTCAAAGTCCAGGATCATATTTTTAAAAACTACTGAGGCACAACACTGAAGAGCATCCTGGTTAACAGTATGGGCTCTGGACATCTGGGGGTCTTAAAATCTTGCAAGCTTTTAAGTCTAAGATACAACTATTGGCCTCTTCCCCTATGAAGCAAACGAGGGTGAAGAAAACCAAGACTCAAGGGAGCAGTTTGTCCAAAGGACTAATGGACTACATGAATCACAGCATACACAACCTCCTGAGACCAGAATAACAAGATCATGCCCAGCTACCACTACCGACTGCTCTGACTAGGATCACAACAGAGGATCCTGGACAGAGCAGGAGAAAAATGAAGGAAAAAAAATTTAAATTCATAATAAAGACCAGACTTACTCATCTGACAGAGACTAGAGGAACTCCCAAGCCTATGTCCCTAAGACACCCTTCTGACCTAGAACTGAAACCATTCCTAGAGACCGCCTTTCAGCCAAACAATAGACAGGCCCATAATATAAACAAGAAGAATGTGCTCCTTAGAATAATCATCTATACAGATCAAAAGGGCAACACTTGCCCAAAAGCAAAGATGAGAAGGCAGGAAGGGGTTGAAAATCCAGAAGAAAGGAAATGAGGAACCCAGACCAGAAACGGAGACAGTGACACATTGTGGGAAATGCAACCAATGTCATCAAACACTTTATGTACAAACTAACAAATGGTAAACTAATTTGCTCTGTAAACTTTCACCTAAAACACAATAAAAATTTAAAGAAAAACAGTATGGGCTCTGGAGCTAGACCATCTGCATTCAAATCCTGACTCTTCCCCTTATTAACCATGTGATCTCAGGCTAATGTCTTAGTTTACTTACATGGAAAAAAATGCTGAGAGTAGGAAACCACCTTATAGTGTTATTACAGTGATTAAAATAAGATCACACACATAAAGAGTATAACACAGTGCACAGAGCAGTCCAAAAGGACCTGTTCATAAGAAAGGACCTGTTCATATTCCTCACGGGAAATGGAACAAAACTTAACAATGCAGATTGGAAATGGAACTCCAGTACAGAAGTGACTTGACTCCAACAACTTCTCAAAGTGAATACTTAGGCCGTTATAGGCCTTTTTGCTTAAATCGTTTTAAGTTTGGCCTATAACCACAAATAGTATTAAAATCTCAAACTTACATTTGGGCTAAAGAAATTATAAAAGGCTTTGAAATTTATCTAACTTAAATCTACCTCAAGAAACAGAGTATAAAGATGAATGGCTGATATTAAACACAATATAGACTTAGACCAATTTTAGACCTGAGTTCTTTCTGGGACCATTGTACCCTTAGCTTTTCCGGGATTCTGTTTCCTATTCTCTAAAAGGAAGAATCAGTGGTTCTCAAAGTGTGGTGCCTGGACCAGCAACATCAACATGACTTGGGAAATTAGAAATACAAATTTTCAGGCTGACCCCAGACCTACCAAATCAGGAACTCCAGAGTTGGGGCCCAGCTAACTGTGTTTTAACAAGACTCCAGGTGATCCTGATGCACGCCCATGTTTGAGTACCATTGAACTAGATAAGGAGCCCTGGTGGCACAGTGGTTAAGAGTTTAGGCTGCTAACCAAAAGGTCGGCAGTTGGAATCCACCAGCCATTCCTTGGAAACCCTATGGGGTAGTTCTATCCTGCCCTATAGGGTTGCTATGAGTCAGAATCAACTCAACAGCCACGGGTTTGGTTTAGTTGGAACTAGATAATCTAAAAGATTAACCTCTGTAGTTCTGTGAATGGGAAATGTACCTAGAAAGCTTAATATATTCTAAAAGTATTGGTACCGATAGCAATAAATACTTGAGTTCAGCAAAATATCCCTCTAACAAGTATTACTTGGCAGAGAGAGTTTTTGCTTGAAAACAGTTTCACATTTTATCTGAAAATTCACTGATTCTTGAGCCTCACATTCCAATCCTGGCAGGTGTTGAAGGCATGGTAGTATGTGTGGCCGCTGGCACACTTACGTCACCAGAAGAGCTGAACACCTGAGATGGTAGGATCGTAATGGGTACTAGCTCGAATGTCCCATTTTGTTTCTGGTCTTGGTTTTAATATTATTGTTCTGCTCACTCTGCACCGATCGTCAATTGCTGATACAAACATAACTGACTCCAATAAGATACTTCTTACCTACTGAGGAAACAGTGATTCCAGCTCAGAGCCCCAACAACTGATAAATGGCCAAGCATATTTCTCAGCCGCTTTTTAGTTACCACATCCCATAACTGAAAAAAAAAGGGCAAGCAGAGTTATGTAGCATTGGTATTTTCACATCCCACTGTCTTCTCAAAGGCCTTATAGCCAATTAATGTTGATATAGCCAGTTCTTAGGTACTAAGTGGAAGTACAGAACCATTAACTCTAACCAGCAGTTCTCAATTCTGACTGCATATTAGACTCACCCTGGTGGCATAGGAAACCCTGGTGGCACAGTGGTTAAGAGTTCAGCTGCTAACCAAAAGGTGGGCCGTTCCAATCCACCAGCCGCCCCTTGGAAACCCTGTGGGGCAGTTCTACTCTGTCCTATAAGATTGCTATGTGTTGGAATTGACTTGACAGCAATGGGTTTGGTTTCTTGGGTTTTGGGGTTTTTTGTTTGTTTGGGGGACATCTAAAATGCTATGGCAGCCAGAGATTCTGATATAATGGTGGGGGTGGAGTCCTGGGAAATGGTGTTTATTATAAAGCTCCCCAGGCGATTCCAATTTGCAGCCAAGGGCTGGGAACCACTATCACACCTCTAAAACCAACAGCTGCTGTCAATTCGACTGTCGGCAACCCAATGCGTGTCAGAGTAGAACTGTGCTCCACAGGGTTTCCAAAGGCTGATTTTTCACCAGGCCTTTCTCCTGATCACATCTCTAGGCAGGGACATATTACCCAATAAGCAAGGTATGCACACAGGCTTACTTGTGGTTACTTACTAACTTGTAGTGCACAATTTCACATGAATCCTTGATGTGGTGAAAAACAGGTGAAAATGTGAACTACACATTAGTAAGTAAGCCCATGCACGTACCTTGCTTATTGGGTAACACATCCCTGCCTCTAGCTCCTTCCAAATTGTGGTAATACCAAGGCTGGAAGTCCACGTACAGTTACCAACAAATATATTAGTAAAATTTGGGTACCTGGACACTTCATAGAATAGGGAATTTCATTTACTGCTAAGATACTGCTTTCCTGCCAGCTAGAGATGATATTCTATGAGAACTGACAAGTTTGTGAAGAAATCGTGACATAACCTTCACAGCATCCAATGATCATCGCAGAGATGAGGGAGCAGTGAGAGTCATCTGTGGCCCTCCAAAGTTACCTAACATATGGGAAATATTGTTTACACTGTTGCTATAATAAGCAATAATGATAATGATATCTGAGAAATTAAATCAATGGGAACTTGAAAAATCTTCATCTCAGAGACCTTGTCAGAACAAAATTCACTCATTTTATAACTCTACTCCTGATCATGGCTTGAGACAAGAAAGGAGAACTAGAAGGTTATCTTCCTCTGTCCAAAGTTCCAAAACTGGGGCTTCAAGCCCAACTCTAGTTTGAGAGAAAAGATAAGAATAAAGAGACAGAAAAAAAGAAGAAAGATAATGGGGGAAAACTAAGCAGAGTATCTTTATATCCCACTCAGAAAGAGCCAGAATGGTATACCCTCTCACTCCCCATGGCTTCAAATACCCAATCTGGTTTCTATTTTATATTAACCTGTTATTAAAAGCTGATTTTAGCCCAGTAATTTCAGAGAGCACATTATGAGAAAAAAAATTGTCCAGTACTTGCACTGCTCCCTCGCTGGTGCCAACTGCCAGGCAGGTCCCTTCTTTTATCCAAGACACAGATGATATATAGTTACAAGTGAGACTTAAGTCTATGTTTTCAATCTCATTGTTGTTTTCCCTTTTCCAGATATATACAGAAGATCCAAGGGCTATAGCAACAAGATTTTGAAAATTCCAGTCTAAAATATTCAGATCTATAAGAAAAGCACTTCAAATTAGGCTCATAATACAGTCAAATTAAAATATTTTCAAATAAACACTGTAAGTACAGGAGAAAGGTTAATACCTTCCCCACAGTCAGTTGGAAAATAGAATTATGGATCCAAGCAGATTGCTAGAAGTTCAAAACTGAAAATTGAAATAGAATCTGGTGGCAGAACTCCCAGTCTAATAATAAGCAATAATGCTTATCCTTTACGCCCAAATATACTTATTTAAAGGCATTTAGAGAACTTAGCAACTTCATCAATCATTTATTAGGACACATGGACTTCACCCAAAAGATCACTAAAAATTAAAAGCATATGATTTTTATGGAGATATTCTTGGACCTAGGCTATCTATTTGGTAAATGTCACCAACACTTCTAACCAAAAACAACACCCAACTAAAGTATATCTAGAAGAGGTGGTCACCGGCTCATTTACGACACCTAGAAGTGCTCGTGCTGTTAACAACACCAGAAATGCTTTTTCTTCTCCCTTCCACCATCCCCTGAAGTACTACCCATCTCTGAAGGCCTAGCTCAAGTGTAAATATCTCCATGAAGTCTTTCTGACAACTGCAAAGTTTGCTGAGCTCCTTACAGTCCTTACAGTTACACCCCACAATTCATTATTTATGCTCTACTTTGGCTTGTTTGTGGCTGTTCCACGTGGGTTAGTTCTGCCTCTCCAACTACATTACAAGCTCTGCAAGCAGCAGGAATTTATTTTGTGTGGCCAGCATTCCCTATTGCAATTCTAGGCACGTAACAAGCAGACTCAGTGTGGTTGTTTGAACGATCAGATTTACCCGTGTTCAAACATGCATGCATAAGAATAGGCCACTGTCAGGACAACTCATTTTAACACAGTAAAACCAAAAGTGTATTTCTCAAACCCACCACCAACACCAACACCCATCCCTGAACATGAAAATTGCAGAAAGAAAAACCAACTATATAAATCATATTTGCGTGGTACATCATTTGGACAAAGGACAGTCTGATTCTTCCAGAATCAAATTTCAAATTCATGCCAGAGCATGGGGTATATTTCAACATTTCTACCTTTCAATTTACTATCTAAACAATAACTTACAGTTGTCATTTCGAAGACCAGTAGGATGAATCTTCACCTCTGGTTGGAGTATGGAATAGTTTACATCACTGAACCTTTTAAGATGGAAGGCTTCATCTCTGACTCCATCTCTGCAGCCTACAAGAAGCAAACTAAAAACAGTTCTACATATCTCTGTGATCCCAGAAACATAATATTTATCCTTGCAGGTATGAAGAGATAGCTGAGTGGGAAAGAACATGGTCACCACGATAAAATGGAATTACAAAGAGCAGGGGAGGAAAAGAAAAAAGAGAACTTCTGTAATAATTTAAACAAGAATATTGAAATATTATTCAATGGCATTTTCTAATAAAAAACATACGTGTGCCAGACCTAAATGTAGATGACAGATCTTGTGAAGAACACACACAGATACTACTTCGTGCTTTGTATATTTGCTCTGTCATTTGAGATTTTAAAACCAAAGTGATTCTTGCCAATATGTCTATAACACCAGCACTTACTTGGTAGACATAAGCCCTACTCTGAGTCCTTAGCAATAAATGTTTATTGTTGATTTATTGATTTTGGCTCTTTCCTCACTATCTCTATACCAAAGCATGCAGAGTTACTACTTTTGACTACCTTCACCCATGACTATCTGAGGTCAGGGTTATATCTTCTGCTAAATTTTAAGTTCTCATCAAAAGACCCCGCTAAGGCAAACCACAGGCCACTATCTTTTCATCTCTTCAACCACTCCACTTGTGATCAAACTGAAAATGACGAGAACAACAGGAACCGAGCCCACCCAGGTGGCTTGTGGTCTGTGATCAGAGGGCTTCTGATAAAAGCAAGAGAGCTTCACAATGTTGTATCAAGACGCCAGATGATTCCCATAAATTCCTGCCTTTGTGTTAGCTGTGAAAACCTGCAGTTGCATGCAGAACCACAAGGTTACTAGAAATACTTAGCTGAGCACTACTAAAAAAAGATCACTGAGGGTTAAAATTTAAAAAAAAAATGAACCAGCACCATTTCCACCGACTCTTAACTCTTTCAAGTATGATTTAATTAAAATGTTTAAATAGAAACATTAGTACTGTTCAGGTTTCTAAATAATTTGCTCTTAGAAGAAAGGTGGTTGACAATCTCAGTAATATTTCCTTTTTTTAGATGTAGATTTTCTATCCTTGCTTCCTTATTTTCGCCATTTGCCAAATTGGTAAATTGGCACTAGATGCCATAACTAGAAGGGATAAGGTAGCCTTAATAATCAATTAGAGTTCTTCAGGTCAGTTTCTTGCAGTGAAAAATATCTTAGGATACTGGAATAGTATAGATACCTTCTCTATTAGCATTCTCTGTTACTGCTGGGAAACAAGCCTGAGGAATAAATATGCACAAAGTTCTAGGAGGCGATTTATGGAAAACATTAATAGTTTCATAGAGATCTACACAAATAAAAAATAAAGGAACTTTTAAAAAATGAATAAATAAAGCAACTTTTAATTCCAGGAAAAACAACGAGTTATGCTAGAAAACAGGTGTACTTACAGTGCACTATTTGGCAGTGAAAAATGGCTATACAGCAATATAATGTAAACATTGACTACTAATGTTACTGAAACAGGTGTGATATAACTATCTCGAGACTGAAAAGGGGAAATGAGGCAGGACTTTCTATGCCTTCATGAAGTCTCAGATTGCAAGAAATAGCAGTTTACAAATAGTATTTAGAAAATACATGTAAATACCAGAGGAAATAACTGGAAGAGCTAAGGGTAGATGCCTCCAGGAAGTAGTAAGAATGGGGATGGTTGGGGCAGAGGACCGTGAGAATTATCTAAATTTTACAACTATGTCGATTTAGTCTGATAAATATAAAAATTAATCTTTTTAAGATAAGAAAGAAAGAAAGGAGGCAGGGAGAGAAGGACAAACAGGAAGCCTTTGCCCCATACCTTTCCAAACACAACGTGATCGCTCACAGAGCTGCATTTTTCCCTTACCCAGGTAAGCCCGCTTCTGGACGGAAAATAGCTGGTTTAAACATTTCTGCAAACACATACACGTAAAGAGACTACTTCTTTAGAAAAGTGTACGTTTCAGATGTGATACATGGTACAGAGTTACAACTGATAATTCACTTAGAAGTTTAAAGATTCCTCCTGGTCAGAACCAACACCACAATAATTTTTACTATATAGTAAGTAACCACTCTGTAACAAACACAGTGCTGAGAATTTTATCTATACTATTCCTAATCTTCCCAACAGAAAGCAGATATTACTCAGCTAAAATAAAATCCTTTTTAATCTACTCGCCTAAAAATCCTTTTAGCCTGGAAACAAACCATAAGCCAAAAAACAAACAAACGAATGAACAAACTCATTGCCATTGAGTCCATTCCGACTCACAGCGACCCTACAGGACAGAGGAGAACTGCCCCATAGGGTTTCCAGGGAGCAGCTGGTGGATTCCAACTGCCGACCTTTTGGTTAGCGGCCAAGCTCTTAACCATTGTGCCAGCAGGGCTCTGGAAACCAACCATAAGCCGGTAATATCCCCAAAATCTTCAAGAATTGAAAACCTAATGATATTTCTAGAATGCTCTGAAATTAAAAGACCTCCCCCAAATAATAAAGTTGAACATTACTAAGACCACTTGTTATAAGAAAGATTCCTTTCAAAGAGTGTCTCTCAGCTCTCCACCCAGAGATGTTCTCTTAGCCAGTTTCTGGAATTTTCTCTGGGCCTCAATTTTCCTCATCTGTAATGTGTGGGATTGGACAAATCATCTAGAAGGTCTTTTTCAGCAACTCTCTTACCTACTTAGAAATGGGGACACCAAGTCACAGAGAACTTAAAGAACTTGCCTAAATTCTAACACACATAAAAATCTGATTACTATTTCTATGGGCCAGTATATAAAGGGCACTTCTGATATTCTTACACCCAATCTCAAAAACAGATAGGAGTATTAATAATAAGTGGAAAGAAAAGTACGCATTGTATTTTCTAAAAGTATACTAGAGAGTGATTAAAGCATAGGGTTTTTTTTCTCCTTCACAGCAATATAGTTGATTTTACATGTATAACAATCACTGGATCATTATAGTTATGATCTTTTGTCTCAGAAAAGGCATTGGCAAGAAGACAAATGCTGGCGAGGTTGTGAGGAGATTGGAACTCTTATACACTGCTGGTGGGATTGTAAAATGGTACAACACTATGGAAAATGGTATCACACTTCCTCAAAAAGCTAGAAATAGAAATACCTTATGATCTAGCAATGTCACTTCTAGGTATATACCCTAGACATATAAGAGCAGTGACATGTATAGACATATGCACACCCATGTTCATTGCAGCACTACTCACAATAGCAAAAAGATGGAAACAACCTAAGTGCCCATCAACGGATGAATGGATAAACAAACTGTGGTATACACATGCAATGGAATACTACGCTACTATAAAGAATAATGATGAGTCCACGAAACATAACATGGATAAATCTGGAGGACATTATGCTGAGTGAAATAAGCCAATCACAAAAGGACAAATATTGTATGATCTCACTTTTATAAAAAGTCAAGAATAGGTATACACACAGAAAGCAAGGTTCTTTGATCATTACCAGGGATGGGAGAGAGGAGGAAGAGGGAAGCACTTTCTACATAGTAGACACTTGTTATTTTTGTTGATGGGAAAGACAATACCCAGTATGAGTGAATACACACTACTTGTCCAAGGTAAATGAAGACACTAAGTAGTATGCAAGAATAAGGAACAATTTCGGTAAATGCTATAACATACAATTTTGCAACAATAATAATAACAGCTAAAAAATATGTGTGTGGTTACATAGGTTGATATGTATGCATATATCTGTATAGGAAGGCACATGTGAGTATATGGGTATGCATGTATAGGTGTATCTGTATGTATAGGTATATACATGTTTGTGCTGCATATATATTCATATATGTATATATAATAAATCACATAGAGGGCACAGTTATGGATACTTCCTAGATACAACCAAACACCTCGTGGGATTGGTTTACCAGGTTTGAAGGCTTGGGATCATAGTCTTGTGGGAAAACTCAGTCGATTGGCATAATATAGTTCATAAAGATAATATTCTACATCGTACTTTGGTGAGCAGCGACTGGGGTCTTAAAACCTCATGAGTGGCCATCCAAGACACAACTATTGGTACTCTTCTGGAACGAAAGAGAATGAAGGAAGCCAAAGACTCAAAGAAGAAACTAGTCTGCAGGACTAACAGCCCACATGAACCACAGCCTCATCTAGCCTGAGGCCAGAAGAACTAGATGGTGTCCGGCTACCACCACCGACCATTCTGACCAGGGACACAATAGAAGGTCCTGGATAGAAAGGAAAAAAATGTAGAACAAAACTCAAATTCCCAAAAAAACCCAGACTTACTGGACCAATAGAGACTAGAGGAATCCCTGAGGCTATTGCCCTAAGGTACCCTTGGAACTTGGAAAAGAAACCACTCCTAGCGGTCACCTTTCATCCAAATAATAGATTGGTTTATACAATAAACAATATCACCCTTGAGAACTGTGCTGCCTTAAATAATCAACTATATGAGACCAAACGGTCAAATTTACCCTAAAACAAAGATGAGAGGCTAAGGAGGGGCAGGGAAGCTAGATTAATGGGAACAGAACAATCAGACAGGAATAATGAGAATGTTGACATGTTGTGAAAAATGTAACTACTGTCAAGGAACAATTTGTATAAAAACTGTTCAAAAAAAAAACCATTGCTGTCAAATCAATTCTAACTCATAGTGACCCTATAGGACAGAGTAGAACTTCTCTATAGGGTTTCAAAGGAGAGGCTAGTGGATTCGAACTGCCAATCTTTTTGGTTAGCAGCCAAGGTCTTAACCACTGTCCCACCAGCTAATTTGCTGTGTAAACTTTCACCTAAAACACAATAAAATATTTTTAAAAAAAGAAAGAAAAGGCATTGCCAGTCAATCAGTCTTGGTTTTTTAGATATTTAAGGTAGAACAGTAAAGTATAAAACAGGGCTTCTCAATGTCAGCACTATTGGCATTTGGGGGCAGATAACCCATCGATGCAGGGTCTGTTCTATGCATTGTAAGATTGTTTGGCAGCATCTCTCCCTTTACCCACTAGATGCCAATCACACACACACAGTCATCACAGTTGTACAATCAAAGATGTCTGCAGATATAAGCAAAATTACCCTCTATTGAAAACTGCTGGTATAAAATAATGTCCCTAAAATAGTCTGCTGGCCAGTAGCTCAGCGTGACTCTTTTTCACAATTCAGTTCTTCAGAATCCCAGTTACCACCTAGCTCTCCAAGGCACTGTCCAGCACAGTGTGCTTCTGCTCTGTGTACCCAGGGGTGCCCTTTCCTAGATGAAATTTACTTATTACTTTAATGAGGAACCTGGCATAGAGCTCATCAGACATGAGAATTCTGAAAGTCTCTCATGTTGGTGTAGGCCCTCGCAGAGAGAACCACATGAAGACCACACACATTTACTGTGAATGTGAAAGAACCCACTTGGTATCATCTCTATTCTTTATGTTATTTGACTTTTAACTAGTCATGACAACAAACACTCTGCATAATGTATTAAAAAAAAAAAAAAAAAAAAAGACCAGACTTCCTGGTCTGACAAAGACTGGATAAATCCCAAGAGTATGGCCCCCGGATACCCTTTTTAACTCAGTACTGAAGTCACTCCTGAGGTTCACCTTTTAGCCAAAGATTAGACAGGCCCATACAATAAAATGAGACTAAATGGGCACACCAGCCCAGGGACAAGGATGAGAAGGCAGGAGGGGACGGGAAAGCTGGTAATGGGGAACCCAAGGTCGAGAAGGGGAGAGTGCTGACATGTCGTGGGGTTGGCAACCAACGTCACAAAACAATATGTATATTAATTGTTTAATGAGAAACTAATTTGCTCTGTAAACCTTCATCTAAAATACAATTCAAAAAAAAAAAGTAGTAAAACAGTTTCCATTTGCAACTCCACATTCCTTTATCCCGTGACCAGATTCTTCAGTGACACTGAGGCAGTGTTCTGGCTAGCATAACAACTTGTGTAAGTGGTACTTTGCCAACACCATTGTGACTCCACAGACAGAGCCACCAATCTTGCTGCCACCAGTTACCAGACAGAATAAAGGAAAGGAAAAAGAAAGTCCTGAGGGTCAGAGTGGTAAAAACTCCCATCAGCAGTGGAGGGTGGAAAGGACAGTGGTGTTAATAACCTGCCCCAGGCATGAGGTCAACCCATAAATCCATTGCCGTCGAGTCGATTCCAACTCATAGTGACCCTATAGAATAGAGTAGAACTGCCCCATAGGGTTTCCAAGGAGCAGTTGGCGGATTCGAACTGCCGACGTTTTGGTTAGCAGCCGAGTTCTTAACCACTGTGCCACCAGGGCCCCATGGGATCAACAGTACCCCCTAATTATTTTAGTAGAACTCTCTACCATCCCCTCACACCCAAACCCACACAGATAAAACACTCAACAAAAACTCTAATAGGTTTGTTTGCAGTTGCATATAAGTTAAAATAATTAAAATTTATATTCATGATATTTTATTGTTCCTCTAGCAAGATATATATATGCCAAACACGGAAGGAGGCACACACTAAATAAGTAATTGCCTAAATTGACAATTTATGCATTTTCCAGCTCACAGCTTTCAAAATGAAGCATTGATCCCTTCAGAAGCTCTCCACTGAATTTGATAAACCTGAAAATATGCTCCTGATATTTAATATGACAAAAGGATTTAAGGCAGACTCCTAAGATCTTAAAGCCACAACAAATAAGACATATCTAAAAAAACTAAATGTACCCAGTCAGGAAAACAAACAACAAGAACAGCAAAGATTTAAGAGACATGTTTAAAAGACCATCTTATAGAGGAAGAATTGAACTTACTCTGAGAGACCCAAAGGATAGAACAAGTCACCAAATAGCTAGAAATGACTACAGCAAAAGATCTTTTGGCTGAGAGGAAGGATACCATAGGATGCATAATTATATTTTCAATCTTTACCTCTTTGATAAAAACAGTATTTCATGTCTATTCTCATTTTTATTTTTTGATTGATACTTTCTCATGCATTTATCAGTTTATTTCTTGTATGGTGTGCCTGTATTCATGTCCTTTGCTCACTCATTTTTTTCTATCAGGAATTCATCTTTTCCTTACTGATTTGGAAAGGCAGCTAAAGTTAGCTCTTTCCTGACATTTGGCACTCAGTTTGTCTGAGATTCAGTTTTCTGTCTTTACCTACCTGGCCTTTGGAGGCAACGTTTTTCTTCCAGCTTCTGTCCAGTGAATGAGGTGTCTTGCAAAATCAGAGAACAGAGTTATTTGTTTCAAAGCTTCTTTTGAAGGCGGTCTTCAGTGGCTCTTCGTAGGATTCTACAAGAGAAAATTTTAACTTTAAATCTGGTTTTTAAAACAAGATAACATTTTGATTGGAGGTTTGCTCATGGCATCTTTCCCAGTGGAGCAGACTATGAAGGCTCAGGCCTTGTCTCTCCAAAATCCTTGGGGAATGGTGGCTTGTCCAGAGCATTGGGTTCATATGTGAAGAAACTGGCTCAGTGGCCTCTACAGCAGAAAGTAAATGCAAGCAGCAGCAGCAGCAGCAATGTTTTGTCTGCATGCACAGACCAGATTTACACATTCCGAGTATAGATGGATACAAACTGTTGAAAATGTTTTAAATGATAGAGCAAGCAGCATCTAGCTTGCCCGGGCAACCTTCATGCTCCTGGGAAATCATTTTGGCAAGTTTACTTTACCAATCCTTGACTTTCACTACAAGATCATGAGCGAATCACGTTGCCTCTCTGCCTTCTTATTGCAGAAAGATGTTGTAAGAGTAGCTTGAGGTGACATCAGTGAAATCCTTTCCAAGTTAAAATAATAGGAGAGTCGATGTTATTCGCATCATTATTTTCACATCTACTCTCATCTCACGATTTAGCAAGCACTTCAGTGACTTTGCATCCTTTACCAGACCTTTAACTGCACTGAAAACCTTGCTGAGTCATCCTCCGAAACCCCAGTTTATCTGCGTATCACTTGAGCATCAGAGGGACCTGGGAGACCATTGGAAAATCTTGGCCTTTTGCCATATGACAATCCCTTCTTAATTTGGACAGAATGGGCTTAATAAACTGTCACTGGTGTTCCTAGGGCCCAGTACCTCAAGTCCTGAGCTATTCAAAAGCTAAGAGGTATGCCTTCCATCAAGAGAGGGGGATGAAAACATGAAATGTCATGCAAAGTTTTAGATCTTGCTCTTTGTCTTGAGAAAGTATACATGCTGGCTTTTTTTTTTTTTTTTTTCCCTTTTGTGACATTTCTAGAAGAATATAGAAGAGAAAAATCCAGCTCTCAGAACCTCAAGTGAGAAAGAAAAAGATGCAATTGGATGTTAGTAATGACAATCATCCCAGTTAGAAGCAAAGAGGTCAGATCTACCAGCCTAAGGAAGCAGGGGCCCTCAGGTTTTGTTCATGAATCATGGCTGCAAGTGAACCTCTCTCTATATGTCCCTTTAGGATGGAAGGATCTTCAGTATTCACTCTTCTGAAACAAAAAGAAAGAAACCCCACCAGCAAAGCCCTGAGAAACCAATGTATCTGATTAATACCCAATATCAACTTCAGTAGAAAATAAAATATAGACTTTCTTGTAAAATCCTTTTGACTGATGACTGTCTTTTGTCTTTTTCAGGCAACGCCTTATAAAAAGAACCAAAAAAATAATTTAGGGCTGAGAAAGGGAAAGGGAACCCCTAATTTTAGCCAGAAATTCCTCTGAAACAATCAGCATGAAAACCACCCTTTAATTACAGTGGGATACAAAAGATTTCTTTCAGAATATCGCCATAACAATGGTCTTTCACATAATCCTATAACTCCTTTTGCTTCAATCAGCTACTTCCGGTATTGCTACTTATTGTTACTCGGGAATTTCATTGGTTTAAAACTGATTTGGGCTCCCTTTCGAGCTGAAGAACTGCAACGCCTTGTGTCTCCTGTCATTGAAGTAGACTACTGTTAATAATTGTCTTAACTAAACATGGGGATAGTCAAGGAATTAGGCTGCCTAGCATTTTTAAGGAGAAGAACGGAAATTAAATCACAAGATGATATGCCTTACATTAAGTTTTGCATCTGAAGATAGGAAGCTTTACATCTGAAGGATGGGAATAAAAAGGTTGTGCCCAAGTGAGAATTATATATATTCAGAAAGAGAGCTTGTATTTCAGGGCTCTGACAGGATGATCCTTCATCCTTGCTCATCAGATCAGGGCTCCCGCCTATTCCTCATCCCTGCCCACAAGCAGACATCAGGCTCTCACTCTCGTTCTTTGTTCCCTTTTCTTCCTCTCCCTCCTTGTTTCTCTCCTCTTCCTCTCTCTCTCTCTCCCTCCCTCTCTCTCTCTCCTCCTGATTCTCCTATTATAAAGAAAGAATAGTTGACACCAAGTCAACTCCAACTCATGGTGACCCAATGTGCTTTTCTTCTGCGGCACCTCTGGGTGAACTCTAGTCTTTCAGTTAGCAGCCTAGTACATTAACAGTTTGCACCACCAAAGGACTTCCGAGCATCCCATTACCTAATATATGTTTTCTTCACTGCAATAGACCACGAATCTTACCAGAATCCTTGAAATTCTACACTTTGCAAACCAAGGAATTGCTACGTGCATACATATACTCGTATACCCTTACATATCTTTATAAAAGTGGTTATCTGCAAATGCAAATCTCAGGAATGTATTTGAAACACAACGAACTTTCTTTTGTCTTTATTTCACACACACACACACCCCTTTGGAAGTTTCTTATTCAAAAAGAGAAAAAGAGAAAAGTAATTGACTAAACGCAACATTAAACAGTTCTACAAGACACAAATTGTCTCAGGAACACATCCCTTTTTAACATCTCAGAAAAAGGTTGTGGCATTATATTCCTATCACCTCACCTTGAATCAAGGTCTCTTTCTCAAGAGTCATCTTTAGCATTGATCCAGGAAATTCTCCGAGGTCAGTGGTTGAATGCTCTTCCCCAAAGGAATAGGCTGCCATATCCTTGGTTTGGCTTTGCTGCCATCTTGTGGTAATTGGGCTACTGGCAACAGGAACCTCAGCTGACAGCCTCTTCACAAAGTTGCTCTTAAAGTTAGAATATGTAGTATTAACTCCATCAAATAACCACATCCAACAAAAAACCACTGGTATAGGTTATAGTAGCCTCATTGATACAAAAGTAAAAAATTCCTTAGAGGAGAATAATAAATGACCCATCTAGTACAACACAAATAACAAATACATGAAATTTTTAATTATTGTGACTTAGGAGAATTTTATTAAATTTAATAAGTGTGCGTATCATATAATGTGTGTGTGTGTCACATATAACTCTTTCAAACACCATAACCTACCTTGATCCTATCTGCTCAAGGGTCTAATGTCATACCAAAGTAGCTTAGAGAATAATTGCGTAATTAACATATAATAATAATTATATATAATTATTTTATTACTATTATATGTTCATGTAAAATATGAAGTAATAAATAACAATATATACCAAACATTCAATATGTTTATGTAAAATCATAAAATTTTACATCTGGAAAGAAACAGCAATTTTCTAATCCAACCCCTTCATTTCACAGTGGGGAAACAGGCCTGGAGAAGTTAAGTGACTTGCTAAACATATCATGCAGCTATGTGAAATTCAAAGGCAAGTGACAAACTGGAAATGAATTATTTTTTATATAAATGGCAAACACATTTGGTTAATATCTTTTTATAAAGAATTCTTAAGAAGAGTTTACTAACCTGATAGAAAAGTGGGCATAAGACATAAAAAGTCAGTTCACAAAGGAGACATAGAAAATGCCCAATAAACCTATGGAAAATATTCAACTTCACTAGTAAGCAAAGAAATGCAAATTTAAAACAAGGAGATATTAACAATGTTTTTTTAAACAATAATCCACAGTGTTGAAGCTACTAAAAACAGACACTTTCATATACTACTGATGGGGTGTGAATAAGTATCTAGAAAGGATAATTTGGCAATGTGTATCAAAAGTTTTCAAATATGTGCATAACCTCTACTGACCAGCAAGGTCACCTCTAAGAATTTAAGGAAGAAATCAAAGATGTAGGCAAAGATGGAAAAGAACATCCAGCATTTATTCAGTGTTTACCATGTATGAGCCCATTTGCTACAGCCTTTACACACGTTTGCACTTAATCCTCAAAAACACCTTATGTATGATCCCACCCCAGCTAAAGCAGGCAGAATAAAGAAAACCGAAGACCCAAGGGAAAGATTAGTCCAAAGGACTAATGGACCACAACTACCACAGCCTCTACCAGATTGAGTCTAGCACAACTAGATGGTGCCTGGCCACCACCACCAACTGCTCTGACAGGATCACAATTGAGGGTCCCAGACAGAGCTGGAGAAGAATGTAGAACAAAATTCTAACTCACAAAAAAAGACCAGACTTACTGGCCTGACAGAGACTGGAGAAACCCCAAGAGTATGGCCCCCGGACACCCTTTTAGCTCAGTAATGAAGTCACCCCCGAAGTTCACCCTTCAGCCAAAGATTAGACAGGCCTAAAACACAAACAATAACACACATAGTTCAACCACATGTAAGAGATTAAATGGGCACACCAGCCCAGGGGCAAGGACGAGAAGATAGGAGAGAACAGGAAAGCTGGACGAACGGAAATGGGGAGCCTCAGGTCAACAAGGGGAGAGTGTTGACATACCTTGGGGTTGGCAACCAATGTCACAAAACAGTATGTGCATTAATTGTTTAATGAGAAACTAATTTGCTCTGTAAACTTTCACCTAAAATACAATTTAAAAAAACCTTGTGAAGCAAGTGTATGATTTATTCCCATTTTACCAGTAAAGAAAATGAGGTTTAAAGATTAAGGCCACAGAATGAGTAAGTAGAGATGCTAAACCCTAAATCCATGTCTCTGACTCCAGAGTCCACGCTTTCAACCGAGTGCATGAGGGTGTGTATTGCAGTACTGCTTGTTGTTGTTCTTGTAGTTGTTGTTGAGTGCCAACAAGTCATTTTCGACTCACAGCAATCCCATGTAACAGAGCAGAACTGCACTATAGGGTTTTCTTGGCTATAACACTCAACAGAACACAACAACAACAATGTTTATGGAAGCCAATTGCCAGGTCTCACCAGGTTAAAACGGAAGAGCCCCTGGGTGGGATCAAACAGCCAACCTTTTGGTTAGCAGCCTAGCGCTTAACCATTTGCACCACCAGGGCTCCTTCAGTGCTGCTTATAGGGGCAAAAAGATGGGGGAGGGGACTAAACATTTGGCAGTGGGTAATTGACTAGTTAAACTATATGCCATCTATATGAGAAAACACTCTTAACATTAGCATCATTAAAATGATGACGTAAGATAATATTCAATGACAACTATGAAAATGTTTAAATATATTGCCAAGTGAAAAGTGGAGACTATAAAACAGTACTCCAATCCTGTTTCCTATATATAAATGATAAAAATATGCTAGAATGTTGAGGCAATAAATATTGGTTTTGATTGTTTTTTAATAAGTACGTGTGAGGGTGATCTTCCCGCACCTTTGCTGACAGTGTGGTTTACTCTCACCCCAGCTGCTACAGGAGCTCTCTCTCCTCGCCACCGCCTTCTGTGTTCTTCCAGAAACTACACCTTCTCCAGAAGAAGAGAAGCCAGAAGCTTGAGACCACAGTTGTAAACAATTTCATTTTGAGTCAATTGTCTTCGACTTTTCATTATTCTTCCATTGTTTTTGGGTTTTGAGTAGGAAGGGAGAAGCTAAAAAGCAGGAAGGATAGACAGCTCCACAAATATGAATCAAGACGCAAAGGCCTAGACTAGGAAGGGAAGGTAAAGCTAAGAGTGAAGCAGGCCTCGAATGAGAAACCTGGCCCACTCGGACTTTCCTTTTCCCACTTTTGGTTTCCCTACTCTGAGGAAAACCACCCAAAAACCCCAAAACTATTACCATCTTTGTGTCCATTTTAACAGTATTGTTGTTATTTTGAGCCCTGGTGGCCCAGTGGTTAAGAGATATGGCTGCTAACCAAAAGGTTGGCAGTTCAAATCCACCAGCCACTCCTTGGAAACCTATTGGGCAGCTCTACTCTGTCCTACAGGGTCACTATGGGTCGGAATCGACTCAACAGCAATGGGTTTTTTGTTGCTGTGTGCTGTCAATTCCGACTCTTAGGAAGCCTATAGGACAGGTCCCATAGAGTTTCCTAGGCTGTAATCTTTATGCAAGCGTACTGCCACATCTTTCTCCTGCAGAGCGGCTGGTGGGTTTGAACTGCCAACCTTTTGGTTAGCAGCCAAGCTCTTAACCACTGCGCCACCAGGGCTCCTTAAGGAAAACCACCAAAAAAAACAACAACAACAAAAAACAAACCTATTGCCATTGAATGGATTCCAACTCATAGGGACCCTATAGAAAAGAGTAGAACTGCTCCAGAGAGTTTCCAAGGAGCACTTGGTGGATTCGAACTGCCAATCTTTTGGTTAGCAGCCATACCTCTTAACCACTATGCCACCAATAGCCACAAAGATTCTGCCCTAGAGATAGAGGGAAACTGGGCAGTGGGAATCTTGCAAACTGGAACACTCATGTTTCAGCCAGAGCCAGAACACAAGTCAATGAGGCATGTTGTTTCATTTTCAACAGAAGTTGGAAATTCAGATTTTTGTATCAATTTCCCCCCTTTTCTAAAGTTTCTCAACAGAGTTACAGTTTTTGAAACACTGCAGGACCAAGCAGAGTACTGTGGCCCACATTCAGACTGTGGGCTACATTCACAGCCTCTGCAAAACTAAGTAGCCCTTACCCTTCTAGGTACCAAGAAAGGGAGGAGCTACCACATTTGAAGATATATTTAATATGCAACAAACATGACAGAGGAAGAAGATACTTGCTCAAAGTTTTCCTTGGAGTTCCAAAACTTAAATAAACATTAGAAAATGAAATAATCCTGAGTTTAAGAGAGGGAAAATAAGCAAGAGTAAGTTCAGTGATGTGACAGCTAAGGAGAATAGTCAAGAAATTTTACATTTGGCAACCAATGTCACAAAACAATATGTGTATTATTGGTTTAATGAGGAACTAATCTGCTGTGTAAACCATGTAAAGCACAGTAAAAAAAAAAAAAAGAAATTTTACTTTAACATGAAAGTTTGGGGGGATGTGAGACTCGGTTAATGGAAATGGAAATAATGAGAATGTTGATACAATGTGAAGAATGTGACCAATGCCACCAAGTAATATATGTAGAAATTGTTGAATGGGAAGTTGTTTTGCTATGTACATTTCCACCAAAAAAAAAAACTATTTAATAATTAAGAAAAAGGAAGAAATTTTACATTAACAATCTCATTATGCCTTGGCAGGTCTTGGTTTCTCTTGCTGTCACTCTCTCCATACTGTTTCCCCACCTGAGATGCAAGGGTAACTCCTAGCTCACCGTCACAGCTGGGTTTAACCATCAACTCCTTTGGGAAGGTGTCTCTGACATTCCCTCTCGCATCCCATTCCAAACTGGGTCAGGCAGACTGTAGTGCCCCCAAATAATGACCTCCAAAGATATCCAGGTCCCAATTCCTGGAACCTGTGATTGTTACCGTATATGGCAAAAGAGGCTTTGCAGATGTGAATAAATTAAAGATTTTGTGAGGAGAAGATTATCCTGGAGCGTCTGGCTGCTAACCAAAAGATTGGCAGTTGGAATCTACCAGCTGCACTTTGGAAACCCTATGGGGCAGTTCTACTCAGTCCTACAGGGTTGCGATGAGTCAGAATTAACTCAACAGCAACAGGTTTGGTTTTTGTTTGTTTGTTTGTTTGAGGGTGGGGTGGTTATACACAAAAGAGGAGCAGACAATGTGCCACAGAGGCAGAGACCAGAGTGATGCAGCCAAAGGCCCAAGAATGTCAGCAGCCACCAGAAGCTGAAAGAGGCAAGGAATGAATTCTCCCCTAGAGACTCTGGAGGGATTACAGCCTTACTGACACCATGGTTATGGCCCAGTAATACTGATTTTGGGCTTCTGACTTCCATAACTGTAAGAGAATAAGTGTGTTCTTTTTAAGCTGCCAAGTTTGTGACAGTTTGTTATAGCAACCAAAGAAACTAATACACAGCCCTCCTTGTGCTTCCATAGAGCACTACCAGGTTGTATTAATAATAACATTTTCAAGCACTTAATATGCGCCAGGCACTGGGATAAGTACATTAGGTGATTATTTATTTAAACCTCATCACAGCCTTATGAAGTAGATATTATTTCTCCCATTCTACGGAGTTGGAAGGTCTGTTGGTGGTGCAAATAGTTTGCACTCGACTGTTAACCTAAAGGTTGGAGGTTCAAACCCACCCATCTGTACCACGAAAGAAAAGTCCCGGTGATCTGCTGCTGTTAAGGTTACGACTAAGAAAACCCTATGGAGCACTATGGAGCAGCTCCTCTCTGTAACACACAGGGTCGCCGTGAGTTGGGATCCATTCGACAGCAACTAACAACAACAGCAGAGTTAGAAAATGATGCTTTAATGGGCCTAAGTAACTTAAGCAAGGATAGAGAGCTAATAAGCAGTGGATACAGGATTCAGGACACTGCATACAGCTGTACAGATTGTTGTCTCTGTGAATGGAACCTCTGTGGAATGCAGTGCACAAATGTTACAACCAACCAAAGTAGCCCTACCAAGGTTTGAACTCTGGCAAATCTATGCAGTCCCTATGCTTTTAGCACCTCTGCTCACATTCCACTTTTCTGATTATTTTTATTTCTCTCCTCCTATATTATAAACTCCTTAAGACCAGGGACTTTTATCTTACCATCCTCAGGGCATACATAGCACCTTTATTGGCATCTGTTGTTGTTAGGTGCTTTCAAGTTGGTTCTGACTCATAGCGACCCTATGTACAGCAGAATGAAACACTACCCGGTCCTACACCATCCTCACAGTCATTGTTATGCTTGAGCCCATTGTTGCAGCCACAGTGTCAATCCATTTTGTGGAGGGTCTTCCTCTTTTTCACTGACCCGGTACTTTACCAAGCATGATGTCCTTCTCCAGGGACTGATCCCTCCTGATAACTTGTCCAAAGAATGTGAGACGAAGTCCCGCCATCCTTGCTTCTAAGGAGCATTCTGGCTGGACGTCTTCCAAGACAGATTTGTTTGTTCTTTTGGCAGTCCATGGTACATTCAACATTCTTCACCAATACCATAATTCAAAGGCGTCAATTCTTCTTCAGTCTTCCTTATTCATTGCCCAGCTTTCGCATGCCTATAAGCGATTGAAAACACCATAACTTGCGTCAAGTGCATCCTAGTCTTCAAGGTGACATCTTTGCTTTTTAACACTTTAAAGAGGTGTTTTGCAGCACATTTGCCCAATGCAATGCATCTTTTAATTTCTTGACTGCTACTTCCATGGGTGTTGATTGTGGATCCAGGTAAAATTGACAACTTCAATCTATTCTCCATTTATCATGATGTTGCTTATTGGTCTAGTCATGAAGATTTTCATTTTCTTTATGTTAAGGTGTAATTCATACTGAAGGCTATGGTCTTTGATCTTCATCAGTAAGTGCTTCAAGTCCTTTTCACTTTCAGGAAGCAAGGTTGTGTTATCTGCATAACGAAGGTTGTTAATGAATTTCCCTCCAATCCTGATGCCCCGTTCTTCATATAGTCCAGCTTCTCAGATTATTTGCCCAGCATACAGATCGAATAAGTATGGTGAAAGGATACAACCCTGACACACACCTTTCCTGACTTGTCTGTCAATTTGTCTTAGCATGGGGGCTTGCGTGTTGCTGTGATGCTGGAAGCTATGCCACCGGTATTCAAATACCAACAGGGCCACCCATGGCTGACAGGTTTCAGCTGAGCTTTCAGACTAAGACAGACTAGGAAGAAGGACCTGGCACTCTACTTCTGAAAAGAATTAGCCAGTGAAACCTAATTGGCATTTAAACAAAACCCATTGCCGTCGAGTTGATTCCAACTCATAGCAACCCTATAGGACAGAGTAGAACTGCCCCAGATGGTTTCCAAGGAGCCCCATGATGAATAAATGAATGAATCTCTTCCCCTAGAGCCAATTAGTGCTAAAAAGGCACAGGGGATTTAAGAAAGAATCCAGGGGCAAGGAAATAAGCTATTCTCTTTCTTTCTTCTCCATTAAGAAGAACAATTTCGAAATTGAAAAGGGTAAAATAAACACCGGAGTCCTGTTGGCTCAGTGGGTTACGCACTCGGCTGCTAACCAAAAAGTCAGTAGTTGGAACCCACCGGCCGCTCTTCGGGAGGAAGATGTGGCAGTCTGCCTTCCTAAAGATACGCAGCCTTGGAAACCCTATGGGGCAGTTCTACTCTGTCCTATAGGGTCACTATGAGTAGGAATTGACTCAATGGCAACAGATTAAAATAAACATTTTTGCAGAAACTAGAGAGTGGGATAAATGAGGCAATAAGAGTACATCGAGATATTTTAAGTAAGTTCAGGTCTCTAGAGCCAGATAAATGAAATCCCGGAGTACTGACAACACTTGTAAAGTGATCTCTTGTTAGTGATCTATGAGGATAAAAACACGACAAATGAGAAAAATGCCCCTCCAAAAAAAATTTAGATAGACAAATGTTTTTCATGGTTTGCCAGCAGGAGGAACAAGCAGCTAGAAGTAACAGATTAGGTTTGCTGCCAGTGCCCTATATGGCACAAGTCTTACTGGGTCAGTGTTAGCTGGAATGAATTCCTCTGTGACACACTGTAGAGTTTTGTCCCTGGCCTTATGCTGTTCAGCTTGTTCTCAGTGGCTTGAAAAGAGATTTATATAACAAAAATGTTGATTATCAGCTCTGAGAGACCGAGCTATTGGGCTGAGGGCTGGGGACCCTGGTCTCGGGACCATCTAGCTCAATTGGCATAACACAGAATACAAAGAAAATGTTCTACATCTGACAGTGGTGAGTAGCGACTAGGGTCTTAAAAGCCTGTGAGAGGCCATCTAAGATGTATCTACTGCTCCCATCCTGGCTGGAGCAAAGAAGAATGAAGAAGACCGAAGACACAAGGGAAAGATTAGTCTAAAGGGCTAATGGACCGCAACTACCACAGCCTCCACCAGACTGAGCCCAGAACAACTAGATGGTGCCCTGTTACCACTACCAAATGCTCTGGCAGGGATCACAGTACAGGGTCCCGGACAGAGCCGGAGAAAAATGTAGAACAAAATTTAAATTCCGCCCCCTCAGAAAAAAACCAGTCTTGTTGGTCTGACAGAGACCAGAGAAACCTCGAGAGTATGGCCCCCGGACACCCTTTTAACTCAGTACTGAAGTCACTCTGAGGTTCACCCTTCAGCCGAAGATTAGACAGGCCTATAAGGCCAACAATAACACACATGAGGGACGTGCTTCATAGTTCAGTCACGTATATGAGACTAACGGGCACACCAGCCCAAAAGCAAAGATGAGAAGGCAGGAAGGGAGAGGAAAACTGTACGAATGGAAACAGGGAACATGGGATGGAGAAGGGAAGAGTGTTGACACATCACGGGGTTGGCAACCAATGTCACAGAACAATTTATGTATTAACTATTTAGTGAGAAACTAATTAGCTCTGTAAACTTTTACCTAAATCACAATAAAAAATAAAAGTAAATTGTTGATTGTCCTAAGTTGAAAAGATAGTTAAAATATCAAAGGACAGAAAGGAAAGAATAAAATTCAGAATAAAGTCTGAAACAAGGGCCAAAATCAGCAAAATTAAATTCAATGAGGATAAATCAAAAGTCTTCCGTTTAGATTTTTTTTCATTGCGCAGCCATGAGATGGGAGAGGACTGACACTGAAAATCCATCACCAAAATATGAGTCAACAGGATGATGAAATTACTTTTTTAAAAAAGCAGTACAATTTTGGATCACATTAGGAGAAAAATAGTGTCAAGAAAGAGATGGAGTGAAACCCCAGGGTCTCTGCACAGGTCAGAAGTCATCCGGAGAACCGTGAACAGTCCCAGAACTGTTCTTTAAAGGGAGACTGACAAGCCAGGATTCAAAACCTGAGTTCATGCAGAGGAAAGAGACTGCAATGACATGGAGGGGTGGGCGAGGGGGTTCAGGAAAAGCACAGGAGCGGAGCCACACCTAAACAGAGTGAAGGAGCCCGAGGCATTTAGTGTAGAGGAAGAAAGATCCAAAAGGAACTGTCTTCAAATATTTAAAGGGCTGTAATTTGCAGGGAAAAAAAATGACAGGAGTCCCTGGGTGGTGCAAACGGTCAAGCACTCCACTGCTAGTCAAAAGGTTGGTGGACTCGACGTGGACGGGATTTTGGTTTGGAGGTACCTCAGAAGGCAGGCCTGGCAATCTGCTTCTGAAAGGTCACGGGCTTGAAAACCCTATGGAGCAGTTTTACCCTGCACATATAGAGTCGCCGTGAGTCGTAATCCACTCCACAGCAGCTAACAAAAACAACAATTTCTGAAAAGAAGAAAGCCTTGTTCTGTATTGCTCCTAAGGGTAAAACTAGAATCAATGAATGGGAGGAAGCAAATTTTTATTCAACATAAAGATCTTTGAAAGAGCGCACGATTTTCCATGACATTTTGAACATAAAGTTCAGTTCCCAGTCAGCCCCTCCACTAGCGGCACATGGTTTGGGGTGGTGGTACAGATGAATATTTTTAATAGTTATATACTTTCGTGTGCATTTTTAAATCTGTTTTAAATTTTTCAATGTTGATATAAAGTTTTCCCTAATAAAAAATTAATTTGAATAAAACAAATGAGTCCATTTAAATAAAAAGTGTTTGGTAAATAATAGCTGGTATGCAGACATCATGGCACAAAGAGGTGGCATGCAAATGCCCGCAGCTTAGCAAACAGTGCCATAGGTTGTGCTATTTCATCTTCGATGTTTTTAAACTTTTGTCCCAGGATCTTTCTCCTGCTGAGGAAATGCCTGTCGCATAGTTTTAAATGACTCAAGTATTTATTAATAGAGAGGAAGAGGAAGATAAGAAAAATAAGACAAAGAAGGGAAAAGGGATGAATGACTCGCTACTCCAAGCACATCAGTTTGGCTTGTTTATCCTTAAAGAGTTCACATCATATGGACACTAAATTGGGAGGAATTCAGAGCACCAGTGCCAAAAAATAAATAGAAAGGAACCTAGAGAGGTTAAAAATAAGGTCAGGAAATAACAAAATGAAACAACTGGGAAAATAGAAACAAATATATCTAGTGATAAATAACCTGACACACAAATATTCAGTGGGTGGGGAAAGCCTGGCTGTGCCAAGAAAGACACATTGGTGATGCCAGGTCCTTCTAGAACTACCAAAGTACATGGCAGAGACAAAAGTAACAAAGATGACCCCATTAGGGCTCAGGTATATCCTCCCAATGCCTGTTCCTTAGCCCCTGAATGTCTCTCTCCCCCACTCACCCTACCACCATCAGCCCAAAGCAGCAGCATTCTAGCCACAAGACGCTTCAAATTTAAGGTCTCAATACTATATCAAATTAATCATTATGGATTGAATTGTGTCCCCCGAAAATGTGTTGAAATCCTAACCCCCTGTACCTGTAAATATGCCCCAGTTTGGAAATAGGGGGGGTTGTTTTATGTTAATTGGGTCATATCAGAGTAGCATGGGTCCTAAACCTGATCACTTCTGAGTTATAAAATGCAGAATAGACACAGACACACACACAGGGGGAACATAGATGCTAAGAAATGCCAAGGAACTCCAAGGAATTTCAAGGAACTCCTGGGGTTACTGACAAGGAAGGACCTCTCCCTAGAGCATGCCCTGAATTAGGACTTCCAGCTTCCTGAAATGTGAGAAAATAGATTTCTGTCCTTTAAATTCACCCACTTGTGGTATTTTTTGTTACAGCAGCACTAGTTATCTAAGATAATTGTGAAGACCAAATTGTTCATCTCATGGTTGAACTTCCAATGCTTCTGAATCCTAATGGGCAATACAACCCAAGCAAAAACTGTCAAGATCATTTTCAGGTAGGCATTTCTTTTGTTTTCCATTGCCAACCCCTGCCACTGGGGGCTCCAAGTGTCTTTAGTATCTATACTCTCCTTCTGTTGGAGCCCTGGTGGCACAGTGGTTAAGATCTCAGGCTGCTAACCAAAAGTCCAGCAGCTTGAATCCACCAGCCGCTCCTTGGAAACGCTATGGGGCAGTTCTACTCTATGAGTCAGAATCAATTCAACTACGATGAGTTGGAATCGATTCTATGGCAATGGGTTTTCTCCTTCTATTGCTTTGACCCAGGTTACCTTCACTAAGACCCTGTCATCTCTCATCTTGACTTGTTGCTCTGCAGACTTCCTAGACTCCTTCCAGAGAACTTCAGTATACATGACCAAGCTTTGTTGTCCTTGCTGTTCTCTACTCCCTGTCCTCATTGGGCTCTTAGAATAATTTCTTATAAAACTGTCTTCTGATGAATAAAACCCCTTCACCAGAGTACTAGAGCAATCTCACCTACCATATTTTCTTCTAAGTAAACTCGCTTCACTTATTACAGAGAAATGGTTTAATGCAGTTGGAAAAAAAATGGTTAAGAAGTTGAAAGTTCTAAATTCTAGTCTTACCTGTTCCACTTACTAGTTCTGTGATATTGGATGAGTTATTAACTTCTTCCTGCTTCAGTGAAGTATTGTGAGGAAAATGATATATATACTAAAAGGGGTTGTGTGCAATATAAAGCTCTCTACAAACTTAAGTCACTTATTTAGCACTTGGTTATTTACTACCTTATCATTCTTCCCTAATTGTTTCATGTGTGTTCTCTTGTCTCCAAAATTGATTTTAAAGTTGTGTAAGGCTGGCTCCATCACTTACACTTTACTTGTATCCTCTGCAGTGCCTAGGTTTGGTAGCTTAACTGAATCAACTGCTTATCCCAGTCTTGATCCAGTAGCTTCCCCCAAGCTTGACCTTCAACTCATCGGTCTCTGCTCTTCCCCTCCTTTAGGAAGCCTTCCTTGATCTAATGAAAGAGTGCTGCTAGTTTTTCCAGCATAATAACTCCTATGCAAAGACATCAGTAATTCTGAAATATTTATAGTCGGACAATAGTTTTAGTATAGACAGAACATTAAAACAATTAGTGACATCCTCAGAAGGCTAAGAGATGATGACATCAAAACATATACAGAATCTATGTCACTGAATTGTACATGTAAAAATTGTTGAATTGGTGTATGTTCTGCTGTGTATATTCTCAACAAAAACCAAATTAAATTATCAAGAAAAAACATAAACAGAAAGAATCTATCAAATGAACAAAAAAGAGGTCTCTAAAAGGTCAAAATCTGTGTTCATGTAGCACTGTCCAATGTAGGAGTTCCCTCAAATGTTGTCGTGAATGTTTGATTAATGGACCTGTATAGAAATTTATATTTCATACTTTTGTTGTTTAAAACTATTAAGAATCATTAAAAAACAAACTGGTTCTGATTTCATCCTGGACTTATTTAAGCTTTCAAAGCAGTTTTCATACACCAAAAAAACCCGCTACCATCAAGTCCATTCGGACTCATAGTGACCCTACAGGACAGAGTAGAACTGCCTCATAGGGTTTCCAAGGAGTGGCTGGTGGGTTCAAATTGCCAACCTTTTGGTTAGCAGCCAAGCTCTTAACCACTGCAACACCAGGGCTCCCGGTTTTTATAGAGGGAATTTTTTGGTCAAACCAACTTGAACATCAGGTGTGCACAATTGTTTTATTTCTGATTATAAAAACTGGCATTCTGGTTTATACAACAATTTCTTGCAAGTACGCACATCATAATTTTGGCCTTCCCAATTCACTCAACTCTGGAACACTTGATGAAAGTTTCTGTATTTACAAAACAATGACTAAAAACTATCATCATAATTTTATCAAAATAATATCACTCTATGGGGCTCGGCCTGGAGGGTGGTCAACTTCCCTCCCAGAGGTAACCACCCTGCTCCCCTTCCCATCTCAAAGCCCAATAACAATGGGATGGGGTTACATGGTTCAAATTACAACAGATGTACTATGAATTAAACCTTAAAACTCAACTTCCTGAGCCATTTGCTTGGAAAGCCTGATGAGTTAATTAAAAATACCTAGTGTAGACAGAGAGACATGAAATATTTCCACTGTGAAAGACAAAGGTAAACCAAAGCGGGAAAAAAATTAAGGTGCAAAGCAGGGCTTCTCAAACTTAAAAGTGCATATGAATCATCTGGGGATCTTATTAAAATGCAGATTCTGATTCAGGAAGTCTGGGGTGGGCCTGAGATTCTGCATTTCTGACAAGCACCCAGGTGATAGCCATGCTGCAGGCCCAAGAATCACCAGAGATTGTAAGTACGAAAGCAGTGTTAACGTGTAATATAAACACAGGCACTTTGGCTTTTTAAACAACTCAGCCAGAGAACACCAAAGTAGAATTATCACAATTCAGAAGCGATACAACACATTGTGCACATTTTTGTTCTTTACTAGAAATTATATTTAAAAGGGAGTGTCTTAGTGATCTAGTGCTGCTATAACAGAAATACCACAAGTGGATGGCTTTAACAAAGAGAAATTTATTTCTTCACAGTAAAGTAGGCTAAAAGTCCAAATTCAGGGCATCAGCTCCAGGGGAAGGCCTTCTCTCTCTGTCAGCCTTCTCATCAGTCTTTCCCCGGACTAGGAGCTTCTCCGCACAGGGACCCCAGGTCCAAAGGACACACTCTGCTCCTGGCACTGCTTTCTTGGTGGTATGAAGTCCCCCAGTCTCTCTGCTCACTCTTCTCTTTTATATCTCAAGAGATTGCCTCAGGACACAATCCAATCTCGTAGATTTGAGTCCTGCCTCACTAACAACTGCTGCCCATCCTCCGTCATTAACATCATAGAGGCAGGATTTACAACACATGGGAAAATCACGCAATACCAGGAATCATGGCCCAGCCAAACTGATACACACATTTTTGGGGGGACTTAATTCAATCCATGACAGGGAGTATTTTCTGCATAATCATTCTTTAATTGTATCCATTCCTACCAGGCCATGATAGTGAGAATAAAGTGGTTTATATGTCGCTTACAGGCTTTACAGCCCAAGCTGTGGGCCTTGCTCAGCTATCCCCCCATCCCACCCCACCGCAACTCCATCTCCCCACACGCACACCACAGGGGTAGCAACTGGAGTGTTGCTGGACAGCCTCCTTAGCACACTTTCTGAAGCTCCAACAATCAAACATTGATGGGAATGGCACAGGCATGAGCTTCTTTGCTCATTGCCCTGTACTTTCCTAGCACTTTCTGGAAGCACATTGTGACACCAACAGTCAAGCCCAAGTGGAACAAAGCATCTTAATTCAGAACTTGCCTTGTGTCTTAAACTGGACAAATTCCAAGGTGACTGAAGAAACCATGGGTTTTAGGATACGCAATTGCCTCACCCATACCTACCCTTAAAATTCATGATCTTCAGCAACAGCAAAGTTAGGCCTTCTATGGCAGGCAACAGCCCAAGGAAAAATGAAGACATATAAAAAAGAAAATTAGACAGTGCACCCACATGAGGTATTTTTGGGTTTTGTTTTGGTATAATTACAATATTTAACTGTTAAATTCCCTACTTGATTATAGAGTTCAGTATTTTTCCATCTTCAAGTTGCAGCCTATTGGTGAGTCATGAAATCATCTTCGTAGGTCAGAATCAATCTGCTTTAAAAATGCAATAGATCAAGGTGCATCGCAGTTAAGAGGGGAAGTATTGTTTCATGAAACTTCTCATTCATATGTGTTTATATGTATTGTGTGTGTGAGTGCATGCGTGTGTGTGTGTGTGTACTGGGTTATATTGTAAAGTGTATTACTGCAGGTCGTGATAAAAACATTTGAAAAACACGTATAGTTTGCATTATGATAGAGGAGAGTTTTTTAAAGCCTGAATTGTTTTTAGTCTATTTATTTCGACTCTATTCACCTGGCATTTGGCTGCCTTAGCTATATGCGGTCAGGGTAAATAGTTTTCAAGTATTTCACTGCTCTTTACACTGTAAATTACTTGATCTCATTTGGCATATTTAATCCAGACATATAATAATAAATTCCCTCAGGTCATGCATCATATTAATAGATCACATTTAATCTACATTCTGAACCATTCCTGGATGTTGTATACCCAATCCTCTACATCCAACCAATTGCTCAATAAATACACAATGATCACTTCACAGCTTTCAAGTTACAAAAGCGCCATCTTCTGGTGAAATATTTTCTGTGTTGGATATTAAACCAAACCAAAAACTACTTGATTTTTCTAGCAACAATTGCAATTGTTATCACAAATAAACTGTCATTATTTAGATCTGTTTGTTTCATTCAGGAGTTTCAGTCCATTCCCCTTCTAAGAGTCTTAGAGTCTTTCTAGTCCTTAGCAGTGACAGGAGCTAGTCTGTACGTCCTGGTTTTCCGTTAAAATGAACTGGTTTCAAGTTTCAGCTCCTCCTTTGAAATTCCAGCCCGCTGAGGTGTCCCTCTAGGATCATCCAAAATGGAGCCTCTTACGACTTATCCTTTAAAATGTTCGGGGCCCAAAGCAAAAGTATTTGCAGTTTTTTTGTCTATGGTTCTGTGCACAGTATTGCTATTTCTTCTACAACTAAAATTCCTAAAACCTAGAATCAACAGCTTTTATAACTTTGAAGTGAAGGATGTAAAAGGGAGAACTGTTTCTCTGGAAAAGTTTAAAGGAAAAGTAAGTGCCATCTTCTGATTGTTATTCCATTGTTTTTCCATGTTCTCTATTTATTTGCTTAATATAATCAATTTTAGCTATTAAGCGGTCAAATTAGAATTTAGCCTTCAAAATAATATTGCTAGTATATCACTGTAGTTGTTAGAGCTCTGATAGTTTATGTACTTCTAACTGATAAACCATTTATTTTCTTTGAAATGTTTTAGTTTATGTGTTGAATTAATACTTTAAGATGTTTAGAAAACACTTATAGTTAGTAATGTGTAATGGAGACACTTACTAACAAAAGTATTAATTGTATAGTCTAACAACATTAAAAAGCACATTATCAATGAACATATTATGTTTTATTTTAAAAACTTTTGTGAGTACTTGATGCTTTTTAGGGCAGTGATTTTTCAGGGTCTTAACTCAGGCATCTGGTTATGATTTTTAATAAAATTGGCTACGTCTAAAAATATAAAATAAACATCTATCGGAAGTTGTATTCTCAAAGTGGTTTAGGTTTTTAACTACTTGTAGGACTTTTTTTTTCTTAATCTTTTATTTGCTTCACTTTCCGGTTGGATTTTTTTCTTTTTCCGGGAGGTTTCACTAGTTGTAAACGTGGCTAGTGACTGCAAACTCACAGACAGAAATTACTTAGCACTGCAGGAACTGCACAAAGAATTTGGACCATTCCACTTCAGCGTCTTGGCTTTTCCGTGCAATCAGTTTGGAGACTCGGAGCCACGCCCAAGCAAGGAAGTAGAATCTTTTGCAAGAAATAACTACGGAGTAACATTCCCCATCTTCCACAAGATTAAGATTCTAGGATCTGAAGCAGAACCTGCATTTAGATTTCTTGTTGGTAAATATCTACCTTGCCTAACCAATATAGTGTTTTTAATTGCTTTTCATTTTTAAAACAAATGTACCAGGACCATACTTTCCTATTCCATTTGGAATGTTTTATTGGGAAAGTTTTATGAAACTATCAAAGAGCCAGAATCTCATCCTGTGTAACTAACTTTCTAGACGTCATGCTTCCCTGGAATTAATGTTTTAACTTCTTGGATGGCAAAAGAAATTTATTTCAATGTATTTTATTCCTTATGACCATCATCCCGAGTAATTTACTTGAAGTGTGCCTATGGCTATTTTCATAAATATCTCAGTTTTCTCTCATTTAACTAGCATCTGGGGAAATATCCCTCCTCATTATTAAATCTATACATCTCATGAATATTGCTGAACATTATTAGTTAAATATATCTTTGTGGTTAATTCTATGTTGCCTTACTCAGCTGAGATACTATCCTCAAAGATAAATAATATCTAGGTTTCCAGGTTTTTGCTAAATTTCATAACAGAATATAACTTGATTTTTTTTTTTCCAGTAGGGGTAGTGTTAGGCTGTGTCCACAATTAGGCTAGCTACAGGTATCTATTTAAGACTTTCCAAGATTAATCAATGGAAAGACGGTGTTATATAGTGGTTAAGATCATAAGCTTTTGCCCCAAACTGCCTGGGTTCAAACCCGTGTTCTGTTGCTTTTGCTGTGTGGCTTTAGGCACATTACTAAACTTCTCCACTCCCATTTCCTCATTTGTAAAATGAGGCTACCAATAGTACCTATGTCCTAAAATTGTTTGGAGAATTAAATGTGTTAAATAGTAAAAGTAATTAGATGTGTTAAAATTAAATAGTAAAAGTAACAAACTTATATACTGCTTATTGTGTCAGGCACTGTGCTAAAAGACCTTCGACTAATGTCCTCTCATCAAACTTACCCTGATGATATTCTCAGTCCTGTTTTTACTGTAGATAATCTGAGTTTTGACCAAAAAAAAACAACCCGATTCAGGCAATCAAGTTTCCAATCCAACCACATTAGGATGCTCAATAATAGTTCATAAAAATATAAGCTCAGAACCTACTAGAAACATTTAATTTCTAGAGAAAGTCGATATGCAACACCTAACGCCATGAATAGCAGTGATGTTTCCCCTCCTTTTAGTTCAGGGATACACTGAGGAAAGAAAAGCCAGACCACATGCCCCTCAACTCCTAGGCTCTTCCACTTTGACACAAAAAAGCTTCTGAAATCCCATTTACCCTGTGTAATCAAAAAGGTAATAGTGATTTAAGGTTTCACTGAAGTAAGATGGAGCTCTAGAGTGAAAGACTATGAGACCGTGGCCAAATGAAAATTAGATCTTTTAACGCTGGCCAAAATGGACAGTAACTGCTCACTTGGTCATGAACAGGACCACTGTGTATGTACAGGTGTGCAGCTTGTTCACTAAACAAGGGCATCCAGGTGAGGAGGCAAAGGGAGCCTGAAACCTTGTCGAGTTCCACTTGCCAGGGTGTGTGCTGTGAGGCTGTACCCCCCTGGAGGAGTGTCTTTTTCTGATTTACACAAAGATGTCACATCAGCGAGAGAGAGCCCTGCCCAGAATAGGCATTATTTTTAGAAAGATAGTTCCCATTATAGAAAATTGCTATTTTTCAGAATGATTTTAAGGAGACTTTAATGTAATAATACGATGCTCATGTTAAGGCTTTGATTTTTTATCTAATCAGCAATACTACTTTCTAATAATGAAATTAATTTAAATGCTTGTTCACAATACTCAAAGTAAAGCATATATAAGTAAATAATGGTTACTTTTTATTTTAGTTATTATCTTTAACCTATACTTCCTCATTGGTTTTTTTCCCCATTACAAAGCAAAGTATCACCAGCTTTTAAAAACTCCAAGCAGTGTGTTCCTTCTGCCTACTTCATCACTAATTCTTAAAGAATCGTTAACACTTGCTGTCTTGGCTTCCCTGTCTCCAAATCCTCCTTGGATCCCTGTATCTGGCTTGTCCCTCCACAACTCCCCTGAACCTGGCTGGTAAGGGTCCCAGTGCCTTCTTCTCTGGCCCCTTCTCATTCTCCTTTGCAGGGTCCTCTTTTTCCATCAACCCTTAGCTCTATGATCCCTGGGATAGGACTTTCCCAGAATCCACTTGGGCTCTTCTTATTCTACCTTTCTTTCTTTCTTTGAGTGAGCACTCTCCTAAGCTCTGAAACCATATACCCAGCTGTCTCCTCTGATGTGGGTGCCCCATAGAAACCTGAACCGCATCGTGTACAAAAATGAATCTGTCATCTTCCTCCTAAAACCTGCTTGCTCTGCCATGTTCATTGGGGAGGAAGTACAGCCTAGAGGTTAAGAGCATGAGCTCTGTAGTAGGAAAGCCTGGATACTAACCCTGGATCACTCATTAGTCACATGACCTTGAGTCTAGGCCTCCATTTTCTCATCTGCAAAATGAGGATAATAAAAATACCCACCTCATAATGTTGATGTAAAGTTTAAATGAGAGGATCCTTTTAAAGCACTAGACACACATTACTAGGCACATAGTAAGCACCTGATAAATTTTAGTTATATTATTTATATATATGTGCATATTTACATATTCTCATGTTAGTGAAGAATATGAACACAAGTCCTATATGATATAAATGATAAAAAAAATCTATATTTCTTGCATAAATTTATCAAAGGATATAACTTCCCAAAATAATTTAGAATTCCTTAGTTTTCAGCTATGTAATATGTAACAATATAAAGAATATTAATATATTTAATATGAAAAGTAATCTGTATATTTTTATTACCAAACAATATGAAAAACATCAATATATTTAATATGAAAAGTAATCTATATATTTCTATTACCAAGGACCTTTTAGAGCATCATTTTATCTTAAAAAAATTTTTTGAATTAAAAGTTTTGAGCTGGTGACAAGGTAGAATTTTTGTTGTTTAGATCAACAAATCCAAAATAAACAACTTTGTTTCATTTCATGATTCTAGATCAGTAGAATCATCAGTGAAGTTACCCAGTATATCAAGACTTGGTTACTCAAACTCAAAGAGTTTTGCTTTGTTTGGGTGTTTTGTTTTGTTTTATACTGGAAATTATGACAATCCTAGAATCTGACTCTAAAGTTGTTACTTATGCAGATACTAATAGAAATGAAAATCTTGACAAAGAATAAAGTTATGCTCATGAAAATATGTTCTGATATTTTAGATTCTTCAAAGAAGGAACCGAGATGGAATTTTTGGAAGTATCTGGTCAACCCTGAGGGTCAAGTTGTGAAGTTCTGGAGGCCAGAGGAGCCCATTGAAGCCATCAGGCCTGACATAGCAGCTCTGGTTAGACAAATGATCATAAAGAAGAAAGAGGATCTATGAAAATGCCTTTGAACCATTCTAATGCAATAGTCAGAACAGAAATGTCTGCATGAAGGTTTGCTCTCGTTTTAAACACTCTGACAATTAAATGTGGCACTGAAGGTTTTTTGTTGTTGTTGTTATCTTGTGTTAACCAGTGATAATGAATGTCCCCAGGATATAGATATTACCCAGAGTAAAAAAGTAAAAATAAAGGGTAGGCAAAAATTAAGAATGAAATATATTAAGTACTTTGTCTGATCACTAAAAAATTCAGAATACACAGTCACCAATGGGCTTCAATATCCTATTGTTCAACTTAACATCTTCTAGGATTGATTGCACTTGACGGCAATGCTAACACACTAGACCACTATGTGGATTCAGAAACACTGCACATGGCTGACATTTTTGGAGTAACTAACTGTAAATGGCTATTTTGATAAGCAGAAAATATTGAAAAATGTAAAACGTGTATACAGATTCATGTACAGTCTTGTAGTACAGTCTCTAGTGCATTTTACTACATTTGGCCAAAACGTCATTTTTACATGACACTTAATATTTGAAAAGGCCTTCATTGATTTTATGATTTCCCTCCCTGTTACTTTCCAGAAGCAACTCAGGTTCCATAAATGGAATATTAACAGTTGAATCACAGTCTTTATTTCTGTGTGAAAATCCCAAGTGTAAGAAAAAGGCCATGAGAATCAGATCATTTAGCTTGCTTCATTCATTATAGGCTGATTTTTGTTAGTATATTCAGACTAGATTAGCCATCTGGAAAGAATTCAATGCTGCCATCATTCTGATGGCTGAAATAGTAAGAGTCAAACAGTCAAAACTCTAATGCAAAAAGAGGATGACTGCAATTATACAGTCCTACGATGTAAATCAGCAATTGCTGAGCACCCTTTTGGTAGAGTCACAATATACTTTTTTTCCCAACATCGTGACCTTTATATTTTGTCAGCCTTATAGTTATTGGTTAACAAAGCAATCCTGCCAAATTTGTTGCTATCCCACAAAATACCACTGCATAAATGAAATAAATAGGTCTGGGGCAAAAAAATATATGTGACATACAGTCATGTAAAATGCGGCTAAGAAGGAAGACCTAATTTAAAATACCTGTGACTTTGTTCCAAATTCTGATCTGATTGGTAGAAGTGAAGATGCTTTTTTATGATGAATTCCATTACCACCACTTCAGTGTACAGTTCTACATAATTGCTTTGAGTGTAGTTCTTAGAGAAACAAAAAAATATTTCCTGAAGCAACTTTTGCTTCGAAATGTATGTTCAGCTACCCAGCTATGAATTTTAATGAGATATTTGGTGGGGGCAAGAGGACAGTTTCCATCAGAGGTCAAGACATTTGAAATGCCCGCAAAGGATTTACAGGAATGGAGCATGGAGCCCTGGTGGTGCAGTGGTTAAGAGCTACCGCTGCTAACCAAAAGGTTGGCAGTTCAAATCCCCCAGCCGTTCCTTGGAAATCCTATGGGGCAGTTCTACTCTGTCTTGTAGTGTCACTATGAGTCAGAATGGACTCGACAGCAACGGGGTAGCATGGAGCCGCCTCAAGAATGCCTGATAAGTATGTCAGCAAACCTGGTGCTACCTCTAACTAGCTGCATGACTTTGGACACGTCACTTAACTGCTTTTATTTTTATTACATTTTTTTTTTCCACTTAACTTCCTTTAACTTCCATTTCCTCACCTGTAAACTTAGGGGGATCAAACTGAAAAGCTCCTTGCAACTCTATAAGTCAATGGAAATACTTACCAAAGTGTTTTAAGTAATCAGGAGAAAAAATCTGAGAACTAACCCAGATTGTTAGCGAAGAAACAGAAGCCACCTAACAAACCTATCTATCCTTTGCAATTTTGCCCCAAGAGCCTATTACTAATTTGAATTCTGGACCTCTAAGCAAAATTTCATCCCATGGCAACCACCTCCAAATATTGGTTCCAGAGCACTTCCATGAGCTCAACCCAGTGCTGCTGGCAGGTGGGTGGTCGGGTGAGTTTTTATATGTTCACATTAGGTGTGTGAGCAAACCTGTGTATGCCAGCACTACACAGGGAACGTAGACTCCTCACTACCAGACAGACATAATGGAGCTGCCCTGGGGCCAACCAGGACTGTCCAGGGAACAGAATTCATATGTACATCCTGCCTAAAGTCATGAGTTTTCACCGAAGCCATATTAAGTGGATTTCTTCACTTATATATCACGATCCTGGTTGCCTTATTCAACTAAGAATCCCTACTATCGTCAGTGCTTGGTTCTCCTCACTTGCCCTCTGTGTATACAGGGCAGGCAGGTGAGGATTTGAAAGTGTGCTACGTGTATTATTGCCCTGAGGGAAAGGAAATTTGCATGTTCTGTAAGAATTAGGCTATGTGAGCTGAAACAGAGAGTAGAGCAATTTCTTAAATGTCTCAGATGAATACCATCAGGCAGATGCACACTGAGAAAAAAATGCATCTTCCTTGAATTGAGCATAATAACCTCCCTGTCTCCACATCAAAATGTCTGAGACATAAACTGCTACAGTCCACCTGAACCGAGGAGTATAACAGGAAAATACCAGGAGTCAGTCACGTAAAAGTGTATTCAGCTGTTGTCCTCATGACAAAGGAAAAGAACAAAATCAAGTGCATTTTAATTGTGGCAGATAATTTACTGACTTGAAGTTTGTTTTGTTTTGCTTTGAGGGTGGAGGAGAGTACCTCATTCTGACTCCTGGTCATCATCTCATGGCAGATGTCACAGTAGAGATTGTTGGATTGGAATAAATATGAATTTGCCTGAAATATACCTTGAAAGATGTACTTCATTTTTGAAAATGCTAAATAATTACAGTGTATATACCATATGTGAGCTGGAGTCGACTCCATGGCAATGGGTTGGGTTGGGTTGGGTTGGGTTTGGATACTGTATAGACAGTACTGGCCGGTTAATGTTTAATAACCAACTCTCTGCAAGGGGAGTCCTGACTTGCAGGATTTGCCAATTTCGTTGGTGTAAATGCTCCCACATAGCTGCAATGGTTTAACAACTGACTGGCAAAATTTTTGAAAATTTAAGTCAGTTCTCACAAACCAGTACAAGCTGGCTCCAGCACACCAAAATTCTTAAAAAAATCAGACTTGATCAAGTTATCATAAGGATCTCCAAAGAAAAATCCAGAGCAAAATATATACTCTTTTTTACTGTATACTATTTGGATGGAAGGTTACGTAAAAATATAGAAGTATATGCAGTTGCTGAGTAATGAAGAACTGCTGGCAATATACTGCCTTATCACACTAAAATCTAATGACCTAACCGAATTATTTGCAGATGAGCTCAAACATAAAAATACTTGAAGAAGAAAAAAAGACATGTAGACAAAACCTGTGAAGAAAAACAAAAATTATATTTCTCTGTAAATTAGTTTCTTTAAAAACATTAACTGTGTTTCAAAAGACTGCCTTGTATGAGCTGAAAAGTACCAAGTGGTCCAAGTACAAAATATCCTGTTAATTAGCGGTGCGCCTTTGAAAGAAAAATAACATGTTTGGGCAGAGCTGGTATGGGGACGTTCTGTCCATATTTAGCCCTCAGCTTGATTTCCTGTTTCCCATGGAATAATAAAAGTCTAATAACTACTACACCTAGAAACTAACACCTATCTCTTCCCTTCCCCTTCCCCAGCTAAACATGGGCCATACGTTGCACGGAGAGGTGTTATCTTTTGAGGGATATAAAAGGCAGTAAGGAATTAGAAAGCCTTTCAGAGGGCAGTGATGGTAAGTAGCTACATGACCGACCCAAGTGAACAGCACGGTGGCTGCCCCACCAGAAAACGCCTGGGATCCAAATGCTTCACAACCAGCTGAGCCTCCTTCCTCCTCTTTTTTAACCTCTTTTCCCTTCTGCTTTTCCCTTGAATTCCCAGATGTGTGCCCCTCTCTTTCCCTCCCACTCCTATGGGAACAGATTCTTTTTGAATTTATATCTTTGTTTTCCTCCTTACCCATTGATCTCTTTAACTTATCTTTATTTCATTCTATTCTTTGCCTCCCTTTCTCATCTCTTAGTAACATGAAGGAGCCCTGGTGGCAAAGTAGTTAAGAGCTCAGGCTGCTAACCAAAAGGTCAGCAGTTCAAATCCACCAGCTGCTCCTTGGAAACCCTATGGGGCAGTTCTACTCTGTCCTATATGGTCTCTATGAGTAGAAATTGACTCAATGGCATACAACAACAATATAGAACTGAAGAAAAGCTTTAAACATTTGTTCTGTTCTTTGAATATGGATGTTGGCATATTGTCTTTTACTCTTTAATTTTAAAAAGAAATTTAAACACAAAGGCCAAGCCTTCTATATTAAGTAGGTTTTATTTGTTTTTAACAACAGAATATATTCTATAGACAATAACATGTTGAAGTTTAACCTTTAAAAAAAGATAAAGTATTTTAAAAAGACGAAAACAATATTTACAAAGAAGGGACACTTAAGCACAATGATCCTAAAAATAGAATGATATTGGTCAAGAGCAACAACAACAAAAAAAGATGAGATTCAAAAATAGTCAAATGACTAAGAATCAAACCATAGGTATTTGTTTAACCCTTATTCTAGAAATATGTTTAAATAGGGAAGAATAGAACTTATTTTACCAATAACTTCTCACCCAATACAGTAGACACTATGATACATTTTTCATACCCCACTTAGGGTGCGACTAATTGACCAGACCATCAAAGTCAGTTACACTACCTTACTTCAAGTGTCCACATGAGTGCGCTGTATGGCTGGGACCCAGCACACATGTGACACCGTCAAAATGGCCTCCAAGTAAATGAGAAAACATTTAAAATCATGTTGTATAGTCAGTTCTTTCCACTTAACAAGTTAAATATGCTCTCTTCTAAACATTTTATAAGCCTATGATTTTACAGAAAATGAAGTGAAGAATTTAAGCAAATCTTCCAGAACAATTCAACCCCACTCCCACAAAAAAAACACTCCCCAATTTTCTTGCTATTTCAAGTGAAAATGTTTTAGTTGACTGACTCATATAGAAAGTGACCTGGTATACACACATGGTGATAGAGACCTATTCTAATGCCATATTAAGAAACTGATAGCCCAGAAAGAATACTAAAGACTTAGCTGAAAATTGGAGGAAATACTTTAGGCTTTCCATTCCATATTGTCATTATTTTCTAAATTTTATAATTAAAAACTAAATATATAATTTCACAAATACTTTAATAATATCTACCCAAAACTCCAAAACTATTATTTGGAAAATTTAAAAATAATTGGAGTAGTTTCTTCACCCTTATAAAGCTGTCCATTGCATTATAATTGAGTAACTGGAATAGTAATAATAGCCATTATGATAAATAGTGCCCTGGTTCATAGCAAAAAGTACTTATTTATATAAATTGCACATTTAATTACACTCTGATGTTCACAGTGATGCAATAAGTTAGCAGCTGCATGTTAGCTGATGCCACTTACTGATTCAACCAGCTAACAATACACTGCCAGCCCATCGCACACAGGTAACCAATGCTCTGCAGTAACAAGATGAATTTACCCAGAAGCAAGTGGCAGGGTAGTCGTGGCTGCTAAATTGACCCAAAGCAGCCAGCTAACAATACACTGCCTACCTGATTCAGGTCACTGCTCCTTTTTGTGGTGTATGAAGTCAGAGGCTGTTTCTAACATGAGACATAGTGGCAGAATTTTAATCTTAATAATCACATTAAAGAAAAGTTATAAACAGAACTTATTCCTCCAAAACTACTGAGAGAAATAAAATCAGTATTTGCTGTAATCTAAGCTTTTAGAATACTTACACTTAGGTTTTCCAAATTCAAAGCTTGGATAATAAAAATATGTTATAGCAGTACAAATGACTTAGCAAACTTATTTAAATAATCTGTAGCTTTTCAAATTGCTTCTATTTACTAACCAAAAGATCAACTGTCCATATTTGGTAGTAAAATATCTAGGAGTCATGGTAATACATAAACTGGGCATGAGACAAAACTGAAATAATGTGTTGGAAAGAAATCAATATTGAAGTATTTAGGGAATTTAAAGGACTTAAATGTCATTAAAGGAGCCCTGGTGGCACAATGTTTAAGCGCTCAGCTGCTAAAAGGTTGTCACTTCAAACCCACCCAGTGGTTTGGTGGGAGAAAGACCTAGTGATCTGCTCCTGTAAAGATTACAGCCTAGATACCACCAATGACCGCCCTGACAAGGAACACAACAGAGAGTCTCTGAGCGAGCAGGAGAAAAGTGGGGTGCAGAACTCAAATTCTAGTAAAAAGACCAGACTTAATGGTCTGACTGAGACTGGAGGAACCCCAGAAGACATGGCCCCCAGACTCTCTGTCAACCCAGAACTAAAACCATTCCTAAAGCCAACTCTTCAGACAAAGAATAGACTGGACTATAAGACAGAAAATGATGCTCGTGAAGAGTGTGCTTCTTAGCTCAAGTAGATACACGAGACTAAACGGGCAGCTCCTGTCCGGAGGCGAGATGAGAAAGCAGAAAGGGATAGGAGCTGGTTGAATGGACACAGGAAATCTGGGGTGGAAAGGAGGAGTGTGCTGTCACATTATAGGGAGAGCAACCAGGGTCATATAGCAATGTGTGCATAAATGTTTGTATGAGAAACTAACTTGAGCTATAAACTTTCACCTAAAGCACAATAAAAATAAATAAATAAATAAATATTACAGCCTAGAAAACCCTGTGGAGCAGTTCTGCTCTGTCACATGGGGTTGCTATGAGTCGAAATTGCCTAGAGGACACCTAGCAACAACAAATGTCATTAGTTTTTCCCCACTAAAAATAGCATTAGTCATTGTGTTCTAAAGGTGCAGTTATGTGTTCAGTTTAGGGGATCACCAGTTGAATACATAAAAATTTAGAGAAGATCTAGAAAAGGCTATAAAAATGGTGATGTGTTTGAAACTAGAGTCTATTAATAAAGATCGAAGGAATGTGGACTATTTAGCCTAAAGAGGAGTAAGGTGAATGGTGATAATAAACGACTTAAAGCATATCAAGTCTGTTTATGCAAAAGAAATCAAGAAAAGATCATTTAAATTTCTGATTTTAACACTGATTACAAGAGAAGGTAAAGGCTTTGGGGTTTGGTCTCTAAAGGAGAAAAAATACCACACAGAATCAACTTTTAAGTAGCTAACCAGTCCCTACATGATTCCACGTCTACGCATTGTCCACAAGATGGCACCATTTCCATTTCTTTTGGAGGAATGCTACAAATGCAACAGACCAAACCAAAACCCGTTGTTGTCCGCCGATGAGTCGATTCAAACTTATAGTGACCGTATAGAACAGAGTAGAACTGCCCACAGGGTTTCCAAGGAGCGGCTGCTGGATTCGAACTAGTGACCTTTTGGTTAGCAGCCGAAGCTTTTAACCACTGCGCCACCAGGGCTCCAAAGGGGAGTGTAATTAGAAACTGTGAATTGTCCCCAGGCGGCCCAAACGGTTAGGGCTTGACTACTAGCTGAAGGTTGGAACCTACCCACAGGCGCCTAGGAAGACAGGCTTGGCGATCTGCTTCTGAAAGGTCAAAGCCTTGAAAATCCTATGGAGTAGTTCTACTGTGCACACATGAGGTCACTATGAGCTGGAATCGACTCCAACAACATTTTTTTTAATTTATCTGCTTTTCAATATTTTGAGGAAATCATAAATTAGTGATACTACAGAAGAGTTATTTTAATTCTCATATTTTCAGACCAGTCTATGTTTCCTACAAATATTTTCTTCAGCAAGGATTAGTTTGTTTAAGACAGAAGTAAAACAGAACAAGAGCAAGCACTGGACGCTCACCTTGGAGGAACCTTGACTTCTCTTCTGCTTCAGGTCTTCGGCGAGCGGCCGCTTGACATTCTCCTTTGAAAACACGGATAACATGTTGAGGGAGAAACTATTTAGGAAAATCATCACGTTAGGTGTGAAATGTTTCTAGATGCTGTGCTTGTTAAACCACACTCACTTTTTTAAAACGACCAGGCACCTCTAGAATGTAACTAAATCTACACAATTCAAAATTAAGATCAGAGTCTAGAGCTTCGCCCCACCTCCTGGTCCTACACAGGTGTTACAAACGGTGCCCGCGGCAAGCAGCCCCATTAAGGAGTAGCGTGAGGAAAGGAAAGGGCCTCCTCACCCACAGCATCTCTTCTTCGGTGCGGACCCTCCGCGGGCCGGTGCGCTGCAGTTTCCACTCCATCTCCCGTGGACTTTGCCCTACCTGGAGCTTAGTTTCTCCTCGACGGCCTCCAGGTTTTTTCCTTCCTGATCTAAGCCAGTCTTGACACTTAATCGCCAAACTCCTAGAGTCCCGTCCCCTGGGGCTTTCATATTCTACCCCAAGCCTCCGTTTTCCTCCATTCCTCCTTGTGCTCCTGGAGAGCGGTCCCCAGGGTCCAGTTTAAAAAGCCTGCTGGGCGGCCGCCGGAGCGGGAATCCCCTTCTCCGGCTTCTCATTGGCCGGCGCTGTGGTGACCTCAGAGTCCGGGACGGCATCCCCAGCGCGCCGCGGCCCCGCCCCTCCAGCCGTCGCCTCGCCCCGCCCTGCCCCGGCTGAGGCGCGCGCTGGAGCGCCAAGCTTTGCCGCGAGCGGTGGCGGGCCCGAGGCTGGGACAGGCGGGAGGGCGAGTCTAGCGGCAGGACGCTAGGGAGTTGGCGGGCGAAGAAGCGGGTTCTAGGAGTTCACATCCTTTCCATTTTCAGAAAACAGAAATATTTCGTTACAACCGGTGTTGATCCCCTTTCCTAGGCCCCCACTTCCCTTTTCCATCTCCATCCTGCCTTTGAGAGATTGGAAGGGTGCATGACTCTCCGGCTTTCTCTTCATTAGTAATAATAATCATGTGTGTATTGATTTTAGACGTGTTTCCCTAACATGTTCATCAGCTCTTCATCTTCAAGCACGCAGGGAAAACGTGGCAGGATTTCTATGCTGATGAAGAGGAAGAGCATTGGCGTGTTTCTTCTCTGCTTTATCCGTTTGGAAGTGGACAGGTTCTCTCACTTGAGCTTCTTAGCTATCTTCTTGAACAGGTGGTTGGTGAGGGAGCTGCGAGAAAGAGCCAGTGACAGAAGGCCCTGATAAAGAGCAGAGAGCCAGCAAGGGAGACAGGCAGAATAAGTGATAATGGAGGAGAGGATAATATTGGGATTAGAGGAAGGGTGTTGGAGGGAAATGACGAGGAGCCAGATGGGCTGTGCAGCCCTAGCGGCCCACCTGAACTGCCAAAAGAGGCGAGCTGTGCCATATGGCAGGAGGGTAAACTGTCTGGGAAACCTCTGACAACCCAGGCAGCCCGCTTTTCCAACCCCCACCCCCATCAACTACCTCTCTTCCTCCTCCCCCAACTTGATATTGGATTGCATTTTGCTCTAATGCATTATATGAATTTGTGCATTTTTCTGGGAGAAGAGTTCATAGATAGTACTCAAAAAATCAATGATCCCAAAAGAGCCAAAATTCATTCTACTGCTTTTTTTCATACTGGAAGCAAGAAAAACTGACTTCAAGACTAAAACCCAATCTCAAACCAGTTTTCCATGTAAAATGATAAAGGTTAGGGAAAATCTTCTGCACAGAGTAATCTTCAAATGAAATTTATCAAAGTGTTTGACAGTCAAATAACCCAGTGATGAAAAGATCTCTAAGTTTCACACACAAGAAACCTATTTTCTTTGCAGTACATTCAAGGGAGTGCTCATTCTAACTTTCATTAAATCCCTTCAGCAAACATTGAGTTAAGAGCCAGGTATATTGTTAATTCAAATGGTCAGTTTTGTAAATGCCAAACAAATTTAGCAATACATCAGGAATAATATTCAAGACTTTAAATTTTTGTTCTATTTTTAAACGCTATTTTACATATATCATTTATGTTATTTTACCATTTACAAACACATGGGTTAAAAAATCAATTTTGTTAATGGACTTGTAAAACCATGAAAATTGGGATTTTCAGAATCAAACTCCTTGCAATTGCTAATAATGAATTATTCACTTAGAATGCAATTATCTGTAGATAATACATGTGCAAGTTCCATTTTAGCCACTAATTTCCACGGCATATCACATAGTCTCCAAATGCCTTTTTCCCACTCTAGTGTAAAGTAGAAAAGTACTAGTCAAATACTTTCCTTTAAAAAGTCATTAGGCATTTAAATATTCAGATTAAAATTTAACATCAGAAGGATGGCAATAAAAAAATCACCCTTTGCCAAACACCACGGTAATAACTGTTGCAATCAAGAATCATGGGTGCTAAAATTAGTGTGCATATGAGGAGGATATTTGCCCCTAAGATTAAATACGTAAGGTAAAATCACAACTTTTCATTGGAAAAACCTGGCAGACACGACCTTAACCAAGAAATCAGCGATAACGTCACCATTAAAGAGACATATTTAACATCACGGTCTCCTGATGTGATGCACTCAGAAATGCATAACCTGAACTTAATCATGAGGAAATATTAATACACAAACTAAAGGACATTCTCTAAAATAATTGGCCCATACATCTTCAAAAATGTCATGGTCATGGATCATGTCATGGTCATTTCACTACAGATTAGTTAAATAAGTACAAGTAAGCCCGTACTTACCTTGCTTACTGCGTCATCCGCCCATGTCAGGGATTGTAAATTTGAAGAGGCTTTGATTCTGTAGGAAGGTGCTGTGGGGTTGGGAGAGAGACAAGATGCCAGCCATACCTAGAAGAAGAATCTTTGATGTGGCGAAAAAATGTGAAATTGTTCACTACAGATTACTAAGTAAGCACAAGTGAACCTGTGCTTACTTTATTGGTTAATCCGCTCCTGGTTATTGGGGTAAAAAAAAGTTTGAGAAACTGTCACAGATTAGAAGAAACAAAGTAAAGATAACAAATTCAATGTGAGCTCCTAGACTGAATCCTGGACCAGAAAAAAAGGGATATTAGCTGGAAAATCATAGAAATTTGAATATCGGTAGATTAGTGATAGAAAAGTAGTAATGTCCATTTCCTGGTTTTGATCATTGTACTGTGGTTATGTAAAATAACATTTGGGGAAGCTGGATGAAGGATATAATGAAGTTCTTTGTGCTTTTTTTGTAACTTTGTTCTAAAGTTGAAATTATTTCAAAATAAAAAGTTAAAAATATTTAATTTAACATCATATGGTCATACTAATAAAAAAAGTGATAAATATGTTTGGGGAAATTGAGACACCCTCTAAATATTTTCTATTAGTTTTTTTTATCAAATATGGTTTAGGAATAATGCCTAATTCAGACGTTCATGTGCCTGTGAGTCATTTACTATCTTCATGTTTCCTCTTTGAGAGTAGGTTTTGCAGATAAGGTGTGTGATAATGAGGCAGGATGCTAGGAAGACTCCTTGACTAAGGTATATTGGAAGGATTTCGAGTAGGGATGGTGACGGGGAACCAAACGGAGGAAGGGAGTAGGGCGAGCGTGGAAAAGCTTTTCTTGACTCTCAAATTTTCCCGGAGCTGAGTCTGAGCCAGTCCCTAGCCACAAGAAGCAAGAGAATATCCAAGTTTCCCAAATGCAGACCTTTCCCCCACCCCTTCAATTACATAACTATACTTCTGTTCTAAATAATAATGTTAAATATCTCAGAAATATACAATGTACAAGGTAAAACCCCCTTCATCCGATCTCCCAATCTACTCCCTCCCCAGAGCATCGTGAGACCTTTTTCAATGTATTTACCTACATACGTGTGTACACATACATAGTATGGCCCTGTGTATCTTCCCACATAAGTGAGATCTTATCATACTTATCATTTTGCTCCTTGCTTTTTCTACTTCACTGTATTCAATTGCTTTTCCAGAAATGCCAACCGGAGCTCTTCCC
>NW_004444010.1:7593060-7617728 GCF_000243295.1 Trichechus manatus latirostris
GCGCCCCACCGCAATCTGCCGCCACGGCCGCGCGCCACCTCTCCCACGCCCGCCCGCCGGCCCCTGCGCGCGCGACGACTGGACAAAAGGGACGGTTGGTGTTTGTTTCAACGGTCCCTGGGGCACGTGCCTCCGCCAGGTGCGGACTTGGGGGAGCGGGAGCTGGGGGGATCTAAGGGAAAACGCCTCGCTGGGGGTGACTGGGAGGAGATGCGCTGGCGGAGAGGAGTGAGCCCGAAGTCCGACCGAAAGCCTCATCCGTGTGATGAGAAATAAAATGAAGGGGAGAGCTCGGAATATCTACTTTGGAGTGGAGTGACGAAGTTAGCCGTGCAGGGGAAAAAAAGGGAAGAAAATCATCGTCTCCTGAACGAGTAAACTCTGAGCGTTTCTGCTTCCAGAGTATGTAACTCAGAATAGAGTGTACGGATAAATGAATGAATTCGTTACAATTCAGACTATCAGCAGGGCTTTAGAAACTTAACTTGCAAAGGTTCTAGCAATGTTAAAAGCCTCAGTCAGAGGAGTAATAAAGTAGCATGTCGTCTCTGATTACATGGCTTATTACTTATTTTTTTCAATTATAAGTAGTACATGTATAGGCATATTTTCTATAACTGCTGGATTTCTACATCCACGCCCCATTAGTGAAGATGGAGGGTAAAGTCGGCCCAGCTCAAAGCATGAAAATCACAAGGTCACCGCCAACCCCTTATTTCCTTTAGTGTGTTCTTTTTCTTTCTCTTGGAGTGGCTCTTTGCACAGGTACTACCCAAATAAGGTAATTCCCTACAATTTTAAGGCAATGTAAGGGAAATTGAAATTAGTACAAATCTGTATTTAAAAATGGATGTGATCAGGCATATTAAGATACTCCCCAAAGAAAAGCTGACTCATGAATGCTCCAAACTTGGAAGTCTATCTTTTCTCTAGATATCTCTGATATCTTACCAGCACTTCAGATGCAACATAATCCAAAACAGAACTGAGAATCTTTCCTTTTTCCCCGTCTCCTCAAAGTATCTATTCCTCCAGTGTATGCCCTGTTTCCAATACTTCTATTTTGCTGGTGGAACAAAGTCAGACTTCTTTAACTTTCTCCCTTTCACATATGCCCAAATCCAGTTCTCAAAGACAGTCATTTTCACCTCTGCAATGTTAATTACATCTGCCCTCAGCTTTCCACTACCTTCGCTCAGACCTTCATAAGCACCTCCAGCCTAGCCTCCCAGCGGTCCATTTAACACATTTATTTGCACCAGCCAATGCCACACACTGTGCAAAGCAAGAGATCCAATGATAAAGCTCTATTACAAGGCAAAAAGCGTTCTCGATCTTATTTCTCCCCTGCCCAAAATCCCGTGAAGGACCTTCCTTACTTATACAATAAAACCTGCGAAAACCAGAACCTGTGTAAGACAGAAACCTGGCAGAGAAGAAAACTCAAATATTTTCCGCTAAAATGAGTGATAGAAAAGTGGTAAGACTGTACCCTGACAAAGGCGGAATACTTGAGAGACCCCCAAAAACAAAGCAATCACATTGAGTTCCAGCTCTCACAGGTTTCACTATAGAATTAAATTCCAAGTTCTCTAGCTCATCTGTTAAGTCTTATATGATTTAATGTCTACCTTTCTTGCTTCATCTCCCACAATACCACCATATCTCCTATCTCCCACGATGTAGTTGATGCCCAGCACTCTTCTGCTTTCATGCCTTTGCTGAGGCTGCCTTATTTTGGATTGTCTTTTTCCCCCATCAGCTCCTGGCAAAATCTTACTCTTCAAATTTCAGCTACCTTTCCAAAAAGGCTTCTCAGATCTCACTAGTTGGGATTTCTTTCTCTTCCCCATGTTCCTATATCATGTTGCTTATACCTCTAGTCTGTTTAATTCTAGATTATATATGTATGTGTGTGTGCATTTTCCACTATATCGTAGACTCTGAAAATGCAAAGATCTTGTGTCTTGCATCTTCGCATCCTCTTCAGAGATTGGCTCAGTGCTTTGCACATAGTTGGTGCTCAATAAATATTTGTTAAATTGTAGATGAGAATCAGACGTTTCTCAAATCATGGAATTACGATTATAGTGTCATGAAAGAAAGGCCTATATATAGCTATGCTTAGAAAGTGATAAGCTCAACTATAGGAAATTTGTGAAAGGTGGAAAGCAAATGTGCTTGGAGTAAGGTAGATATGGGTCTTTGTAGGCCTGCTACTTCCTGATTGCATAACTTGAAGCATGTCCTTTCAGCTCTTTATGTCTGAGGTTCCTCATCTGTAAAATGGGATAATTGTCATGTGCTATACAGGTTTATGATGAAGATCAAGAGAGATAATAGAAAACCCCTAAAAGTAGAAGTATTTTTTCTTTTGGGATGAAGTAATAGTATTTGGGTGACTGAGAGAATTTGAGTAATAAAAATGAGTCTTTATAAAGCACTTTTCCAGAACCTACACATAGTCCAAAAACCAAACCTACTGCCGTTGAGTCGATTCCAACTCATAGCGACCCTATAGGACAGAGTAGAACTGCCCCACAGGGTTTCCAAGGAGCACCTGGTGGATTCAAACTGCCAACCTTTTGGTTAGCAGCCAAACTCTTAACCACTACGCCACCAGGGTTTCCTGATACATAGTAGGTGGTCAATAAATATTAGATGAGTGAATGAATTCTATATTTCCAACCCAGTTCTTTAAACAGAAATATACTAAATTGAAGAGGAATGCTCAATTGAAGAAAAAAGAATCCTTATGGCTACTCCAGTTTGACAGTTATGTCAATGGAGAACCAAACCCATTGCCATCAAATCGATTCTGACTCATAGAAACCCTACAGGACAGAGTAGAACTGCCCCATAGGGTTTCCAAGGAACACCTGGTGGATTCGAACTGCCGACCTTTTGGTTAGCAGCCATAGCTCTTAACCACTGTGCCTCCAAGGCTCCATGTCAGTGGAGAGTACACATTTAAATATCTTCCAATTCAATGCTCACCAAGCAACCTTTTGATTTATGACTTAAGCTGAAGTCTGGGGAGACTCAACCCCTGGAAGGGAAGTGCTTCTACTCTATCCAGTTACATATCTCCAGTTGTAAACAAATTAGATTCTGGTTTATCCACCAGATTTAGAGTTGATTAATATAAGACGGTACCCCAGAGACTAATTACTGTGAACTGGGAGTAGGTCTGAAGAAGTAGAATAGGATAGTAGAGTGGGAATCAGAAGACTCGGTGCACTGGACTCTTGATCTCCCATTACCTTGTAGTGTAATTTTGGCCAAGTTACTCCTTTCCCAAAAGTGCGATCATATATAAAATGAGTAGACTGAGGGAGCTCTAACATTTTTTCCAGCTCTGTATCATAAATACAGTTCATGAATTCCCAGCCAAAGTGACCTTAGCATGGTACTACCCAATTGGGAAGCTTCACCTGAAATAGCCAGTCATCCTCTCAACATGTTTAATCATCACAACACTAAACCCACTGAAACAGTACCCATCTAACATATGAAAAGTTATTTTTCTAGAGCTTAACATGCAAGGAAGCATGCAAGCAGAAATTTGGAGCCTTAGCATCTAAACCCATGTATCTTAGTTATCTAGTGCTGCTATAACAGAAATACCACAAGTGGATGACTTTAACAAACAGAAGTTTATTCTCTCACGGTCTGGTAGGCTAGAAGTCCGAATTCAGGGCACCAGTTCCAGGGGAAGGCTTTCTCTCTCTGTTGGCTCTGGAGGAAGGTCCTTGTCATCAATCTTCCCGTGGACCAGGAGCTTCTCAGCCCAGGGACCTCGGGTCCAAAGGATGAGCTATGCTCCAGTGCTGCTTTCTTGGTGGTATGAGGCCCCCATCCCTCTGTGCTCGCTTCCCTCTTTTATTTCTCAAAAGAGATTTGCTCAAGACACAATCCTTTCTTGTACATTGATTCCTGGCTCATTAACATAACTGCCGCTAAGCCTATCTCATCAACATCATAGAGTAGGATTTACAACACATAGGAAAATCACATCCAATGACAAAATGGTGGACAGTCACACAATACTGGGAATCATGGCCCAGCCAAGCTGACACACATACTTTGGGGGACACAATTCAACCCATAACACTATGGCTTCCTTTTATCAAGCCAGAGGGTAAAGTGTTTGAGGGGCAGTTGTAAAACGCTGATTAACTTAAAAACCTGTACTTGTTGTTTCTTACCTATTTTATGATTGATTTCTCTTATACATTCTTTTTCCAAGTTTTCCAGGAACTACTGATACCTTAGGTATAAACTTTTGGGTCTAGGATTTGATTTTACCCTATTTATTGTTTCAGGGATGCTGGCAGAAGACATAAAATTCCTGGGTCAAAGACAAGTAACTTTATTACTCACAGGACAAGCAACATGAACATCAAGGCGTGAGGCTAAGGGCCCAAATTTATGACTGCACACAAAGTGGATTGCATTAAAAGAAAGGAATGATTAGCTTAGGGAATCCACTGCTTTTGTAGTAAGCAGACGCAACTTTGCTCTCTGTCTCAGGTGGAGACATTACCTCATCCCTCAAAGTTTCTTGCTGCTAAACAATTCTGAGAAATGGCTGGGATAAAGATCAATCAAGATCTTGCATCCTTAGCATACGCAGCAAGACTTGTAGGAATCCAAGAGACCCATGAAGGAGTGCCTTCCAAAACAGATGTTAGCATTTCTGCCCCTAATGAATTTTATTTTTATTGAATTTTATTATCTCCTTTAAACTCAGAATGACACAAAATATGTACTGTCTTGCCCTTTCCCTCCTTTGTAGCAGGGAGTTGTAGAAAGAACACAGACTTTGAAGCCAGAAGACCTGTGTTTGGAATCCTAGCTTTTCCATTTACTAGCTGTAGGAACTTGATCAAGTCATTGAACACTGTCCCCTCCAGAGCCTCAGCTTCCTCATCAACATAGTAATAACAATATCTACTTTGCAGGTTGTTATGAAGATTAAATGAAAAAAATATTGAGAAAAAAGCAGCAAGAGCCAATCACCAAAAACTGGAAACAACCCAAATCAACCCAAATGCCTTTCATCTGGTTAATGAATAAACAAACTGTGGTAAATCCACACAATTGACTCAGCAATACAGAGGAACAAACTATTGATTCACGCAACATCATAGACAGATCTCAAATACATTATGCTAACTGAAAGAAGCCAGACTCAAAAGGCTACATACCATATAATTCCATTTATATGACATTCTTAAAAAGACACAACTATAGGGACAGAAAATAGACCAGTGGTCGCCAGTAGCTGGTGGTGGGAGGAGGAACTGACTACAAAGCAGCAAAGGGGAATTTTTTGAGATGATGGGACTCTTCTGTATCTTGATTGTGGTGGTGGTTATAGGACTGCATGTATCCGTCAGCACTTACAGAACCGTTCACTAAAAAAAGTGTATTTTACTCTATGTAAATTATGCTTCTATTATTAAAATCTCATTTTAAGCAATAGTTTCAGCCATTATCATCCTATTATCATTTGTTAGAGTTCCCAGTGCAGTTGATGTAAGCTTCGTCTCCATTTTTCTTTACGTCTTCCCTTGCTCATCGTTTTTTGTATAGACCAAGGAGCTGTGAAACACCAAAAATGAGGAACCAAAACAGAAAGAGAAGCAGAGCCTGTATATAAACCATTGTCAATGAGTCAATTCCAATCCATAGGACCCTATAGGACAGAGTAGAACTGCTCCAAAGGGTTTCCAAGGCTGTAATCTTTATGGTAGCAGACTGCCACATCTTTCTCCCACAGACTGCTGGTGGGTTTGAACCGCCAACCTTTCAGTTAACAGCCAAGCACTTAACCACTGCGCCACCAGGACTTCTCAATCTGTATATAGTTCACAATATATACACCCACAGGTAATTAAAAAGTCACTCTAATGAGTACACTTAGAGTTTCAACTCTATGTTGGACCAATACCTTCACTTCTCGTGTTTCTGTAACTTCCCTTTGAGTTGAAAATGTTACTGTGTGACGTCCTTTCAGTTGTCTTTAAATAGAGCACCTTTCTAAGAAAAACATACTTCAGAGATTCTCACAAATCTTGTATTTTTTCTTTCACTAACTATATTAGAGTTCTCCAGAGAAGCAGAAACAATAGGAGATATGTATATGTACAGATATATAATATTTTACATCTTTTATTTTATATATATAATTTTTTTTTTCCTTAAAGAATTGGCTCACCCAATTGTGAGGGGCTGGCAACTCTAAAATCCTAGGGCAGGCCAGCAGGCTGTAAACTCGTACAGAATTTCTATGTTACAATCTTAAGACAAAATTCTTTCTTCTCCCAGAAACTTCACTTTTTGCTCTTAAGGCCTTCAGATAATTGGATGAAGCTCACCCACATTATCAAGAGTAATCTCCTTTACTTAAATGTAACTGGATTGTAAATGTTAATCACATCTACAAAATACCTCCACAGCAATATCTACATGAGTGACCAAACAACTGGGCACCAGAGCCTAGCCAAATTGACACATAAAATTAACCATCACAGTCCACCCCTTGTCAATACTTAATCTCCAAATAAAGACAATAACAAAGTCATACTTCCCACTTAACATGATACAACTATCCTGTGTACAACCTAAAATGTACTAAGAGGATGCAAAGTCTTTGGGTGATGTTCACTCTTCTCCTTGATGTCCTATAACTTAAATACTATGATGTAAAGTTGTTAATACTAAAATACTATGATGTAAAGTAAATACTTATTTCATGTTCTATGATAAGGGGATATGAGAGGGAAAAATAAGATATATACACATACACATGAGCATATTCATAATGAAATAAATACTCATAACAGTTACAGAATTACAGTTCTCATTTCTGCAACTAATCATGTGGTCATAGTTAGTATTTATAACTATCTCCTTCCACTATGCATTCCATATTCCTTTTGCCCTCAGTAAGCACCTCGATTTTCTGTGGTTCTTTGACTACTGAGGTGACCCAAACCTTCAATCCTGAAGGGTCTGGGCCATTAGAAGTCCTACCTGAATTGGGTTGTTGTAGTTTTCCATACTTTAACCATAGGGCATGGTAGTACTAAGAAATGCCCTAAGGGATCTCCTGTATTCCAGACACATTTATCCTTACCTCTGTTATATAATATCATTTAAATTTCCCCTTGGTAATTGGGATCAATCACCACAGTCAGTATAGTAACTTCTGCTTTGCCTGTTGATTCAGAGGCAAGAGGAGCTCAAAGTGCCTGGTGGCAGCCTTAACTTCCAGTTCAATGAAATCATTGTTGTGTCTCTTGGTGGGAGCATTCTAGAGGAACTAAGACCTCTAATACAGCAGAAATTATAAGATCACAGGAAGGAAAAGCTTTGCTAGTGGATTACTAGGGGTAATAGTGAGTGGTACCACTCCCATTTCCACCCCTTGATTCCTGGACCTGTGAATCCTGGCTATGGGAGAAACAGCACCATATATTGGATGCTAATTTAGAGCATCTACAGCCTCCTGGAGAACATAGCCCCAGCCTGCAAGGCCTTGACACTTAGCTGGCACTATAATTGAGTTTTCAAAAGGCTCTTCCATCATTCTGTCAAGGAAGCTGCTTCAGAATGATGGAGAACATGATAAGACCAGTGAATTCCATAAGCATGGGCCCATTACTGCACTTCATTTTCTGTGAAGTGAGTCCCTTGATCAGAGGCAATGCTGTGTAGAATACCATGATGGTGGATAAGGCATTCTGTAAGCCCACAGATGGTAAATTTGGAAAAAGCATTGTGTGCCAGGAAGGCAGTTCCATATTCAGAGTAAGTGTCTATTCCTGTAAGAATAAAACAATGCTCCTTCCTTGATGGAAGCAGCACCATGTAGTCAACCTGCCAACAGGTAGCTGGATAATCACCCTAGGTAATGGCACCATATCAGGGACTCATTGTTTGTCTCTGCTGCTGGCAAATAGAGTACCCTCTGGTATGCAAATGTCTTATCAACATAATGGACCAGTGGCTATCACCAGGTGCACCTTGGTGAGTGGAAGTCCATAATGTTGAGCCCATGAATAACCTCCATCCCTGCTACCATGCCACTTTGTTCATGAGTCCACTAGGCAATGGCAGGAGTGGCTAGGGAAGAGGCTGACTGGTATCCATAGAATAGGTCATCCTGTGGACTTGATTATTAAAGTCTTCCTCTGCTGAGGTCACCCACTGGTAAGAATTCATAATTTTTGCCCATTCAGAGAAGTCTGTCCACATATTTCTTCCCCAGACCTTCTTGACACCAACTTTTCAATTATATTTCTTCCAAGTCTCTGACCATTCAACCAAACTAGAGCTCATGCATTGTTGTACACTTGTACCTCATGCCATTTCTCCTTCCAAGCAAAGTGAACAACTGCTCAAAGTATTGCCCACTGGGAGGATTTCCCTTCGCCACTGCCCTTCAAGAGATGTTCCAGAAAGGGACTGTAGCACTGCAGCTGTTCACTCTCAGGTGGTACCTGCATATTGTGCAGAACCATCTGTAAACCAGGCATGAGTTTTCTCTTCTTCAGTCAGCCAATCATACCAAAAACCCATTGCTATAAAGTTGATTCCAACTCACAGTGACCCTATAGGACAGAGTAGAACTGCCCCCTTAGGATTTCCAAGGATCAGCTAGTGGATCCGAACTGCCAACCTCACCCAATCATAGGGAAATCTTTATGAGGCTATCTGCAACTTCATGAGATAAAAGTTTCTTTCACAACCGAGAGTCCCAGACAGAGTAGGAGAAAAATGTAGAACAGAATTCAAAATCACAAAAAAAGACCAGACTTACTGGTCTGACAGAGATTAGAGGAACCCCGAAACATGGCCCCTGAACACTCTGCTAACCCAGAACTGAAACCGTTCCTGAAGCTCACTTTTCAGACAAAAATTAGACAGGTCTATAAAACAAAAAATAACACATGCGCTTCTTAGTTACAATCAAATATACGAGACCAAATGGGCAGCTCCTGCCCAAAAGCAGGACGAGAAGGCAGGAAGGGACAGAAACTGGATGAATGGACACAGGAAACCTGGGGTGGAAAGGGGGAGAGTGCTGTCACATTGTGAGGATTGCGACCAATGTCACAAAACAATATGTGTATAAATTTTTGAATGAGAAATTTATTAAGTTGAGCTGTAAACTTTCACCCAAAGCACAATTTAAAAAAAAAAAAATTTCTTTCAGGGCAGGCATAGTAGCTGTTAGGTCACTTACGTGGCACCTGTGCTGGGAAGCCCTGAGTTCATCCTTTTCTTTCCCTACTTTGTCTAGCACAATTAGGAGCAACCAGCCAATGTCATTATACTCATTAGTTTGACAAAAATGTTCTGAAGTATCAAATATATGGTCATCCAGAACCTTGTCTCTTATAAGTATTTGATTAGGAGTGTCCAATGGTGATACTTTGGGTATCTCTATTGCCAGATCACACCACGGGCTAGCAGTGCCATCTTTACCACTGGAAATAGTCACTCATGTCTTTAAATCTAACCAGATTCAGTAGCAGTTCTAGAAACCCCAGAAGCAATTCAGAAAACTGATAAGCATTTTTCTGTCTAATCATGAATATTATTTCCATGTCCTTGGGTGACAAAATTCATGAGGGAGTAAAAGAGCAGGGAACTGAGTCCCATATAACCATTGAATTTTTTAATACTTTCCCTCTGATATCACTTTCACAGTGTGATTTCAAGATGGCTAAAAATTTAGATGTCAGAGAAATTTAGTTAGCCTCAAGGAGTTAGTATAATATTAACAGGATCAAAATTATTACTTTAATCTCTGCACTAGTCATTTAGTTTATTACATTTATTTAGAAATTATTTGGGTGCCTTCATTAAAAGTCAGTTAATTCAAATGTGACAGAATCAAAAAGTCCAATAAAATGCACTAAAAATTTGCATTCTAGATAGGCAAAACCTGTCTCATGACTAAAGTTTTCAATGTAATTCCATTTAAAACATTATATTCTCTTATCACTAATTGAAATAAAGTGGTGTTCAAAGGACCAAAAATGATCTATAATGCTCTGTATTTTCTGACTATAATTTTTTATTTTCACTTAAATTTCGTCTCATTTTAGCACTAATGAAATAGTGAAGTCATATTCAACAAAGGCTTGATTTCTTGTTGCTTTAAATTCCACATGATCTTACTGGAAAACTTAAGGCATTTTAAAGACTGAAGTTTGGTCTTTTTTATCCTTCTAATAATTAATCTACAGAGTGTGGTGGTGTGGAGGTAGTAAAAGAGGGAAGCTTAGTCTTTGTTCAATGAAGGAAAAAGACATCCCTCTCTGAAATCCAGGCTGATCCATCTCCAATGACACTTGAGAGCTTCACTAATTCATTCTCACTTCGTTTCACTTCCAATTTGTTTCACTGTAACCTGGTCTTCGCTCTTAACAATTCTAGGTACTAAGAACCACAAATGTCAGAACAGATTTTGTGTTTTATCCCTTTTTCTTTCTTTTTCTAGTATATCCATCTTTTTATTGTTTAAATGTGTTTTTCCTTCACAAGGACATTAACCATTGTTCTTATTTCTTTTTAGTTGTTGTACTTTTAAAAATTGAAATTATTATTAAAAACTATAAAGTTACCTTTAAAATATTTATTTTGAATATGAAAAAATCTCAGGGTTTTTTTTTTTTTTAACTTAAATCCATATATCATACTTGGTTAAAAAAAAATTAAATGTTCATTCAAACACTTAAGTATACATGAAACACAACATAATTGAACCATGACTTCATTTCATGTAAAAATTAGTAAAGCACTAAACATCTTAAGCACTCAAGAAAGTCCTCTTATTATTTGAGATCAAAGGAGGTACTTGGGATAATTACTGCCCCAATTTTACCTTCTAAAAATTAAAGGCAGGATATTATAATGAGTCATCTATTACTTTTTTCACTAACTCATTAGCTGTAGAGGAAGACTTATGAGCTTATCATTTGTATTTATGATTGTATTGGTTGCTTTTAAGTTATTTTTCAATCATCCAAAATGCTCATAAGATTTGAAAACGCTCAACATTCATTAATTCAGCAGTATCAAAATCCAAAATTACCTCTATAGGCTGTAAAAATGTGCTGACGTTACCAAAATGATATTTCTTTAGGCTAAATGCAAAACCCGTACTTTTACTTTAAAAAAAAAAGAAAAAAAAAACTCATAAACTGGCAAAAGCCATACTCTTTCAAGTAAAGTATGTTGTGGAAGAAGAGATCTGCTTGTATCCAATTGCCACTGAATTGATTCCTATTCAGGGCAACACTATGTGTGTCAGAGTAGAACTGTGCTCTATAGGGTGTTCAATGGCTGATTTTTCAGAAGCAGATTGCCAGGCTTTCTTCTGAGTTGGGTGGACTCAAACCACCAACCTTTCAGTTAGCAGCCTAGTGTGTTGACCATTTGCACCACCCAGAGACTCTGGAATAAGAGAAGTAAAAGTACCACAATGTAATAAAGACTTCAGGGTTTTAGTTGACTATGAGGCAGTATGAGTCAACAGTATGATGTTGATGTGGCTACGAAAAAAGTTTTAGTTCTAATAATAGAAATATATTGTCATCAGGAGAGAAATTCTATTCCTTCCTTTGTACTAGGCAGACCCTATCTGCAGATATCACACTTGAGTATCACACTTGTTCAAAATGGATATTGACAAACTGAGTCACATCCAGAGAAATCCTACGAGCACACCGAGGTATCTAAAAATTGTATCAGAAGAAAAAAAAAAAAAAAAAAACCTCAAAAGTAAATGTGAGGAAAGTAAATCCAAGTCTGATTCCTGGGCAACCAACATGTGACACCATCCTTTCTTCATTCCCTTCTATGCCATAAAGTATCTCTTCTCCTAAAGTTAATTTCTCCAGAAACTTTACTATCTTCTCAGGATTTGTACTGTCGTAGTTAATCCCTCAGGAGCCCTGGTGGCACAGTGGTTAAAGTGCTTGGCTGCTAACCAAAACATCAGCATTTTGAACCCACTCGCCGCTCCATGGGAGAACAATGTGACATTCTGCTTTCGTCAAGATTACAGCCTTGGAAACTCCACTGGGCAGCTCTACTGGGTCCTATGGGGTAGCTGTCAGTCGGAATGGGCTTGAGGGCAATGGGTTTAGTTACCCTCTCCCTCTCCTCATCTACAACTCTCCCCCTCTATTGGGTCCTTTCAATAAACATTCAAATGTGTTCAAGTCTCCAGCTGTTGTTCTAGCCTATCTCCCCCAAAGCAAAACTTCATAAAAGCTTTGTCTGCACTCACTGTCTCAGTGCCTAACTCCAACTCACTCTTCAACCATTTCACTATCACTTCCTTGCTGCTACCACCAATATGTAAGATTCACTTTTCATCTTACTTGATGTTTCAGCAATATTTGAGATTATTCACTTACTCCTTCTTGCTTGAAAACTTTTCCCTTTTTTTCCCCCATGAACACTACACATTCCTGGTTTTCCTCCTCCTTAATAATCAGTACTCCTTCATCCTTCTTACTGGTGTTATTGGTGGTATGCTGATAAATACAGCTTAGGAGCGTGACAGGAGGAGATCAGATATGAAGCGTTTGTCAATTTCTGTGGTATAAATAATCCCCTTATGGGCAATTTCTAAGCTACCAACAGGACATCACTGAAGGCAAAGTTGGGAAAAGTGCAGGTCAGCTCACGGGCCAGTCTGAGCCTGTTGAATAGGAAAATTAATAATAGACATCTTTCTTTGATTTTAAGGTTTTTCTTACCCATGAACCCAAATATTAACCATAAAAAGCCTGACCTAAACCTCAAAAGCCTGCCAGAAGCTGCTGTATAGCAATGTAAATTTATCTTAACCTGCTAGGAAAGGATATTTGTCAACTACTGCCTCTCAAAAAGCCTCATGGCTGCAGGTGGGTGGAAGGCCAAATTATTAGCAGCCAGGTCAGAAGTAAACTAACAGTAGTTGATCTCAGGAAAGGGGGAAGGCAGGGTTCAATCATGTTAAAATTAGCCAGTTTTGATCTTCTATATTTCTCCTTCCTCTTCTCTTTGTAAGCTCCATTGTACCTGGCTTCTTCGAGCGATTTGCTTTTTCTGGAATCAAAATGACCTCCTTATATGCACATAGAATAACTGCTCAGAATAAATCTTATGTTCAAATTTTGGTAAGCTTTGATTATTTTTAATCGCCAGCTCCAGCCCGTTATTGAAGAGTTTCTTCTCGTGCTATACTCTCTTTAGGTAATCTCCACCTTGTCCATGGCGTCAGTGACCCACACCTAATCCAGACCAGTCCAGCATGTTTCACAGGCACCTAAAAATTCTATCCAAACTGAACTCATGACCTTCCTCCCAAATCTCAGCCTGCTCTAATAGTCACTAACTCAGTGAATTCGGCACAATCCATTCCATTACACAGTCACAATTTTAGGGGTCATGCTTGACATTTCATTCTCTCTCCATGCCCAATCCATCAGCAAGTCCAGGATAATTTTATTTCCTAAATTTCGCTCAAACCAGTTCACTTCACATCCACAGCCATAATCTTAGTCCAAGATACCCTACATTCTTTTTTTTTTTTTAAAGGAAGTGGTAAAATGTTCAAGAGAGTAAAATAATTGGGGGGGCGGAAAAGACTAAAAAATTCCAAGGAATTTGATGACCTTTCCCTAACTGGATACATTTCCATTGAAAACACACAGATAGTTTGGAATTTTAATCTGTAAGTGACCTCTTTTAGGGACTCTCTTAGAAGACTCACACGAGTTTAAGAGCTCGTGTTCTGCTAATATCAAGAAATGAGCGGAGAAACTTATCACTTGGAAGCAACCATGCTGTGTCCCATCAATGGGACACAGAGGAAGACAGAAAAAACACTAAAGATTTCCAAAGGCAGAAACAATGGAATGTCCTGGGATTTGAAGCTCTAGGGTCCAAGGCCATGGAGACTAGAACAGGGACCTACCACTCAGATGTCCCCATATAAGTGTGTGAGCACCTTCCTCTAGGTAAGCCCATATCACAAAGCTGTAAAGGGGTGCAGCTGTGAGTGACAATCAAGTCTTGCTCTAATAACAGTCACAGTTGTCTGACTAGTCTCCCACATCCATTATTGTTCCTCTCTAATTCATTTTTTACAGTGAAGCCAGAGTGACCTCTTTTATTTTTTTATTGTGTTCTAGGTGAAAGTTTACAGCTGAAGTTAATTTCTCATACAAAAATTTATATATATACTGTTTTGTGACATTAGTTGCAATCCCCACTATGTAGCAGCACACTTCCCCTTTCCACCCCAGATTTCTAGTGTCCATTCAACCAGTTCCTGTCCCTTCCTGCCTTCTCATCCTGCCTCCAAACAGGAGCTGCCCATTTGGTCTCATGTATCTGATTGAATGAAGAAGCACACTCCTCACGTGCTTTATTTTTTGTTTTATAGTTCTGTCTAATCTTTGCCTGAAGAGTGGCCCTCGGGAAACATTTCAGTTCTAGGTTATTTGAGCGTCCAGGGTTATAGTTTCAGGGGTTCCTCCAGTCTCCGTCAGACCATTAAGTCTCGTCTTTTTACGTGAATTTGAGTTCTGCTCCACACTTTTCTCCCTCTGTGTCCGGGACTCTGTTGTGTTCACTGTCAAGGTGGTCATTGGTGGTAGCGGAGCACCATCTAATTCTTCTGATCTCAGGCCAGTGGAGTCTCTGGTTCATGTGGTCCTTTAGTCTCTTGGGCTGACATTTTCCCCATGTCTTTCATTTTCTTCATTCTCCTTTGCTCCAAGTGGGATGGGAACAACTGATGCATCTTAGATGGCCACTCACTAGCTTTTAACACCCAAGACACCCAGAGTGATCTTTTTAAAAAATAAACCAGATCATGTCACTCCTCTGCGTAAAGCCCTTCTGTGGCTTCCTAAAGACCAAAAATCTTCACAAGGCTTAGAAGTCCCTGTATGATCTGTCCCCTACCTAACTCTTCAGCCTTACCTGGGACCACACAAACCTTTGCATTCTATTTACATATTTAAAGGAGACATGCTATCTTCTCCTTGAGATCTTTGTATACTGCATTTTGTTTCTCCTATTGTCCTCTCCCTTGAGCAGGTTTCTTATCCCAAACATCCACCATTCAAACATCACTTCCTTTCTTGACTTTTCAGACCATATCCTTCCCTCCAATTGTTAGCTTTCATAGCACTCTCTTCTTCTCCTGCTCAGGATTTATCATAATTCACCCTATCCCAAGTGAGGCTGTAAGCTATATGAGACTCCACTACAAGAGATCTTGAACAAGTCACTTAACTTCCCTTGGCCTCAATGTTTCCCAACTACAGAACTGAAAATTTGAATTAAAGTCTTTACCTTCTCTATATTACTCTGATTTCTATGATTCCAAGTAAAAGTTATTCCAGGAGACAGTGTGATATAGATATTAAGAAAGTGGGCTCTGCAGTCAGATCTAGATTTAGCTGGGATATGTTGGGCAGTCATTTAATCTCTCAGGTTCACTTTCCAGGTAAAAACAGGAGTAATCGTGAAACTTGACCTTAAAGGTTTCTTGTGAGTACTTAGCCCAGTGCTAGGCATAGGGTATGTTTTCAGTAACTCTATCATCATTACACCTTCTTCTCACTTACCGACTATCTTGTTTTCCAAAACTTCACATTTACAACAATAGTAAAAAATTTACTATCTGACTATATTTTGCATACCTGGCAATAATGAATGCCAAGGTGTGAGGCAAGAGTAACACTAGCTTTGATGGTTAAGGTTATGTGTCATCTTGGCTGGCCCATGATTCTAAGTGGTTTGGCAGTTATGTAGTGATGTAACTTGGTGGTTATCTAATGATGTAATTTGGCAGTTATGTAATGATGTAATCTGGTGTTGTGTAATGATGTAGTCATCTTCCATTTTGTGATCTGATGTGGTCATCCTCCATTTTCAAGTAACACCGAACTCGCATAACGACCTGGTCTTTGGAAACTAACCATGTCAATAAGTGAGGAGAGGTTGTATTATGAGTGCTGCTGCCATTGCTGCCATTATTATTAATTTGTATGACTGAGGGGGATAAACATGCCCTAGAGCAGTGCTGCCCAATAGAAATATAATGCCACATAGGTAATGTTAATTTTTGAGTAGCCACTTATGAAAAGTAAAAATAAATAGGTGAATTTAATTTAAATAATATATTTTATTTAATCTAATATATTCAAGATATTATCATTTCCACATGTAATCAATATAAAAAATATTGAGATACTTTATGATCTTTTTTGTATTAATTCCTGTATGTATTTTACACTTACAGCACATCTCAGTTTATACTATCTATATTTCAAGCGTTGGTAGCCACATGTGGCTAGTGACAACCATATTGGATAATGTAGCCCTAGAGAGGTCTAGTAGCTCTTCCCCTCCCCTCTCCTAGCTTATTTAATCTGACACATTCTGGCCTTCTCAACCAATTTCTCATCTACTAGGTCCTATTTTAAGAATTAGAGGTAAGTGACTAACTGCTTAATCTCATTTTTTATTAGATATAATAGAAAATTTCCTTATGAGACTGGTTCGAGGAAAAAACTATCAAAGGAGACTGTTAAATCTCTTGGAGATACATAAAAATTGCATAACCATGTATATACCCGTTGCCGTAGGGTCAATTTCAACTCACAGCAACCCTATATGACAGAGTAGAACTGCCCCATAAGGTTTCCAAGGAGTGGCTGGTGGATTTGAACTGCCGACCTTTTAGTTAGCAGCTGAGCTCTTCAATCACTGCACCACCAGGGCTCCAATTATCTATATATGATGATCTAAATATGGTGCTCCAAAAGACAAGAAAATAAATTAGAAACCATACGCATTTCATATCTAATCTTTTTTTTTTTTTTTTTTTAGTGTCCCACTTCAAAATTGAAAAGCTCGCAGATTGTCTTCTGGATTGAATACAATCAGGCCAAAAGAATCAGAGTGGACATTTCCATGACAATCCATTCAACTAAAATGATGTCTTTATTACACTGGATTTTTAGGTACTTGACCTAGCTCCCTCTAATAAGAAACCATTTGTGTTGTACTAAATTAAAAGAAACACTTCCCTTTCCTGAAGGTGGCACTGTGAACATGGAAAAGTAATTAGCTCTGTTTACTAACTTATTAAGGAGCTATGTTGTAGTTAGTTGCTGTCAAGTTGATTCCAACACATGACAACCCCATGTGGTACAGTGTAGAACTGCTCCATAGCATTTTCTTGCTTTTAATCTTAACAGAAGCAGATTGCCAGGCCTTTTCCCTAGTACCACTGTAGGACTATCTTAATAGATTTTTTTTAAAAGCAACATAATACGCATCTGTTATTCTGATGCCTTTGATAATCATAGCTGCTATTTTTCGTCCTTCCTTTTCCAGATTAAATTTATATTCTATTGTAACTACAGGAGCCCTGGTGGTGCAGTGGTTAAGAGATCGGCTGCTACCCAAAAGGTCGGCAGTTCAAATCCACCAACTGCTCCTTGGAAACTCCATGGGGCAGTTCTACTTTGTCCTATAGGGAGTCGACTCGACAGCAATGGAGTTTATTGTAACTGCACCCATTAACTTTTTGGGTAAGTTTTTCTATTAATAAAATGTCTTCTTACAAAAAACTAATAGCCTGTTAAGAGTTATGGAAAAATTTGGAAACAGTGGTGATGGCTGCACAATATGATGAATGTAATTAATGTCACTGAATCGTACACATAAAAATGATTGAAATGACAAATTTTTTGTTATATATATTTCACCACAATAAAAGTTTTAAAAATAATAATAAATAGATCTCAGTGGGGGGAAAACTAGTAGCTAAAATTTATTGAATGGTAAAGATTGGCAGTTTGAGCTCACCCAGAGGCACCTCAGAAGAAAAGCCTGGTGATCTACTTCTGAAAAATCAGCCATTGAAAGTGCTATGAAGCACAGTTTATAGGCTGACACACATGGGGTTGCCATGAGTTGAAATCAATTCCACAACAACTGAGTTACTGGGTTAACTATGTTATCAGCCACTGTACTAAGCACTTTAAATATATTAAAGCACTTTTATACAAACTTCAGTGGTGGGATAAAGAAAGGAGTTATTTGAGTCCCACAACTCCAACTTACTTGATATTGCTAAGGAATTAAGAGTTTATAAACTTATTTCTCTGCTTTTTTTTTCCCAAGACAACATGTAAGAAGATAAAACAGTTTGCCTTTATATGTGTACTGTTTAATGAGAAACTATTTGTTCTGTAAACCTTCATCTAAAGTACAAAAAAAGAAAATAGAATTATCTATGTGAGATCAAATTGACAACAGCAACTCAAAAGGTTTAATGGGATGCCTAGGGGACAGTGAGTTGAAGACAATGGTGATGGAGTAATTTGGAAAAGGATAGTGAGAATAGCAGCGCAACTGGAAGAATGTAATCGATGTCACTGTGAATTGTACATGTAGAAACTTTTGAAATGGTGTAACTTTGGCTATGTGTATTTTCACCAAAAAAAAAAAAAAGTTCTTCCACGGTCAAGAAGGGAGAGCGTTGACATGTGGGGTTGTTAACCAATGTCATAAAACAATATGTGTACTGACTGTTTAATGAGAAACTATTTGTTCTGTAAACCTTCATCTAAAGTGCTATATATATATATATAAAGAAAAGGAATTAATCCATTGACAACCAAAAAAATACAGTAAAATAAAAAAAAAAAAAACATGTTTGCCTTTATTAATTATGCAGTTGACTAAACAAGGGCCTTTATTTTGTTAACTGCTACCAAAAAAATGAAGATGCAATCAAGGACATTTGCTGTTTTCTGTGAACAAACAACCACCAACCCTCACCAGAATCTGATCTAGGTTAGCAAGGCACAAGCCACCTAAATTATTTTGTCATCAAATGTGGAAAGTTCTGATTCAAACAACCTACAAGTTTACAGTTACCTAGCTGCTTAAGAGGCTAGTAAAATTTTACAACCATCAAAGCTCGAGACAGTATAATTTGAATTAATGGATTTGGTGTGTGTCACAGGCAATACCACCGTCAATTTTTCTGTAGAGATTCCACAGCATTATCTCCTAGATATTTAGTCATAAACCTGCCCAGAAAACTTGAATTGTATCACTATTATGAAAAACTTGCCCCTCAGCTGCACCACAAGATTGTCAGTTCATCAAACTTAAATGAAACCCTTTCAATTATGCTTATTCACTAAGCAAACATACTTGCGTAAATACAGAAGCATTTAGTTAACACTTAATACAGTTCAACTTAGCAAGTGGGTCAAAATTTCAACACAATTATGTTTACATTTCAGTAATATTATACACAAGGACCTGATTTACTAGAGTAAAACAGAGAGGAAAAGGTCTTAAATTCTTCTTCATGGGAATAGGAAACAGTGGCATACTAGCAATATTTACAGAGTCACGCACCTGGCAATTCTTCTAGAGTTTGTTAAAATCAGCATAGTGCCTGCAGGCAGGACAAAACTGCTCTCTCTTCATCTGGGATGTCATAATATGTTCAGCTTCAGTTCAACAGACATTTACTCTTCAAAATCACACACTATGGGAAAAATAGAGAAGTAAGATAATCTCTTGCCTCTGGGAGCTCTCAGACTAGGAGGAAAGAGGGGGACATATACAATAATAACTAAAGCCGACAGACTGTGGAAGTGATGGAATGAAAATACAAGGTGCTATAGGATATTCTTTTTATATAAATAAATATAGTCATCTTTAAGCTTTCTCCAGGTTAAATAATTTCGTTTCCTATTTCTCAATGCTTTGTTTACTGTCCTCCTCTGAGTCCTCAAGTTTCAATATCTATCTTATAGAATTTATAAAGACCCAGAAGACAGGATTTTGGGAGAAATGCCTTACTTCAGTTTCTTATCATTTTGTTCACTTTTGAAATAATACTTTGGAGTTCCTGGGTGGTGCAAATGGTGAATGCACTTGGCTGCTAAACGAAAGGTTGGACGTTTGAGTCCACCCAGAAGCAGCTCAGTAGAAAGGCCTGATGATCTACCTTCAAAAAATCAGCCACTGAAAACCCTATGGAGCACAGCTCTACTCTGACACACGTGGGGGTCGCCAGGAGTCGGAATCTGCTCAACAGCAACTGGTAGAAACGGTTAATGATTCAGGGCAGATTGGTTAAATGTCCAACCATAGGGTGATGACTAAATTAAATTATTCCACATGTATATAATGAAATGAAGTCATTCAAATATTTCAGAAATAAAATTATAAAAGAATCCTAGACACCATTAAGTAGGAGAAAAAGTAGGTACACAATGGTGTGTGATTCCTTTCCTTTAAATATATGTTTGAATGCATAAACATACAAAAGAGTCTGGAAGAATATTCATCTAATTGGGAGGAGGATGGGTGTTTTATGTTACTCTTTTTGCTTGCAGTCGTTGATTTTATAACAAGACAAAATTTAATAAGATGCTTGTTATGGATTGAATTGTGTCCCCCAAAAATATAGATTGTAAATACTAACCTCTATGTCTGTGGTTAAAATCCCATTTGGAAATGAGTTGTCTGAGTTATGTTAATGAGACAGGATTAGTGGAGGGTGTGTCTTGAGTCAATCTCTTTTGAGATATAAAAGAGATTAAACAAGCAAGTGAGAGAAGCAGAGATGGGGGAAGACACATGCCAAGCCACATGAAGATCACCCAGGAGCAGAGGCTCAAAAGAGACAAGGACCTTCCTCCAGAGCTGACAGAGAGAAAAAGCCTTCCCCTAGAGCTGGCCTCCTATGTTGTTGCCGTTAGGTGCTGTCAAGTCTGTTCTAACTCATAGCGACCCTACGTACAACAGAAACACTGTCCCATCCTTTGCCATCCTCACAATAGCTGCTATGCTTGAACCCATTGTTGTAGCTACTATGTCAATCCATCTCTGTGAGGGTTTTCCTCTTTTTCGCTGACCCTCTACGTTTCCAAGCATGATGTCCTTCTCCAGGGGCTGGTCCCTCCTAATAACATGTCCAAAGTACGTGAGACAAAGTCTTGCTATCCTAAACTTGAGAAAATAAAATTTTGTTTGTTAAAGTCACCCACATGTGGTATTTCTGTTACAGCAGTACTGGATAACTAAGACAAGTCTGCATTTCATAATAAGAACAATTCTCAATTTAGAGCCAATTTCAGAATCTTATTTTTTTTAGGGTAAGTAGCTTAATAAATCTAAAACACAAAAAATCCCAAACCCAATGCCATCGAGTCAATTCCAACTCACAGCAACCCAATAGGACAGAGTAGAATTGTCTGATAGGGTTTCAAGGCTGAAATCTTTAAGGAAGCAGACTGCCACATCTTTCTCTCGAGGAGTGGCTGGTGGGTTCGAACCGCACATTTTTTGGTTAGCAGATGGGCGCTTTAACCACTGCACCACCAGGGCTCCTTAAAAAGATTTAGGGGTGATATATTGGGACAACGCAGGAGGCCTTCCCTGGCTTAGAGTTAACTCTCCGAAACTAACTCTGCTTTTTCCCCGATTCTATTTCTGAACCTAAAATTTCCACTTGTTTCCACAACATAAAAACATTTTATAAGTTCAAGACTCTCTGGACTATAGTAATAACACAGAGATTTTCTCTACAGTCATGTGCCAGATAACGTCTGGTCAGGCAATGTCCAAACGCATATACATCCATGGTGCTATGGTTCATAATAACAAACGGGCACTACTTTGCCATCAATGCACATCAAAACATTACTATTATTGTATTATTATGTTAAAGATGTTTTAGTGTATCTGGAAGTGTTTCTTTAATTTTTTTATGCATAGAAATGTACCCATCAAAACCCAAACCCACTGTCATCAAGTCAATTCTGACTCATAGCAACCCTATAGGACAGAGTAGAACTGCCTTATACCATTTTCAAGGCTGTAATCTTTACAGAAGCAGACTGCCACATCTTTCTCCTGTAGAGTGGCTAGTGGGTTTGAACTACCCACCTTTCCGTTAGTAGCCAAACGCTTTAACCATTGCACCACCAGGGCTCCTTATAGAAAGATACACTGTATACTAAGACAAACATTTCTTTTCAGATAAAGAAACAAACTCAAAGAAGCAGTTTCCCAAGTACGTAATCTGCTAAATTTAATATATATATACATACATATACTTCAGGCAACATTCAGCCTGAAAAACTTTCTCCCCACCTCCACAAAAGTCAAGGCAGTTTATAAAATCTCCTTTATTGCAGCCAGTAATAATGCACTAGGGATCACCTTACAGTAGGTATGCAGAAGTATTAATAAGCATTTCCAGGTAGAACATGTTTAAATTAAAGAAACATCACACTACCTAAATTTCCTACATCACATCAATTTCCCTAATAGGAAATGAGAACAGAAACAGCTAGCACCACAGAGTACAATTAATGGAGTCTCCAGGTTGAGATAGAAAATCTGTATTTGAAAGACTGAACTTGAGATCAACTGTAGACAGACTGCAAATCCTGCAATTAGCATAGCAACAAAGAACAAATCAGTTTGACAGGAACCAGTGTAGACTATCAGTGAATACAGAAGCAGGCCAGGGAATGATACAAGAAAGGAAATTTTTAGAACAAAGAGGATAGATCAAAGGCAGGTTATAGATTAAGCTCTTCTGGCCCAGTGTTTCATCATCATCCTTGTGGGAAATGACTGGCTGTTATCTGCATATACACACGGAGGCTATATGCCGCTTGTCATCTGCTGTATACTTGCATATACCTATTTGTAAATTATGCGATTTATCCCATGGGTGTGGATTCTCTTCATCAATCTGTTTTCTTCATAATGTCTCAAATTAAGGAGTCTATTTAAGTATTTTTAAGGAGAAGCATGTGAAATGGGTGGAATAAACAAAATTCAGAGATACTACTCTGGGCAAGATCTTAGGTTCAGCCAAAATTTGCCCCCTGTAACTGTACCTCCAAAAACTAATCAAATAAAAACAAACCTAGGCTAAGAGATTGTTAGATCTCTTAACACACCACTGTTTCACTGATTAACTGAAAATCACTTGCCCGTGTTATATAATAAACTAGTCTGATTAAAGAAATGTATAACCAAAATATGTATAATGCATTTAATAAAATACAGGCATTATTGTTTGTATAACAAAAACTAGTTTAATTTTCATATTTTGACAGTGTGGTTCTGATGTGTTCTTGGTTTTAATTTGTCATTCGGATTTAATTAAGTACCATTTAGTTGATAATTTTTAAAATCTAGCTAAAAAAAAAAATGCCACTTCTAATGTAAATCTATTAAATCTTTTTGTGCCATCATATTGCTAGCTTTAGGGTCATTTTATATGCTTGGTTCAGAAGATAAAATATTTCTTGGATAAAAAATCTTCTACACTAAACTCAAATAATAATGCCATTCTCTTGTAATGGATGTGACTTTTCAATTTTTCACAATTTCTTTATACCACAACTATATAAAATTTTTCTACAGGATAGAACACGTCATTGTCCATTTAAAATCTTGAGTTGATTTAAAAATTCCCATAAAAGTAAGTTTAACAAATAGATCCATTTCCTTAACTCCTCTCTTCCTGTCAAGCTCCACCTTCATTTATTCTCTTCTTACCATTCTCTCTACTTAGCAGAGCTCTTCATTCCTGGTAAACACACATCATGGTGAAGCCACTTGCTGTGGAGTGTTTACTTTTAAGAATAGGTATAAGCAAAATGTTCCAAATTTAAATGCAAACATGTTTTCTTTCAATCCAGAAACAAAAGAAGCTAAAGTTTCTCTAAGTAGTAACACCTGTAAGTTCTTTATTTATTGTTGGATTTGCAGCTTTATGTTTTGCTTGCACAATACTGGTGTTCATCTTGCTTCCAAAATAACATTCTGATTTTACTTTTTTGCTAATTGGTGATTTCCTGAGCATTGCAGAAAAATCTAGCCTTATTTACTCCCCTCCAGGATAAAGTATATATGAAGTTCTTATTGAAAGATGGGGAAAAGTTTGAACTAGAGGATCTAAACACAAGAAATAGGAGAGATTTTTTTCCTTAAAATCTTAAAACTTACTAAAAGGTAATAAAATGCATAGAAAGCTAGGAAACAATTTTAAGGAAAACTCATCTATTGATATGCTGTAAGAACTTAGGAAGAAGTCAGACCTTAGGAGAAGAACTTGGTGTTTAAGTCTATTAGCTAAGCTACTGTGAAAATAAATAATAAAGAGGTAGAAGGAATTGTACTATAAAATTTTGGGTAAAAGCCAAATATTAGTCAAAATGAAAGTAAACAATCATCATTATTCTGCTTAGTTAAGTTTTGGCATAGATGAAGAAAAGGCATATCAGTTTAAGTTTAGAAATAACATTAACTCTTATGGAGCAAGATAATTTTTACTATTTTCTTTGTTTAACCTGAAAAGGAAAGAGCAGATAGATAAACCAAAAACACCAAACCCGTTGCCGTCGAGTCGATTCCAATTTAAAGTGACACTATAGAACAGAGTACAACTGCCCTATAGGGTTTCCAAGGAGCAGCTGGTGGATTCGAACTACCGACACTTTGGTTAGTAGCTGAGCTCTTAGCCACTGCACCACCAGGGCTCGAATAGATGGATAGAAAGGAAAAGGAGCTGGGGC
>NW_004444010.1:7617828-7631235 GCF_000243295.1 Trichechus manatus latirostris
GAGAAAGAGGAGGAAAAGAAGAGAGAGAGGGAGGAAGGAAAGAAGGGAGCATTCATTAAAATACACATGTTATTGGGGAAAAGAGACAAATCTCCCCTGAAGAAGAACTCTAAACAATTTTTATAGATACTTCACCCCAAAGGACAGGAAGCATAACTCCCCATGCCTTAAGTGTGGTCACAGCATAGCGTGCATAGAGTATAGAAAGGAGAGGAAAAAGAGTAAGTTTGCTGGAGAAACATGGCAAACACTACTTCTGCCAGGTGATCAAGGGCGACATCAATAGTCATAAATCATGCTGATGGGACGTACTCTTGATATATGATAAAAATAGCACTGACTCTGTGATCTTCCTCACCAAAACCCATTTGTTGTTGTTGTTGCTGGTTGCTGTCCAGTAGATTCTGACTCATGGTGACCCCACGTGTGCAGAGTAGAACTCCATCAGGTTTTCAAGGCTGTGAAGCAGATTACCAGGCCTGTCTTCCGAGGCGTCTCTGGGTGGGTTTGTACTGTCAACTCTTTGGTTAGTAGTTCAGTGCTTAACCATTGTGCCACCCAGGAACTACCCCCTCATCATGAATATGTTTTTAATATGTTTAAAATTTGTCAACATAAAAAGTTTTTTTATTTTTTTAAAAAGGGAAAAAGGCAAAAAAAAAAAAAAATTGTGAGTTTTATCTTCAGTGCAGACCCAAATATTTATTCATGAAAAAACAAATACTATTGAGGTCAGCAGTCCAAATGTTTCTCTTCAGCGACACAAAATAGATTTACTTTTCATTCCCTTGATTTCCACGTAACTTGGATCTGCCACCTTGGATCTCGCATACATGCAACATGAAGAAATATGGAATTAGTTAGCCCAAAAGATATTTTGCCCCAAACAGTAAGATCATTGGGTTGTTTTAAAACTGATATTTTGATGTTAAATTACCTAACAATTGCCTAAATGCTTCCATATAATTCAAGTGTTACTAAGATGTCTACTATTTGCTCAAAATGTACATTGTTTCTTTAAAAAGTAATTTGTTTCCTGTTAAGGCACTCCCAAATAGGTGTTTGGCCTTTCGCTTTATTTGTATTAAGACTTTCACTTGATAACAGCCTGAGATTAAGGTAGAGGGAGGAAAATGACATTTACGTTAAATCTTCATGTGTAGCTTTTGAATAGTAGATGATTTACTATTTTTCTACTTTTAGGGAAAGATTACTTTTTGGTTTGTACAAAAAAGAAACTTCTCCCACTCATTTCTATTTTCTGCTCTATGTACTCTAATCTCCAGCAACACTAAATTGACCTAGGTTCATGAGGAGGATGACAGCTATTTTGACCTAGTAACCTCTGAAAGAAACCTCCAACCCCTTTTCCCTCCTGCAAACACAGTAAATGGTGAAAGACAGTCAAGAGTAAATTTTTTGGATAACTACATTTCTTAACATGTTATAAATATTCACAAGTAGAAGAAGATGCCTCAATGTAGATCATAGCTTTAGTTCATTTTGTTTATACCAATTAATAAGGAAGATGCATCAAAAGTACCTGAAGGCCTGGTTTCTGTGTTGCAGCAAGTATGAAAGGCTCTGGAGCGGTAAGGAGCAAGCCACTTTACACTGCATCTCAACCAAATAGCATATTCATCTGTCAACAAAAGTCACATTTTCTATTTTTACCTGATTGCTTCTTTTTAAAAGTTGAGCAATACATTATTTCCTTTGGAATTACCTGAAGTCTAGTATTTACAATAGGCTAAAGAGATTCAATTGCATAGGATTTGCACTGAGATCAATGGCAATTAAAACTGCAGTGTGTTTTAAAGTTTATTAGTTTCTCAAAAAACAAATAAAAACAAAAAACAGACAAATCCAAGAAAAGCAAAGCAAAAAGGAATTTTTTAAAAGCTAAAGAAACAATCTGGTTAATAATGTGATAAGGTCTCTGACTCTTGTTAGTTTATTTTTTAAATGACTTTATACTGCAAGGGTTTCTGACTTTGGTGTTAGTAGAAACTCCCGTTTATTTTCCCACAGCCTTGGAAATCATCAAGGAAGAACTGTATCACCACCCCCTCTCCACTGGCACTAGCCAAAGGTCTCCCTCTTTTTGTATTGGGGAAAAAGGAGAGGGGCTGTCTGCTCCTTAGTTGTCAGTGTTCTTCTGCCCTATGCCTTCCCCTACCCCACAGGTGGCTGCTCCTTTGCATGGAGAGAGCCAGCTTCCTCTCTTAGACACATGTAACTCGTAGCTCACTTGACTGCTGAACACCACCTGGAATGCCTCCACTACAGTCCCCTCTGCTGAATGGTGCTTCTCTCCAATGTTCTGATATTATAACTTGTGTATCTTTTCCCAGGATTCTGCCATTAAAATTACTCCAAATCTCTGAACCTCACAGTTTCAAGTTTCATTTTTCTCAGGACAAGGAATTCTGACTGACTCATCTTGCATCAAAAATATCCTGGATCTGAAAATCGATGTAATAAAACATATTAATGGAATAAAGAACAAGAACCACGTGATCATCACAATAGATGCAAAAAAACTAATTTGACAAACTGTAACACTCCTTCATGATTTAAAAAAAGAAGAAAAAAACACTTAATAAACTAAGAATAGAAGGTAACGTCCTCAACCTTACAAACAGCATCTACAAAAAACTCAGAGCAAAACCATACTTAGTGGTGAAAGACTGAATGATTTCTCCCTAAGATCAGAAACAACACAAGGATGTATACTATTGACACTTCTATTCAACACTGTGCTGTAGGTTCTAGAGAAGGCAACTAGGAAAGAAAAAGAAATAAAAGATATCCAGATTGGAAAGGAAGAAGTAAAACTATCTCTGTTTGCAGATGATATAATTTTGTATATAGAAAATCATAAAGAATCCATTAAAAATACAAGAATAAACTAGTTCATCAAGACTACAGAATACATTTGTCCAGAGCAAAAAAGAAAGAAGGAAACTAAAGGCTCAAAGAAGAAATTAGTCTACAGGACAAATAGTCTACATGAACCACAGCCTCATCTACCTTGAGACCAGAACAACCAGATGGTGCCTGGCTACCATTACCAACTGCTCTAATCACAGCCACAGTAGATGGACGCTGATAGAATGGGAGAAAAATGTGGAACAGAATTTCAAATTCCTGGAGACTGGAGGACTCCCCAAAACTATTGTCCTGACATACTCTTCAAACCTTGAACTAAAATAACCCCTGAGGTCAAATTGGCTCAAAAAATAATTAATATCACCTAGAAGTACAATGCTCCTTTTAAAATCACCTGTATGAGACCAAACGGTCAACAGTTACTTTAAATCAAAGATGAGAATGTAAGGGGGCAAGGAGACAAGACTAATGGAAATAGAACAACCAGAAGGGAAATAATGAGAATGTTCACGCATTGTGAAGAATGTAAACAATGTCACTGAGCAACTTGTGTATAAATTGTTGAATGGAAACTTAAACTGCTGTGTAAACCTTCACAAAAAATACAATAAAGAATTATTTTTTAAAAAAAGGTTACAGGATGTAAGATCAATATACAAAAATCAGTTGTATTTCTATACATTGGCAATGAACAATTCCAAAATAACATTCAGAAAACAATTCTATTTTCAATAGCATCAGAAAGAATAAAACACTTAGATATACATTTGACAAAAGAAGTGCAAGATTTGTACACTGAAAACTACAAAACGTTGAAAGAAATCAAAGAGGATTTAAATAAAGGAAAACACACTCCACATTCACGGATCTGAAGATTTAATATTGCTAAGAAGGCAATACTTCCCTAATTTATCTACAAGTTCAACACAACCCCTATCAAAATCACAGCTGGGTTTTTTTCCCCAGAAATTAATAAGTTAATCCTAAAATTTATATAGGAATGCAATAGACCCAGAATTGCCAAATCAATCTTGAAAAAGATTTCAAACTTATTTTACTATATACTTACAGTAATCAAAACAGACTTAAGGCAGTATCATACTGTTTTGATTACATACACACACACACACATATACACATATATGCATAGATATATGAAAGAAGAGTTCAGAAACCCTTATTTATGGTCAATTGATTCTCAGCAAGGGTGCCAAGACAATAGGAAAATAATAGTCTCTTCAACAAATGGTGCTGGCATAACTAGATGTCCACATGCAAAATGATCCCTTACCTCACATCATACACAAAAGTTAAGTCAAAATAGATCATAAATCTAAATTAACAGCTAAAACTATAAAAATCTTAGAACATAAAAGTAAAAAAAGGCAATGGTTTCTTAGATACAACACCAAAAGCAAAAGTAACAATAACAAATATATAAATTGGGCTACATTAAAATTAAAATCATTTGTTCTCCACTGGTCTCACCCCGTCAGGAGCAATGAAAAATGAACAAAACTAAAGACACAAGGGAAAGATTAGTCCAAAGGACTAATAGACCACAACTACCATGGCCTCCACCAGACTGAGACCAGTAGAACTAGATGGTGCCCAGCTACCACCACTGACTGCTCTGACAGGGATCACAATAGAGGGTCCTGGACAGAGCTGGAGAAAAATACAGAACAAAATTTTAACTCAAAAAAAGACCAGATTTACTGGTCTGAAAGAGACTGGAGAAACCCTGAGAGTATGGCCCCCAGACACTCTTTTAGCTCAGTAATGAAGTCACTCCAGAGGTTCACCTTTTAGCCAAAGATTAGACAGGCCCATAGAACAAAATGAGACTAAAAGGACACACCAGCCCAGGGGCAAGGACTAGAAGGCAGGAGGGGATAGGAAAGCTAGTAATAGGGAACCCAAGGTTGAGAAGGGAGAGTACTGACATGTTATGAGGTTGTCATAAAACAATATATGTACTGTTTAATGAGAAGCTAGTTTGTTCTGTAAACATCAAAAGTACAATAAAAAATTAATTATAACCTTTGTACTGTAAACGATACTGTCAAGGATGTGAAAAGACAACCCATATAAGGGGAGAAAACATTTTTGAATCATGTATCTCATAAGGGACTTGTATCCAGATATGTAAATAACTCATGATTCAATTAAAAAAAAGATAAATAACCTAATTATTTTTGCCTTTTTTAAATTGTGCTTGAAGTGAAAGTTTACAGTTCAAGTCAGTTTCTCATACAAAAATTTATACATACTTTGCTATGTGACCCTAGCTGCTCTCCCTATTATGTGACAGCACACTCCTCCTTTCCACCCTGGATTTCCTGTGTCCATTCAACAAGCTCCTGTCCCTTTTTGCCTTCTCATCTCGCTCCAAACAGGAGCTTCCCATTTAGTCTCATGTATCTACTTGAGCTAAGAAGCACTCTCTTCACAAGTATCATTTTATGTCCCATAATCCATTCTAATCTTTGAAGAGTTGGCTTCAGGAATGGTTTCAGTTCTGGGCTAACGGAGAGTCCAGGGGCCAAAATAACCTAATTTTTCAAATGGGCAAAATACTTGAATAGACATTTCTCCGAAGAAGATACACAAATGTCCAATGAGCACATGAAAAGATGTTCAATACCAATAATCATTAGGGAGGTGCAAATCAAAACCATAATGAGAATCTACTTCACATCCACTTCTTCTTGTTATTGTGTGCTGTTGATTCAGACTCATAATGACCCTATAGAACATAGTAGAACTGTCCCCTAGTGTTTCCAAGGCTGTAATCTTTGCAGAAGCAGACTGTCACATCTTTCTCGCTCCCATGGAACGGCTGACCTTTAGGTTAGCAGCTGAGTGCTTTAACGACTGCACCACTAGGGCTCCTAGTTACACCCACTAGCATGACTATAATCGAAAAGACAGATACAGCCAATTATTGTCATTGCTGTCAATAAGTCATAACCTGTAAAAAGCTGAATTGGTAAAAGTTGTATGATAGATACATTTACAACAATGACAAAAAAAAAAAAAGAGTAGCTGATGAGGCTGCTTATCTACAACCAAACACCTTATGGAATTTGGTTCCTTCGTTTGGAGGTTTAGGGTCATGGTTTTATAGGATATCCCAGTTAATTGGCCTAATAACTTGTTTTGTGCTTCTGTTCTACTACCTAGTTTGTTGTGTAGTGTATGGAGTCTTAAAAGCTTGCAAGCAGCCATCTAAGGCACAACTGGTCTGTATTCTTGTGGAGCAAAAGAGGAAGAAGGAGAGTCAGGAATAGGAGGAGGATACGGAATACGTGGCTAATTGCTTCCATGAACAACCGCCTCCTGTGCCATGAGACCGGAAGAACTGGATGGTGCCTGGCTACTATTACTGAACATTTTGATCAAAGATTCCATATAGGAATCCTGATCAAAAGGGGGAAAATGCAGAACAGAATTTCAATTTCTCATGGACTTTCTGGAGCCATGGAGGGTGGATGAACCCCTGAAACTATTGCCCTGAGATAATCTCTAAATCTTAAACCAAAAATATCCCCAAAGTCTTCTTAAAACCAAGCAATAGTTTAGCTTAATGAGTAAAAATATCTGCTTCGAGCATTATGATCTTTTCAGAGCTATCTATATGGGATCAAACTGACATCACCAACTAGAAAGATTAGGAGGCAGTAAGTTTAAGTTGATGAGGGAAGAACAGCTCAGAAAAAGAGGGTGAGAATGGTTGTGCAACTCAAAGAACGTAATAAATGTCACTAAGTTGTACATATAGAAACCGTTAAACTGGTGTATGTTTTGCTATGTATATTCTCAACAATGACAACAAAATCAAATTAAGGAAAAAATTATTTTCTGTTCTCCAGAAACTACAAAAAAAAAAAAAGAAAAAGAATGACATATACAGTGGAATAGAATTCAGAGTCCAGAAATAAACCCTCATGTTTATGTCAATTGATATTTGACAAGGGTGTCAATACAATTAAATGGAAAAAGAGTAGCTCTTTCAAAAATGGTGCTGGTACAATGGGTATCTATATGCAAAAAATGAAGTTGGACCCTGTCTTAGTTTTCTAGTGCTGCTATAACAGAAATATCACAAGTAGATGGCTTTAACAAAGCGAAATTTATTCTCTCACAGTCTAGGAGGCTAGAAGTCCAAATTCAGGGTGCTAGCTCCAGGGGAAGGTTTTCTTTCTCTGTCAGCTATGGGGGAAGGTCCCTGTCATCAGTCTTCCCCTATTCTAGGAGCTTCTCAGCTCAGGGACCCTAGGTCCAAAGGACACACTGCCCTCCTGGTTCTTCATTCTTGGTGGCATGAGGTCCCCCGTCTCTCTGCTTGCTTCTCTCTTTTATATCTCAAAAGAGATTGACTCAAGATTACAACCTAATCTTGTAGATTGAGTCCTGCCTCATTAACATAACTGCCTCTGATCCTGCCTCATTAACATCATAGAAGTAGGATTTACAACACATAGGAAAATCACATCAGATGACAAGATGGTGAACAATCACACAATACTGGAATCATGGCCTAGCCAAGTTGACATACATTTTTGGAGGACACAATTCAATCCATAACAGACCCCTAACCTCACACCATATACAAAAATTAAATCAAAGTATATCAAAGTCCTTAATGTAAGGGCTAAAACTATAAAACCCTTAGAAGAAAATATTGGCTTAAATCTTCATGACCTTGAGTTAGGCAATGGCTTTTTAGGTGTGACACCAAAAGCACAACAGATGTAATAAATAAATGGGACTTTATAAAAATTAATAACTTTTGTGCTTTAAAGGACACCATCAAGAAAGTGAAGAGACATTGGAAGAAAGTATTTACAAATCATAAGGGACTTGTATCCATAATACATGAAGAACTCTTACAACCCAACAGTAATAAGACAAATAATCCACATTTTTAAACGAGCAATGGATCTGAATAGACATAGCACCAAAGATATACAAATGGCCAATAAACACATGAAAGTTGCTCAACATTATTAGCCATCAGAGAAATGCAAATCAAAACCACAATGAGATACCACTGCACACCACTAAGATGGCTAAAATAAAAAAGACAGATAATACCAAGTGTTGATGAAGATGTAGAGAAATTAGAACCCTCATACACTGTTCATGGAAATGTAAAATGATGCAGCCACTTTGGAAAACAATCTAGCAGTCCCTCAAATGGTTAAAAATAAAGTGTAAGGAGTCAGTCCATCAGACAAGATAGGCAGTCATGGTTTTCTCTATTCATCTCCCTGCTGGTCTCTTTAGGCCTCAGAACAACCTCCCCAACCCCATCCCAATGAAGCCTGATGTTTGTTAGCAGAGTTAAAAGGATAAAGTTAGTCACGTAAGCTGGGGGTATAAAACAGCTGGGTGAAGAAGTTTTCTTTGTCTCATCAACTATGGTGCTAGTGGGGTACACATAGTATAAGCCTAGCATGAAGCTTATAGCCCACCTGTGGACCTACCTGCTCAGAGTCTATCAGAGGCTTAGGGAAGGAGAAAGCTTCCAGAAAGAGGATGTGGGTTCTGGGCTCCCATTAGGTCCCTCAGCTACAATGCCAGGTGTAGGGCAGGCATGTAAGAATCTATATCCCCCAGGACAATTTCCAGATGTCAGGGGGAACTGGCAAGTCCTATGAGTGTCCCATTTGAGTCCCTCATCCATGACACAAAGTAGGGTAGGCATGGGGGTTTTCCATTCCACCTGTACAGCTTTTGAGCCAAGGGGACTGCTCATTATGGAAGCTTTCCAGTTTTATGTTGTCCACTTCTTGTAGTAAATAATAAAAACTACTTTCCAACTGCTAACATGTGTTTGGGCTCTGATAGGAAGCACATGATGTTTATTGAGCAATCCATATCAGTTATTGGTGCCCTTTTTCTAATGGCTACCTACAAATCAGGTAAAACCTGGGAGTACATCACAGATTTGCCTTGTTGCACCTCATGTTTGGTACAGCAGACCAAATGCCACCTCATGTTGACATTCATAGAGTTGTCATATGTCCCAGCATTTCCACTCCTAGGTCTTCTCAAGAGAAATGAAGACATATGTATACACACACAAAAGTGTTCATAGCAGTATTATTAATAATAGCCCAAAAGTGGAAAGAACCCAAATGTCCATCCACTGATAAATGGATAAATAAAATGTGGTATATATGTACAATGGAATATTATTCAGCAATAAAAAGAAATGAAGGATTGAGACATGTTACAACATCAATGATAAACCTTGAAAATATTATGCTGAGTGAAAGAAGCCAGTTACAAAGGACCATGTATTGTATGATTCCATTATATGAAATGTCAAGAATAGGCAAATCTACAGAGACAGAAAGTAGAATAGTGGCTGCCTAGGGCTAGGTGGCATTAGCGGGTGATGGCTAATGGATGTGGTGTTTCTATTCAGGGCAATGAAAATGTTCAAAAATTAATTATGCTAATAGATGCTGTCATGGATTGAATTATGTCCCCCCGCAAAAATGTGTGTATCAGTTTGGCTGGGCTGTGATTCCTGGTATTGTGTGATTTTCCTATATGCTGTAAATTCTGCCTCTATGATGTTAATGAGGGAGGATGGGTGGCAGTTTGTGTTAGTGAGGCAGGACTCAACCCTACAACACTGGATTGTGTCTTGAGCTCGAGATATAAAAGAGAGAAGCGAGCAGAAAGACAGGGGGACCTCATACCACCAAGAAAGCAGTGCTGGGAGCAGAGCATGTCCTTTGGGCCCAGGGTCCCTGTGCGTAGAAGCTCCTAGTCCAGGGCAAGACTGATGAGCAGGTCAACAGAAAGAGAAAGTCTTCCCTTGAAGCTGACACCCTGAATTTGGACTTTGAGCCCACTTTACTGTGAAGAAATAAATTTCTCTTTGTTAAAGCCATTCACTTGTGGTATTTCTGTTATAGCAGCACTAGATGACTAAGACAGATGCACAACTCTGTGAATATACGAAAAGCCATTGAATTGTACACTTTAAATGGGTGAAATGTATGGTATGTGAAATATATCTCAATAGAGCCGTTAAAAATTAAGAAGGAGGGGGAGCAAAAGGAGGAGAAGTAATGACTACATAAGTCCACCAGAGGAGAAAACTTTTAGAAAGAGGATGTGGGTTCTGGGCTACATCAGGCAAACTTCATGAAGGTTGCTGCTTATGCTCAATACAGCCTCCACATCCAGAGATTCCAACCTTAGCCACCACTGGAAGCCATTCCTCACCAATTACAATCTGGCCTTATAACCTGAAAGAATTATGCTTGTGAAATTCACATCAATGAGGTAATGTTATCTCTTTATTGGTCGTGACTTCAATCAACTTGGAATTGGCTATACATATTATGGGGCAGCCATACCACTGAATGCTACATATTGTGTCATCACCTTTAATTGCTGCAGATTTTATATATGTGTGTGTGTGTGTGTACACACATATATAAACACACATACATGTATGCACACCTATATACATGATTTGTATAAAAATGTACACTTATTAATTAAATGCCTGGTGGTGAAGTGGTTAAGAGCTCAGCTGCTAACCAAAAGGTCGACAGTCCAAATCCACCAGCCGCTCCTTGGAAACCCTATGGGGCAGTTCTACTCTGTTCTATAGGATCACTATAAGTCAGAATTGACTCGACGGCAATGAGTTTATTAATATTTTATAAGCTGAAAAAGTAATAAGTATTATAAACTTATTGAAAACGATATGGGAAACAGGCACTCATACTTTGTCTTACTTTGTCTAGGGACTGTTAATTTAATTTTTACTCTGCAGTGCAGTGTGTTGAGGATTGCCTGAAGCATTGATCCAGCCATATATTGTTTTTAACAGTATGGAAGGCAGAATAATGGCCCCCCAAAGATGTCCACATCCTAATCCCTGGAACCTGTGAATATATTATGCTAATGGTAAAAGAGATTTCCAGATGTAATTAAGGTTATGGATCTTAAAATGAGGAGATTATTCTGGATTATCTGGATGGACCCAATCTAATCACGAGTCCTTAAAAGCAGAGAACTTTCTCCAGTTGGAGGCAAAAGAGAAATGTGGCACAAGGGGAAGTCAGAGAGATTCCAAGAGTGAGAAGGATTCAACATGCCATTAGTGACTTTGAGACATAGGAGCCCATGTACAAGGACCAGAGAGAAGCCTCTAGAAGTAAAGGTAAGCCCTCCAGTTTGCAGCAATCAAGGAAACAGGAATCTCAGTCCTACAACCACAGGAAGTTGGATTCTGCCAACAACCTGAATAAACTTGGAAATAGATTATTCCCAGAGCCTCCCAACAAAAGCCCAACTATCCAACACCTTGATTTCAACCTTGTGAAACCTAGAGCACAGAAACCAAAAGAGCCAACTTGGTCTTCTGACCTACAGAACTATGAGACTAAATTCGAGCTATTTTAAGCCACTAAATTTGTGGTAATTTGTTATAGCAGCAATAGAAAACTAATACAAACAGATAACTTGTATTGCACAAACGTGTGATGGTTAATTTTATATGTCGACTTGACTAGAGTATGGTTCCCAGTTGTTTGGTCAAACACTAGATGTTGCTATGAAGTAGTTACATGTGATTAACATTTAAATCAGTTGACTTTAGTAAAGCAGATTACCCCCAACAATGTGGATGGGTCTTATACAATCAGTTGAAGACCTTAAGAGCAGAAACTGAGGTTTTTGAGGGAGAAGGATTCTGCCTCAAGACTGTAAATAGACATCCTGCTGGAACTTCCAGCCCACCACCTGGCCTACTAATTTCAAACACAAAACTGCTGCCACTGAACTGGGATCCTTAAATGCATGTCCCATAAAGCCCTATGCTGAAGCTGACGTATCACTCTGACACAGATTTCAGTCCATAGCAACCACTTCAAGGCTGACATAGTGAGATGAACAGGTTAGATTCAGTTATATGACCCGCAAGGTCACACAACCAGTGATTCTTTTTACATCTTGCTCCAAATAATTTTTAATTCTTTAGCTATCATAGTAGTGCCTTAGTCTTCCTTTAGGTAAAATATAGACACACATATAGAAAATGTTGAATTGATGTATGTTTTCATGTGTACATCATCAACAACAAAATAAAATAAATTACAAAAAATATATAGACTCAAAATATCATTAGTTAATATTATAAACTAATTATACAGTAACTCTTCAACTTAAAGTGTTAATCATATTATTATATTTGACCTATTAGTTAATTAAGGAGCCCTGGTTGTGCAGTGCTTACTCAGGTGCTAACTGAATGGTTGGTGGTTCAAACCCACCAGCTGCTCCACAGGAGAAAGATGTGTCAGTCTGCTTCTGAAAGATTACATCTTTGGAAATCCTATGGGGCAGTTCTACTCTGTCCTATAGGGTCACTATGAGTTGGAATCGACAACATGTCAAAATAAATTCATAACTAGAAATCATATAAAAACAACAATTAGAAATCCAAAAGATAAACAACAAGATTTCAGAAATGGACAGTGTCACAAACAGGCTGAGGAGCAGATTTGAAACGATGGAAGACAGGATCAGTGAAATAAAGACAAACACTTGGATAAAACTTTGAGGAAAAATCAGAAAAAAAGAACGAAGAAAAAAGAAGAAATCCTGAAAATTATGAGGGATACAATCAAAAGCAAAAATTTGTGAGAGATCGGAGTTCCAGAACAGGGGGAGAAAATGGAAAACACAGAGAGGATCATTGAAAATTGTTGACAGAAACCTTCCCTAATATCATGAAAGATGAAAAGCTGACAATACAAGAAGCTCAATGAACACCATATAGGTTAGACCCCAAAAGAAAATCACCAAGACATATCATAATCACACTCGCTAAAACCAAAGACAAAGAAAGAATCCTGAGAGCACCTTGGGAAAAACAAAAAGTCACATACAGAGGGGAAACAATAAGACTAAGCCTGATTACTTGGCAGAAACCATGCAGGCAACAAGGCAATGGGATGACATATATAAAACCTTGAAAGAAAAAAATTGCTAACAAAGAATAATATACCTTGCAAAAACTCTTGTTCAAATATGATGGTGAAATTAGGACAATTCCAGATAGACAGAAATTAAGGGACTATGTAAAAACCAAACCAAACTTACAAGAATTATTAAAGGGAGTCCTTTGGTTCAAGAACAAACAACATTAGATGACAGCCTGAGTCTAGGACACAAGATAGCACCAGCCAGATCCCAACCTAGGAAATGAACACTCAAGGAATATTCAAAACCAAAAGACTTACAACAGGGAACCAGAGAGATTAATCTGCAAATGACAACAACGTCAGAACAATAAAAGAGGGAATAAACGATGTCGATATAGAACTTTCTGATGGAGAGGAAGGCAAGATGATACCAAATAATAATAGACTGGTTCAAACTTAGGAAGATAAGGGTAAATTTCAAGGTAAGTAACCACAAAGAAAGTTAACAAACGTACTCATGAAAAGAAAAAAGAAAAACATAAAGTCTCAG
>NW_004444010.1:7631598-7633181 GCF_000243295.1 Trichechus manatus latirostris
GGAGCAAGGGAGAATGAAGAGAACAGGATACAAGGAAAAGATTAGTCCAAAGGACTAATGAACCACAGCTGCCACGGCATCCACCAGACTGAATCCAGAGTACGGCTAGATGGTGCCCGGCAACCACCACTGGCTGCTCTGAGCGGGATCACAACAGAGGGTCCTGGACAGAGCTGAAGAAGGATGTAGAACAAAATTCTAATTCACAAAAAAAGACCAGATTTACTGGCCTGACATACTGGAGAAACCCCAAGAGTATGGCCGCCAGAGAAAAAGAAGAAAAAAAAATTCTAGCCAATAGAATTCAGCACCATATCAAAAAAATAATACACCATGACCAACTAGGATTCATACCAAGCATGCCAGGATGGTTCAACATTAGAAAATCAATCAATGTAATCCATCACATAAATAAAAGAATCATATGATCATCTCAACTGACGCAGAAAAGGCATTCGACAAAGTCCAACACCCATTCCTGATAAGAACTCTCAATAAAATAGGTATAGAAGGGAAATTCCTCAACATAAGAAAGGGCATCTATACAGAACCAATAGCCAACATCATTCTTAATGGAGAGAGGCTGAAAATATTCCCCTTGAGAACAGGAACAAGGATGTCCTTTGTCACCACCCCTATTTAACATTGTGCTGGAAGTCCTAGCTAGAGCAATAAGGCAAGAAAAACAAATAAAGGACATCCAAATTGGTAATGAAGAAGTAAAACTGTACCTATTTGCAGATGATATGATACTATACATAGAAAATCCTAAAGACTCCACGAGAAAACTACTGGAACTAACAGAAAGATTCAGTAGAGTAGTAGGATACAAGGTAAACATACACAAATCCGTTGGATTCCTATATACCAATAAAGAGAATGATGAAAAGGAAATCAGGAAAACAATACCATTTATAACAGCTCCCCAAAAATAAAATACTTAGGAATAAATCTAACCAGGGATGTAAAAGACCTCCACAAAGAAAACTAAAAAACACTACTGCAAGACACCCAAAGAGATCTACATAAATGGAAAAAAAAAATCATGCTCACAGATAGGTAAACTCAACATAGTGAAAATGACAATTGTACCCAAAGCAATCTACAAATACAATGCAATCCCAATCCAAATACCAACAACACTCTTTAAAGAGATGGAAAAAACAATCATTAACTTTATATGGAAAGGGAAGAGATCCCAAATAAGTAAAGCACTATTGAAAAAGAAGAATAAAGTAGGAGGACTCGCACTACCTGACCTCAGAACCTACTATACAGGTACAGTAGTCAAAACAGCCTGGTACTGGTACAGTGACAGATACATTGACCAATGGAACAGAATGGAGAACCCAGATGTAAATCCATCCACCTACCATGACCTGATCTTCGACAAGGACCCAAAGTCCATCAAATGGGGAAAAGACAGACTTTTTAACAAATGGTACTGGCAAAACTGGATGTGCATATGCAAAAAAATGAAACAGGACCCATATGTCACACCATACACAAAAACTAATTCAAAATATATCAAAGACCTGACTATAAAACCAAAAACTATAAAGATCATAGAAGAAAAAATAGGA